>NC_134855.1:32548471-32895971 GCF_049852395.1 Peromyscus maniculatus bairdii
CAATCCCAGAGCACGAAACCAACCAATCACTGAGCATGAGATCCAACCAACTCTGAGCTTGTCCCAAGCTCAGAAATTGAAATCCCACCAATCCCCACCCTGAAAATCTCCACCTGGGAAACATCCACCCCTAAAATGAAGTTCTCTAAAATAAAACAAAAACCATATTGAGGTGTAGAACAAAATCTACTACAATCATTCAGGTCTAAGAAGAGAAAACTGTCTACCATACAATAACCAATTGCCCAGGTGAGTCAAATGTAAAAAAGAACTGTGAATTAGAGCTGTAGTAAGTCTTGCTACAGTTATAATCAAGCCTGACCCTAGCGGGCTCTGATTTCTTGAGGTGACCAGCTTTTCACATGTTTAGCACAGCTACCTTTTATTTGCTTGTGGGCTGCTTAAAACTCAAGAAATGTAACTGAGCAATGTGCAAATATATCCAACCTCATGACTGAATCTCAAAACTATATTAGTAGAACTTCAGAGTAATATAAATATGTAGAAGATTACATGTTGTGTTTTCAGTTATATAAGCTGTATAATTTGGCAAAACTTTAGAAATAAAATTACCTTTGGTTATAATCAAGGCTAAGATGGTGTCAGAGAAAGGTGAAATGTTCCTCTTCATGTTTTAGGTGCTATTTGTGTGGTTCTGCTGAGTCTAGATATTCTTTGGGCTGTCTATTTATGCTGTGTCCTTTTCTTATGTATCTTGTACGTTGGTAAAATGACTGTCTACTGACAAACTATGACAATATATTCTTTTTTTTTTTTTTTTTGGTTTTTTTCGAGACAGGGTTTCTCTGTGTAGCATTGCGCCTTTCCTGGAGCTCACTTGGTAGCCCAGGCTGGCCTCGAACTCACAGAGATCTGCCTGCCTCTGCCTCCCAAGTGCTGGGATTAAAGGCGTGCGCCACCACGCCCGGCATGACAATATATTCTTAATGTTTTGTTTCTGTTAAAAGATTTTTATCCAAAATACATAAAAATTCTAACATGTCAAAATGAGAAAGATAATGATCATTGGGGGAATAATGGATAGAAGATTGAATGATGCTCCACAAAAAAAGGCAGACAAATGGCCAAACGTTGCACACAGATCCTTTATTTGTTACACAAAAACTACAAAATAATGCCATTATGTACACATTAGAACAAATATAAATGAAAAGAGATGGAAAAAATTATTGATAATCATGTAGAGCAGCTAGAACTCTGATGCACAGCTGGTGATACTGGAACCAGTGTATTCATTTTGAGAAAAGAAAGATTAGTGACTCCAAGTAAATCTGAATATGTATAGTTCTGAGAGCTCAAGATTCTACTGTGGGAATACAGTCCACAGATTTTATGATCTCTCTAACAAATACAGTTTAGAATGTTCATAGCAGCAACACAAATTGGGCAAAAGTGTACCTATCTCATACACCTCTTCAGAAAAGGTAGACTGAATAATCATTAATCTACTTTTATAATGAAATAGTACACAGCAATGAAAATCAAAGATGCCTTACTACTTACAACAATATATGTGAATCTCATAATTCATTATTTTTGTGTGTTGTATACATTGATAATGGGCAAATGAAATATAATGTAAAATGTAAATAATTTATCATTATTTCTCTTATATCAATCATATAAAATAGGAAAACTACCTTATTTTATTAGTTCTAAGATAGTGTTTCTCTTTGGAATGGGTAATGATTAGGATATCCCTGTGGTTTATGAAGGACTGCCACAGCTGTTTATCAGGTATCTAGTTGCAGTATTTGGTCTTAAAAATCCATCAAGTTGTACATTTATGAGGATTAGAATTACATGTGTCATATTCAAGGAAAATTATAGCGAATCTATATCTATATGTAGAATATATATCTATATGTATAGAGAAATACAGAAACCTTAAAGCCATTTTCAAAAGGTTTTCTGGTAACAGAGAGTACAACTGGGTCTTAAAGAGCAGTGATATGTCATCACAGGCTTCATCCAGTGCTGACTTCAGTTGTTGGTATAAATTCACTGCAGTCCTGATTTCTGGTACATAACTATTGATCTAGCTAAAGCTATTCTCTCTATATTGATTAGCAAAAGACATCTGAAGGGATTTATTTTCATAAAGCAGGGAAGACTCACACCTTTATGTCTTACCTATTGTTCTTTGTCTTATTCTACTACACAGCTACCCCCATCAATGTGCCATTCTAGCCATATTGCCATTCTGTAGGTAAAATTTGATTGGTTGAAGCAAAATTTTAAATAATAATGAGAGATTATGAAGAATTTTTATAAGCCAGGTTCTCAGTTCCATGGGAAGAGAATGTCTAAAATGGTATAACTGGATAAATAAGGTTTAAAGTATGAGTTTGAAAAGTGATATTTCAAGGCAACTGTAAGATGCTATAATTTGTAAAGAATAAAGCAGCTAATGAAAAAATATTGGCCCTTAAATCAGGGCATTCAATTATTTTAGAATTAGAGAGGGTACCAGAGTAGCTAGAGCTGAGTTTTTGAGAGGAGAATAATAGACAATGAAGCCTGAGGCAACCATTTGCTAGGTCACAATGTGATGTCAATTTCCTGAGAATGAATTTTGTTTCCAGTTGAATGGAATGTAAATGTTCTGAAGAGGTTTGAACTTAGAAATGACATAATAGCACTTGTATTTTAACACCAACTTTTCCTTATTATTCTGGCAATGAGGGGGGCAATTTGAAATTGGCTGTCAAAATCCAGGTGAAAGATAATAGTGGCTGAGATCAAGGAGTTTTTCTGTAAATACTTTGAATATGTAGGCAATAGGATTTGCTGATGTACTGGTTACAGTACATGAGAGAAAGAAACAAGTGAAAAATCATTTCACATTTGGGGCCCAAATCATCAAAAGTTGCTATTAGCTCAGACAGTACAGTCTTCACAGAAGGTAAACTGGGATGGATATTAAGAACTTTCAGACAATGATTTGGGGGAAGGGCTCCCAGCTGGGAGGATTAATATGTGAGTCTGAGGTTCAGAACTAAGAACATGTTGAAAGGGTGCATTTTTGGTTAAGCATTTTAAAAATAATTGTAATTAAAGGCATGAACCCAGATGAAATCACTTGGAAAGTGACAATGAGTTAAAGACCAAGGGCTTATCCCTAAACTCCTCAACATCACAACTTGGAAAGACAAGAAGGAACCAGCAAAGATAATGAAAGGCCAAGGCCAGCAAGATGAGAAGAAAGTAGGGCATATGGGTTTCCTGAAAGCCAAGTGAAAAGCAGAGATTTTAGTGGGGGGAGGGTGGGTAGCCTCAGATGAATGGAGAGGTGCTGATAGACAGGTGAGCATTTAGGTTTTCCAGTGTTACATGCTTGATCATAGCAATTTTCATGCAATGATACCAATGAGAGTGTGATAGACATGTGTTCTCCATTTCCATTGACACTTTCTGAGTGCTCTCTGTCCTTGGCTCTTCGCCCGCTGTCACTGAAAATAAATTCCTAATCCTCTCAAGCAGCTGCTTTCATTATTTCTGAATCTCGTCGTTTTTAAGGTTAAAAGCTTCGTGTTTGCTTTAACCTTCCATTTGGGTTTCCGAGCCTCCAAGCTGTTTTCCATCCTATTGGACATAGACTTAATTTGAATACCTTTTTCTTGTCTCCTAAGGCTATATTTCTCTGAATGTCATTTTCCCTCCCTCCTTTTCTTCCTTGCTGTTATTCTATATGTCTTTTGTTGTTAGTGCTTTTCAGAGTTGCTCTTTATTTATTTAGTTTATTCAAGACCATCTCCACTTATAACTTTTATTTACCTAACTATAGCTTGATAAGATGGTGCTTCAAATCAGTTCATCTTTGCCTTCTTGGCTGGTCTCTATATTCATCCTTGTCAATACTACTTCAAAATAGCATTCTGGAACCTGTGTGATGACTCAGAAATTTATGGTGCTTGCTGCAAAATGTGATGAACTGAATTTGACCCTTGAGACCAACATGGCAGAAGGTGAAAACTGACTCCCTAGAGCTGTTCTCCGGCATACACGTGTGTGTCATGACATATGTGAATACACATACACACACTGTGAGAAAAATAAAATGAATGTAAATAAAATAGACTACAACTAATTTTATATGGCCTTCGCCTTCTTTCCTAAAGTGATTGATTTGTTTTGCAAATTATGAGGAAAAAATTTTATAGTAGATGCTCTACTTAGAGACTCTACCAGGTATGGTGATGGCATAGATCCCTAATACAGTGAAGTAACAGCAAAATCAACAAATCACCTTGCCAGTTTCTTCAGAGTAAATATAGGAATTAAATTTGATTACTCCTGTAGGTCTCCTAATTGGAAATATCCATCTTACTACTAATTTAGTATCTCTTTTCTTCATCATAGTATTCTATTTTTCAAATTCCATAAATGTCTTATTACATATTCAATACACTATATATTAAAAAATATCATGCTATTTCATCTTGATTAAAAGCAATGTTAATATAGTAAGGATCAGAAGAAATGATTGGGCTTTTCAATATAGCATTACATTATCTAAAACTTGTTTTTTTCATATCCCTAGAACATTAAAAGAATATTCAATATTTTGACTTACAGTGGATATTTTCAGCTCAATTACTAAATTTTCTATTAAATGCTAAATTATTTGTTGACATTTGAGCTTTTCTCACTTTTGAAAATTAAAGGAACTTAGGCATTTTGTTCACTGATACTAAGCACAACTATGTTATTTGAGCATTATATTAAATTTATTGAAATGTATTTAAACCCCCTTTAATTTTATCCCACTTTTCACTGCACAGTGAGTGGCATGAGTATGATTTGCTCACTGGAAACACTATTCACTCGCCTCTGGCTGTACAAATGCACCAACATGCTCAATGCAGAAATAGACCTCTCTGCTGGAAGCTTTGGAGCTTGTAACAGTGATAATGAAATAAGCTAAGTGGCTACTGTCTGTGTGCATGTGTGACTAGGAGAACTGTCTGGAGAGGAAGGCTGTTTCCATTGCTTTTCTCAGCAGCAGCAGCAGCAGTAGCAGCCTCCTTTCTGGAATGTAAGTGCGATCTGAACCAGTGACTTATTTCCAATCAGATGGCAAGTGGGGGCTGAAGTTTTGCAGTTAGGTTAATAGAAATTCAAATATTTTCACACAGACTAACAACACAGGAATTTATTGCAGCATAGAATAAGTGTTATATTTCCAATGTTTTTTATAAGGTAATAAAAAAAATCTCAGGGGACTGAGACTAAATAAGTTCTTGTATGCACACACAAGTTATTTGATAAACACTAACATTAAAGCTAGAATTGCAGAAAAATTCAATAACTTCATTTATACTGATCCAGTTAATTTTGGAATGGCCATGTCAACCACTGAACATTGCATACCTCAGCGTTCTTTAAAGCAGCCAAGTATATTAGACTGCACTAAATATTTTGCTGCATGTGTAGATTTAGCAGCAGTGGTTGATTTACTTCAGAAATTTGTTCTTAGACCATATTCTAACAGAAATATTGATAACCAGCAGGATTTGGAAGACAGAGCATTGAGCTAGGAGCTAAAGTTGACTTTTGAATTCTACCATTATTGATTAGTCTTGGACTAATCACTTGACTTTTCTGTCTTCATTTTCTACCTATAAAATAAAGGTAGGGATACTGTCACCTCACATCAGTTGTCAGGTTTTCTGAGAGCCCTTGGCAGCATATCCAAGATACTTTATGAAGAACGTTGGGCTCTCATACTATGGGTGAATAAGATGATAAAATAACTGCCATTGATACAAAACAAAAACACAGCAAAACAAACAAACAAACAAACAAACAACCCCAAACAACAAAACACATTGACTAGCAAGAATCTGCTTTTATTCCCAGCTTGCAGCATCTGCTTTATTTCTCACTTCTCTGCAGGTGGTTGGAGTGCAGCTGACATAGGCAGGGTTAGTTTGGCTTCCCTCCAAATGCAGGTTAGGTTCAGGTCTGGACTACCTGTCTTTCATCTTACGTGGAAAAACAGCTATCCAAAAACCACATTCTTCTCAAAGAAAAAGCCAGGCACACAATTATAGTAATGCATTTCAAGCCTTTGATCCCAGCATTCTATTGCCAAGGCAAGTCACATGACTTCAGCAAGCAACAATAGGACTAGGAAAATTTGTTTTCTACTGTTTACAGGGAGGAAGTCGCAGGTGATGTGACTGAGGGTGTGGGTACAGATGGGGAGGGTGTCAGCATGCAGCTTCAGACAGCGACATTTTCTCTTGGCATCAGTTTTCTTTACTATTTTATCTGTTCTACAGACTTCAAAGGCCTACTGTGGTCATCTTGACATAAAGTCATTATTAATAATGATCTAATAATGATGAACTCCCATAAAAAGAAATTAAGGCTAGGAAAAAGATAATTGAAAGTAAATTATTCTCTTCCTTCTCTCCTTTCCTCTCTCTCTCTCTTTCTTTCTCTCTCTCTCTCTCTCTCTCTCTCTCTCTCTCTCTCTCTCTCTCTCTCTCTCTCTCTCTTTCTTGTGTTATTCTCTAGTCAAACTTGTGGCTTAGAACTCATACCCTAAGCTGGCCTTGAATTTACCGCAATCCTACTGCTCTAGTCTCCCAGTGCTAGATGAGATGTAAGTCATCATATTAAGCCCTTGTCTGTTTTCCTTGTCAAATAGCTTCATTTTAACACCTGCTGTCCACTGAGACAGGCAGAGCGAGGCTTCAATAAGCTTCTTATGTGTGCATGTACATATGTATTAGTGGGAACAGACTCATTACACCATGAAATAGACCTTCACATTCCAGAATATACATTTTACATCCACCTGAATCTCTTTTTTCACTCTTCGTCATCTCCTGTGCTCTTATTTCTGCCTTCCCTAACAGTATTATAAGCATCCCCTTATATATCCCCTTATAGTATAGTCTAGTAGAAAAGACAATGAACTCTTGTACCAAGCCCTCTGGTATTTAATGTTTATTCAATATTGAATAAATTTCCTTGACTTTCTTAAGAATCTTCCTTGTGTTTAAAGAAAAATAATGAAGAAAATAATACCCAGGAGTTAAATTATGATAACAAATATATCGATTTATTGAATATTCAATATTAATCAAAGGCAAAAAGGCTATATGGTTGATCTTTTTTGTTTGTTTGTTTATGTTTTTGTTTTTCAAGATGGGATTTCTCTGTGTAGTTTTGGTGCCTGTTCTGGATCTCATTCTGTAGACACTGGCCTCAAACTCAGAGATTCACCTGGCTCTGCTTCCCAAGTGCTGGGATTAAAGGTGTGCACCACCACCGCCTGGCTATATGGTTGATCTTTATCATCCTAGACATCATCATAATTCTTCAAGTGTCAAACCATCATGTAAAAGATTCTCATCATCATTTTGATTTACATCTGCTGACATCAGAGTCAGAGTTCTGTTTCTCGACTTCTGCGTGTGCACATCTTTCCATCAGGTACACCCTGTGCTGGTGCTCTGGCACTCTTTTTGCTGCCATGCTGCCTGGCTTGAGGGCAAGCTCGCTGAGAAGGTTGCTCTCAGAGAAGAGCAAGGTTGGCTCATGCCTCCTCCCTATCCTTGGCATTGCCAGTTCGACAGCCTACTGTTTCTGAGAGACCAATTCCAAATCAAACCTGAGACGGAAAGATGCACATGACCAAAAGCCTCCACTCTATGTAGGCATCAGTAAGGATACTATATCCTCAAGAGAAATGTTATTTCACATCAGCCTGAAGCTGTTGGTATTGGTCCAGTGGGGTATGTCTGAACTGAATGGAAAGAAACAAGCAGCTTGCAATAACTTGATTGCTTTGATTATCCGGAAAGTTTCATTTCTCCTCATCTACATTAAATGTTTTTTAAATATCAGAAATTCCTTGGAATCATGAAAAAAAAAAAAAAAGAAGTCCACAAACATAGGAGATAGCAACACAAGCCTGGGAAACCTTTCCTTCCAGCCTTGTGTTCCTACACTGGAGGAGTGTTTGTTCATTAGAGCCACACAAAGCCCATCTCTTCCTTTTGAAAAACAATATAAGGGTAATTCCCTTTGAAAAGGATGTAATGGGTGCTTTTTGTGTCCATTGGTGTATGCTTGTTTTCTCTAAGGAAAAAGTCTGGATAAGTTTGAGTATGCATCCTCAGTCTTCTATACAAGAACCTCAAGCAGCTTTCTTTTTCCAGACAGTGTTACCCTTGGGGTAGGTGTGCACACGACTAGGTGAAAAAACTAACTTCTATTCCTATAATATATAAAATGTGCCAGCTATGCGCTTGATTGGCTATATATCAAAAGAGAATTTTTTGAATACATATACATCTCAGAACCTACTACAACATTCAGGCTTTAAACATTATCAACTATTTGTTAATAAGCTTTTTAAAAAGTAAGGACCATAATTTTATTGTAAATTTAACATTCCTAAGATTCCTATTTACTCTTAAACTTTTTGAGGACCAGAAGAACACACCACACACACACACACACACACGTATATATGGATTCACTTATTTGTATGTATTATAAAAGATTGTGTGTTAGTGACATCAGAAGCTGCACACATGACTGCTGAAACATGAGCTGGACAATAGTGAACATGCCAAAGTGGATGGGGAAAAGATTACAAAGACTCAACCCAACTCAGGAATGCTGAAATTGAGAGAAATGTCTTCTACTGGGAAAACCACATGAATTGGTTAGACAACAACAAATGTTCAGCCCCGAAAACATACACACAAGTCACATTATATAAGACTGTGTAGTCATTCTTAGGAATGTATACGTATATAACTATATACATGTAGTAACAATGAGAAAAGAGGCCAGAATTTGAAAGAGAGCAAGAAGGGATGTGGGAGGATTTGAAGGAGGAAAAGAGAAGAGAGAAATGTAGTAATTATATTATAGTCTCCCAAAGCAAAAGTGTTTTAAAAAATTACAAATTCAATGACATGAAAATACAAAACTATATATTACTTAGAAGTCATAGCACATTACACCTATTTAAACCTCTGAAAAATGTGGCATGCAATCATAAAAGGATGTAAGCTAAAAAGTGAAATAGTAATTTGATGCTATGAAAATATGTTGACCTTGTGGCGCCAAAGTTCAGGGTGAGCTCCAGGAGATCTTGAATTACATGGTAAGTATAACGAGTCTGAATCACTTCTTTCTTCTAAGCTCTCTCATAATTATCTTCTGAACCTCAAGCATTAGCCTTTTAAGAAGAAGGAATGTGTATCCTGATTTCCCAATTAGACTGCAGCTCCTGGAGGCCTCAGCTATGGCTGGGCTTCTGTTTGACTAAGAGGTTTAGACGTCCATCCATCCCACCATACCTATTTGTTTATTCCTTGTATATTCCTTTAATTTCATTTTCTGCTCATCTAGGGAGTAGCTACTAGATATTGGGGATTATTTAAGGTAAGTGATTGACAGTCATAGTAACTAGTTATACATTTTCTTTTTCTTTTTATGAAAAAATATGTATAATATATTTTGATCGGAAGCTGGAGAAATTGCTCAGTGGTTAAGAGCACTTGTTATTCTTATAGAGTTCAGTTACCAGCACCTACATGGTGGCTCACAGCTGTCTGAAACCCTACTTCCTGGAGATCCAACACCTTCCTGACCTCCTCTTCCAACCTCCATGGATACTAGGTAGACCCTTGGTACACATGCATACATATAAATAAAAAATATACATAAAAATACATCTGAACTTAAAAGAAATGTAATTTGATCATTTTTATTCTGCCCCACATCCTACCCACCTCCCTACCCATCCGCCTTCATGTTCTTTCTCTATCTTTCCAAAACAAAACAAAAATCAACAAAGAGGCAAAAAGAACAAATCAAACTAATAAGAAGCCAACACAGACCAAAGAAGATATCAAAACAAGAGTGTTTTGGGTTGGGCATAGAGCCTGTCTTGAAGTGTAGTTGACATACCCAGTGACAATCTATTGAACAAAACTGATTTTCCTTTTTGCAGCAGGCATCCATTGCGAATACCTTCTGGGTTAGGTATGGGTGGGACTTTGTGTCCACTTTTCCTTCTCAGTGTAGGGATTTTGTTTAGCATGAACTTCTGCAGGTCTTGTGCATGCTGTCAAAGTCACTGTGAGTTCATATGTGTATAAGCCCTGTTGTGTCTGGATGATGTATTATTTTTGATTGTTTTCAACTATCCAATTGTCTCTGGAGCACACATTTCTAAAATCAGTGCCAAAATATATTGTGAAAGCTCATTCTCCTAGAGCCTATTTTTGTTTTCAGATAGTTGCATTTAAGAACAAAATTCTTGAGTGTTAGTTTTGATGTTGTTCAAAAAAATATGCAAGACTCTCATTTGTGCTCTAAGGAAAAGGAAATGTCTTTAAAACACTATTTCAGTTCCCCGTTGTTTCAAGCTTTACCACAGGAATTTTGTTGCACAATTGCTTATCTCTAACTCAGTTCTCCAAACCATTTTCAGTCACTACTAAATCCAAGTTTTTGAAGGAGCCATTTATCAAAATTACTAAGCTCGGGGTGCTGAAATGGATTCATAAAAATTGCTGTTATGATTTGGCCTAAATCTGTAGTTTTCTAACATTTATAATATGCATGGGGTGATATTAGTGGAAACATTAAATAAAAATCTGGCCTCAAGTTAGAAAATAATGTCATCATAAGTAACTTGAAATTGCTTCTGCCCAGACCTTTTCATCTCAACATTGCAATCCATGTGGCCAGTCTATGCAGCAGCTATAAATTTCCCATTTCATAGATAAAAATATGGAAGTTCAGAGAAGTTGGGTATCTTACCAGTATCGCATAGCTAGAGAGAGAGAGAACTGGGATTTGAACATTTTAACCATCTTTTAAATGAGTGGTGGAATTCAGTGGATGTTGATACTTGGGGGAAGTATTATATAACTTTATTTATTCCCATGTCCAGCTTATAGATGCATAGTTACAGGGGTTGTTAATGGTTTGAATCAAGGCAATACAAATATGGAATTCAATTTGTATGTGTCTATGTGTGGAGGTGGCGGTGATAGCAGCCAAGAGATCATTATTTCTGAAGCTGGTATGACTGCAACCACCAAATATTTTCATCTCATAATAAAAGATAAAACGTACTTTGAAGAGCATGCTACCCATATTGATTTCTCTTGGACAAACTAGTTTGGAGCCAACAAAGCTTGAGCTGACATCACTGTTGGCTTCAGGAATATTGTTGGAGCTCCAAGCATCTTGTTTCTGGATTCTTTTCTTCCTTGTTAATATCTCAATGCCTCTCACACTGTCAGTTGGCTGAAGTCTTTTCCATTCTGTTGCTGACTGTCATTCAAGGCTCCAGGCTTTTCTGTAGAGAGACTATACCTTTCAATGACCATGACTAATTGGAGTAAATTCAAAGATCCAGAAAACAAACTGCCTGGCACCCAGACAGCTATTCTGTGCCTCCTAGCTCTCCAACCCTCTTCCAATGTGATGTCATATGTTGCTACCTTCATACTTTGAATCTGACATCTCTGAAATGTGAAGAGTGTTCCAGTCCACAGCAAACAATCTTTATACTAACCCCTTTCTCTTCCCTAAAGGATGTCCTAGTTTTTAAAGCCCCATCCTTAAATTTTCGGAAAAGTTCCTAGGGGTGAGTCAGAGGGCGTTCAATGTTAAAAGCATTGCTTTGAAGCATCAATAACCCTCGTGGTTTACACATTTCAGAAAAAAAAATTCCTTAAACCAATCCCACATCATGAGGTACTGCTAATCTGGACACTCGCACAAAGACTGAGGCCTCTGTTGTTTTTAGAGTTTAAATTGATTTTACTGAGCCAGGACACTCTTATCTTTTCCAAACTACTCAATATTTTCTTCTAGGAAGAAGAAATTTTCTCCACATGTAAAAAAGTTTTCAGGGTATATTTTGATACTACAGTTAAACAAAACATTATCAGTATATAGAGAGATATCTTTTTATAATTTAATAAAATTGAAATAGTCTCACAAGTATTTTTTCACATTCTTTCAAATAATGTCTTACAGTTTTTCACCTTCAAGGATATTAACCTATCCTTCAAGGCTCTTAAACCATATTTCCCACTATTCAAAAGTGAATGGATCTATCATGGCCACAAATTTTTTAAAATGGAGAAATGCTCGAAGTGGTAAGCTTTAATAACCTGCAAAAGTATAATAAGGAAAGGAAAATGAGCCATTATCAAATGCTAAAAAAAAAGTGCTTGAGGTCACTATTCACTCTTCCAAGAAGACCCCCACCTACCTAACTGAAACAAAATGAAAAATGAACAAAATCCTTGAGTTAAAAGGCTTCTGTGCTATTTTATTCTGCAATTTGGTCTAAATTTAGATCATAGGGAGAAAACAAAAAGGGTAATGCCATTTTATACATAACCCTTACTTCCTTCTTTTTATTCATCTCAAGTCGCAAATGCCAGTGTTATGAATATTGCCATAAGCTGTTAATTGAGAACTAATTAAAATTCAAATGCCACTTGGAGATTTCACATTCCTATTCTCATAGTTTATCCATGAATGTAAAATATATATCTGAAGAAGTTCATTTTCTCTGTCGGTTTCTGTCACTCAATTGCACATGACTGTGGGGGTTTTGCTCTTAGCAAATCATCAGCTTTGGGATTTCACATCACTTTCTCCTCAAAATCCAATTGCTGGGTTCACACAGCTCTGTGACCTCACTGGAACATGGTGTGCAATTTGTTATTTAAGCTGATCTAAAGGGCTAATTGTAATCAAGGGTATTTTTATGTGCCTACTAAGTGTTAATTGCTACCACTGGCTTGGCCAATAATTGGGTCTGGTCTAGAACAAACTGTCTTTAGAAATACAGGCAGCCTCAGAGCAGCTGCTGATTGCCTTGCAGCCCTTCAGTCTCCTTGTCTCCCATGGGGGTCAGACAGGCTTTGGCCCTTCCACAGTGTGTCACCAGCTCTCTCAACTGTAACTGTTGCACTGCCTTTTAACAACTTTAAACGGTCGACGCTAATGGCTTTGCAGCCTTGCTGTTCTCCCAGCAGGTTTCAGTGTCTTGTATTACTTTAAGCACTGTACTCCGAAAACATACATAAATTAAAGCTGTAATTCCATCTCCAGTCTTTGGCATGTGTTACTTGTCAACATCTCAAAAAAGCAAAGTAAGGCTTTCCTGTAGGTTTGGGTCAGAGCATTCCCTCCCTCTGCTTCCCTCCTAGTCCTCAACCTTTTCTCTTCCATTCTTTAATCCATACACTGACGGTTCCTGTCGCTACATTTGTGCTCTCAATATGAAAGAAATTCACATTCTTCTTTACTGGCTAGCTGGTCTCTCTCCCTCTCTTTATCTTCTGAGTTGTGGTTTGATCACCGGAGCTGTAAACAACTACAATTTCAAGGTAGATTCTTTTCATTTTACATACATATTTGGAATAATTCCTGGAGATAACGTTGCATGAAAGCCTTTGGAGTGCTTAAATCCATAACTGTTTTATGGGTTTAAAAGGATTAATAGACAGGGTTGAGCTGGGTGGTGGTGGCAAAAGTCTTTTAATCCTGGCACTCAGGAGGCAGAGTCAGGCAGATCTCTGTGAGTTCGAGGCCGGCCTGCTCTACAAAGCAGATGCCAGGACAGAATAACCAGGACTGTTAAACAGAGAAAACTTATCTTGAAAAACCGAGAGAGAGAGAGAGAGAGAGAGAGAGAGAGAGAGAGAGAGAGAGAGAGAGAGAGAGAGAGAGAGAGAACATAAAGGAAACTTGCTCAAAGGAACAAGCAGTGAGCTGGTGACAGTCTTACCTTCAACAAGGCCACACAATCTAGAGCAAGTGAGTGAGAGAAGCCAGCAAATGAGATAGGGATTAACTCTACCAGAAGGGAAGACCAGGAATGGCTGAGATCCTCAAGCCTACACACTGGGGAAGAAAACTCCTAGGTAGCCAAAACAGCCAATATTGACATTTAATTCCTTAGTTTTAAAATCGTGCCTTTTGTTAAACATCTTGTGGGGAATGTCCTTAGTTACACTTGCCTCAGATTAAAATGTTGAGTGCTCATCTTATGGATGAGCACTCCTTCTGTATGAAGATCGAGGTTGCAGTGGAGGTAACTGTGACCTTTTCATGGTTCACCAAGGGGGCACTGAGTTTTGAATAGTATTCCTCTCAATATGAGAAAAGAACTTGTTCTCAATCAGGCCAGTTATAAATAAAAACCACCCCTATCCTCACAGAAAGGGAGGTAGACGATTCATAGCTTCAAGACTTTCTGTTTCTGAACTAACTCAATGGCATGGGGAGGGGAGCCTATAAAAGATGTATCAGAAGGAAAACGCCTTTGTGATCTTGATAAGGGAGGGGCTCTCTCTTTTGCAAAACCAGTCGTAATCAAACCATACTCTCAACACTGGGTTTGTCTTCATCTCTCCTGGCATGCCCTGAGCGGCACTGCCCCGACTTCATCCCAGGCACATTGGAAGTTCCCCTCCTGGCAGCAGTGTTTACTCCCCTGACATAGCACATCGCCTGAGGAAGCTCTCAAAATAACAAACATCATGCTTCTGGTTTTCTCCCCCTCCTCTTGGCTGTTTGTTGTTCTTAATTGCTAGCGCTGTTGCCGCTTACGGGAAATAAAAGCTCCTATTAGGCAGTTCTGCTTCCGTTCTGCAGGGATTCTGTTCCAATTTGGTATTCTTTTAGACAATAAGTGAGGCAGACTGTGCGGCTGCTCTGGCATTTTTAGGAGAGATTTGAGCATCTAATGAAGAAATAACTCCTAAACTCTTCTGGGAACCCAATTTGTGCATTTTAGGTAGCATACCTTTTCAAATACTGCTAATTGATTTGGCTTTTGTTTGGAAAAGCAACAATAACAATAGCAAAAATTAGACACTTTTATGGACAAAATAAGCACAACTAAAATGTATTTTGTGTCAACATTATTACTTGTACAGGACAACAGAAATTGAGTTTCTGTATCTAATATTTATAACTAATTTTAAAATGTGTGTATACAGATTTTTAGCTTGCTACTCTGGTGGAGCATTTCATAGCAAGAATAGAAAGATACAGCACACATGTTTAATATTTCAATACCATGCTGAATTTTTAAAGACAAGGGCTTGTGATGACTGTTAAACTTACTGAATAGTATTCTGGTAACTGGTTTATATGAGTAAGAATTTGGAAGACAATATATTCCTAGTCGGAAGTCTGACTGAAGTATGAAGTCAAAACTTCCTCATCATAAAGTACTGCGGACAGCAATCATTGACAGCTAAATATACTTACAATTTATCAGATCAAGGTAAGATAAGACTTCAAAGCACCAAAAAATCAGCAACAAGTTTTGAGTCAGAGCTCTGGTGGTTACAAACTCCAACTTACTTGGAGAATATAACTCTGGACTAATTTTGATTTTTGTTTGTTTGTTTGTTTGTTTTTTGAGACATGGTTTCTCTATGTAGGCTGAACTCAAAGACAGCAATCCATCTCTGTCTCCTGAGGGCTGGGATTAAAGGTGTGTGCCACCACCACATAGTTATTTTTTATTTATTTTAATTTTTTAGACTCATGTTGAACATCAGAGAAAGCTTCTCACTCTTCTTCTACTTAAAATTTGATAATAAGATATACCAGTGCCCTTACTAACTGAAAAGTCTCTTATTTGTGGACACTGATTTTGTAGGCTGGAAATATATAGTTTCAGCATTTAGTATCAAAACATAAGCTGAATATATAAGCTGGATGAAGCTGTTAACCATCAAATGCACAAAGCAGAACTGAAAGAGAGAAAAGTTCAGGACCCAAAGGAAAATAAGAAATTTGTCATGGGTATTTCTCAATATTTCTTGTTAATCACTTTCTGTCTGTTCCTGCTAACAGATAACATGGTATAAGTTATATGTATATATATATATATATATATATATATATATATATATATATATACATGTATTTACACACACACACACACACACACACTCACTCACTCACACATACACACTCTTACACGCTATCCTTTAAATCAGTGGTTCTCAACCTTCTAAATGCTGAGACCCTTTAATACAGTTCCTCATGTTATGGTGACCCCCAACCATAAACTTGTTTTCATTGCTAATTTTATAACTGTAGTTTTGTTACTGTTATGAACCATAATGTAAATATCTGATATGCAGAATACCTGATATATGACCCCCATAAAAATGTCATTTAACTTCCAAGAGGGTTGTGACTCACAGCTTGAGAACCACTGCTTTAAATGCTGGGAAACCCCTACAATAGCAAATCCAAATTCTGGAGTTGGAGGTGAATAAAGATAATTTAAGTGATACTTAAATCCGATACAATTTCTATATGGGTTTACGTTCATGCCCTTCAGTCATCTTCATATTCTTATAATTCTGTGATGCTGAGGCAACAAAGTGTGGAATATGAAAAGACCTTGTGAATCAAAGTCCTACATGCTCGCACACTCTGGCCTCATCGTGTTGTGAGAGTCAGTACAGGAATGCAACCTGGAAATCAGGAGCTTGGCACAAGCTTGGACACTGTTCTTCGAGGAGAAGCTTAAGGTTTTCATTCAAATGACATGCCTTTTTTGTTGGGTGTTGGAGCTCTGTTTGGCATTATTTAAGAAGGACTGCAGGAGTATTTACCCTTGAGTTTTAGAGAAGGATTGCCTACTGGTCATAACTAACTGTAGTTGTGTAATTTCCCTGGTATCTGGACTCAGTTTTTGTTCTAGCAAATTCTGACAATGATGGCAGGCTTCCGAAAGCCTTAGTTATATATCTTCACATTTAGTGTTGGTCTTTTGGGGTTCATTACAATAATCCGGTTGTTAGTTGCAGGAAGAAATTGTGAATGTCTAGCTTGGAAAGAAGGCCTGGCAGATTATATTGAGATAGAATTTATGGCTTGAGTGCTATCAGATTTTTGGATTTCTGTCACATTAAAAAAAAAGGCTGATTTATCTACATTTTTCTCTTACTTTCTTGATTGTGTGTTCACATGTCTAGCTTTCAAACACTTTTCTGGAGACTCAATGACATGGACTAAGATCTGTGTAGTATGTAACTGATAATGAGGACATAATTATGTCTATATTTGCCTAAAATACCTTGAAAAACTTAATAAGACTGAAAGGCTGGAATGCAGTAGTTCTGCATTTATATATCATTTTGTGTACTCTATATTAAGATCTAGAACTATATATGTATATATATGACAGAAGTTTACAAAGAAAATAGATAAGGAAACGTTAGGTTTGAGAATATATTTTTGGAAAAATGAAGCATGTAATATCCAACTACATAGTGTCCAAGAATCTGGTGTCACACAGCCAGCTTCACAGATGTTACTTTTGAATAAGATAGATGTCACTGGCGGTTGGTTCCAAAAACGTAATTTAAAACTTTAATTGGCATTCCTAATGTGCTACACAGTTTAATCAGATGAAAGAGTGGTGTTTCATGAATTTTCACTTTATAGAGAATCCATATTGTCTGAATGTCTAAACAAAGCATTCTTCCTTATTCTACCTTTGCCTGGGACATAATGCAAACATCCTCTGAAACCTGTTTGTGTGTATGTTTGTGGTCATCATGATGCAATATGTTTTAGTGTGTTACTAGAAAAGACATGGGGCTTCTATTTTTATCTTTAAAGTGACATTTTTACTATAGTGATTTTCTTGCTGAGGGTTTTAATTCCAACATAATCTCAAAGTAGGGATCTTTGAGAGAAATTCAAACATTTGTCAAGCATATTTTAAATACATTTTTAAAGTCCTTCATTAGCATTACATCCATACAAATATTTCTTTACACACATATATGGGAAAGGTCTACAAATACAGTAGTGCAGATCTCCTTGTAAGAGCATTTCCCAAAACTGTAACCAAGCAAATATATGCATTAATTATACTGAAAGCAGATGAATAGAACATCATGTATAATATTCTTGTTTGAGAATAATTGCCATTACAGTTATTTATCATAAAAAATCACTGAGACAGAAAGTATATATTTAATTTTTGGATAGCTCAGATAATTTTTGCATTGTAATATAGCTGTAAATTGTAAGCTAGTACCTTTCAGAATTAAAAATGAGTACAGTGGCTGAATTAAGAACAAGGTTCATGTAGGATAGTTCAAATATATCTTCCATAACAAGAAAATAATTTCAAATATTTATATTGGTAAATAAATGAAACATTCATTTAAGAAAAACCTATGCCAGTGACATGAGTCTGGAAATGAATATTTAAACATATGCAGAAACTACATTTGATTTTCCAGGTTGTTTGTGCTTCTTCAGTTAGTAAAACCCTAAACTTCAAGGACTGGAATACAGTCTTCTAAAACAGGGGTGGGCATGTAATCCAACACTGGCCAACACAACATGAAAGCTAGGTTAGAAGGAGGTACCAGATGTTGTATTTTGAATAAAATTTAGCAAAACAGAGAATTGACATTCTTTTCACTATTTTTGCCTTAGAAAAAAATATATAATGATTGTTGTTGGCATAATCATGTGACAACCATGAGGTAGCATGCCTTGGGCTAAAAAGCTAACATGCAAAAATGCTAATGATAAATGATGGCAGGATGCTGATATGGATGAATGCTTGAGGAGATGAGCTAGGGTAAATTGGTGATAACCTTCATAATTGTTTAGAATGAAGAACCAATAAACCCTTGTTGAATTTTGCCTAGCTATAATCAGTAAAATCTTTTCAATCAAACAAAAGAGAAATGTGTTTGACATGTAGATAATCTGAACAGTCCCACCACACTGGATTAAATAGACAAGAGATTGCGCTAGTGAAATTTAGCCTGCTATCCCCGCCCCATCATTGTGTACGCTCCAGGATGGCAGGGTCTCTATTTGTTAATCCTTATGTAGTTCCTAATGCAATTCCTATAGTTAAAGGGCCTCCAATAAACTTTTAGAATTATTTTCTTCAGTCCACAGTGACAAGGTTGATAGGTTGCAGCTCCTCTTATTCCCAGTTATTCCTTTCACAGTACAATAGCCTTGCAAACAACTGTTTCCACAATCATGCTGCCATGTTTTAGAGCATCACATACAAATCTATTTTCTGCTTTCTTTAAATGGCTAATTCCAGTAACCTTGCAATTCTCTCCTTTTTAGTGGAGACTTTTAGAATGGATGTTATTAAGTCTCAAAGTAGCTTCCTCTCTGTGTAGGCATTTAAATTTGCTGTTGAGCAAATGGTTATTGCCAAAATTTGGTGGTCTAAAGTGTAAGCCACTGCAGGCAGAGAGTGTTGAAGTACTCATTTCATAGCGGGTAAACTTGTGGAGTGAGACTTAATGTAAGTCAAATGATTCGAATAACCTAAGAGTGTGGACTTAGGGGTTTCTGTGGATTTTCTAGCAGACTGTTCTTTTTAAATGTCCAAATTCCCTCTCCTATTCAACAGTCTTTTATTTCAGATTGTTGAATTCATCTTAGAGTCTCCATCCTTCTCCATTTATTTAATGTCTACATTTTCCTCTTTCTTAGGAAAGCAATCAGATCTCTTGATTGTCACATACACCTCAGGGCCATGTTGAGTATCTATTTACTGCTTATGTACGTGGTGAATGTCCTCAGTCATCTACATCAAAATCACCAGGGGCTTCAGTTAAAGATTTGGCCTCTGGGGGAGTCCCATATGCACCTTCAAGTGTAAGTTTTTCATATTGCACATTG
This sequence comes from Peromyscus maniculatus bairdii, assembly GCF_049852395.1. Taxonomy (NCBI): domain Eukaryota; kingdom Metazoa; phylum Chordata; class Mammalia; order Rodentia; family Cricetidae; genus Peromyscus; species Peromyscus maniculatus. The sequence continues at coordinate 32,568,215 of NC_134855.1, forward strand.
GTATCCTTTTCTCTACTCCAAAAAGCTTCACTTTCTAGTGGTTTTGGTTTCAATTTAATGCTGTAATTAATATGCCTCTCACAACTGCTTTCCATTGTAGCTCATGTGTGAACTTACTGACTGTGACTACTAGGAAAATCATAGCTATTAGTGGGAAAACAAAAGACAGTCATCTAAACTATAACTGTTTGATTGGCTGACTTATCAAACAGAGTTCTGCCATGTCTGGTCTCCTGAATTTGCAGTAGGCAGATGAGATTGGAATGGAATTCCAAGGGACATGAGAGCAGGCTCACAGGCATAAGTAGCTTACTTAATCTGCAGTGCCTGTGCACCGTCCTGTCATGCACACATGCTAACATTGTTGATTGGTTAAAAAAGAAATGGATTCTGACCTGAATCTGGGCCACTTTTCTTTTTAGATATAACAATGTGGCTTGTATCTCTATAGCACTCACGTGTCCTTAGGTTCCTATTTCAGATGAATTTTTTGTGCTACTTCAGTGTATCAGAAGCTACAATCTGAACAAGTTAATATTGTATGGCTTAAATTATGATTAAACATTTGGTGGGGTATAGGTTTCATTATTTCTCCATATTGGTGGGAATTTTTATTTTCAGCCTTTGAATTTTGTTGGGAGGTATCTAGAAGACCACAGTCTAGGCTCCCACTCATTTTCCATGTCTCTCTCTGGGTCGCTAGTGATATGACTTTGAGCTGTGACATCTCTATCAGTACCTGCAGGTCCCAGCATGCTCATCAAGGTGACAGCATAACACTATGATACTATTTGAAGTGAAAAACCAAGAGAATAACAACCACAGGACTTCCACCCTGACAGTATCAAGTTGAGAACACATTTCTGAACTTTTACTTTCAGAGAGTTTAATTAATATCCATAGGCATGCCCTATCTGTTCTTATTTCTGCTTTAAATCGAGTCTTGCTTAAAGGAATTTTAAAATTAGACAACATGGAATTTAGACTCTGAAGCTCTTTGTGTTTAAGAAAAAAAATATTAAGCTAGTTAAGCAAAAAGAAAAGAAAATTTCCCCAATCTCTTCTGCACTGAGATAATAGAGTTGTCATGTACATAGAGTTTACTGATTGGCACACAAAACAAGCTGCTTTTCTAGGTGATTGCAATGAGAAATAGGTAAAACTGTTGTCAATGGATACATTTCTAAGTATTCTATTGTGCTCGTATCACAATGATTTAATTGGGCAGATTTGATGAGGACAGGACCAAAGCTGCCTTTGTAGTAATGATAATGTGCAAGCTGTGTCTACCTTACACTCTGTAGACTGCTCAAACTCTACCAGTTAGCCCAACAATGTTCTGTAGAGACAATAGATCCAGTTCAGGACCATGTGCCACATGGTGTTGACATGACCTTAGGCCCTTTCAATCTTAAAGTATTTGTCCTGGACAATTCTGACCCCCATATTCAGATGACAGAGCAATAATTGTACTTTGTCCCTCAACCTGGTTTGAGTTGTTTCCATATGATAAAATTCATGTACAGCACTTTAAAATTTCTTATATTTTTTGAGATTATAATTTTAATACTTATTGTTACATACATATATGTATATTAATATATGTATGATATTTTCCTCAATTCATAAGTACAACCTGCTTATTCCATCTAATGTTACTTGTATATTATATTTTCAGGGCTGATGATTTGATATTAGACAATCAATTGGTGTGTTATTCCCAGGGAAGACTTATTTCTCCTGTTCTTAACATTCCTCAGTTATCTATAGTTCTTTGTGTAGGGTTTCCTCAGATCACATTAAAATGTCCATTGTTATGGTCCTTGTTTGGCTCACATTTAGGTAGTCATGTTGGTAAACTTTACGGATGTAGCTTCTAAAATTCTTATGAGACAGAATCTCTGCAAACTCCCTTATCCTCTGGCTCTTATAATCTTTCTGTTCCCTGTTCCCCTATGATCTTTGAGTCTTAGGTGCCAGACTTACATGTATACATCCTGAAGGCATTCATTAATCCAATCTTTTATGATACTTTTAAACAAATTAAAGGAATCAATATATTGCTCCCTCTAAACAATTCACAAAAAATACTACTAAATAGACTTCAATATTGTTATGCTTTTTATTTTTATTTTTTTCTTTCTCTTTCTTTTTTTTAAGTAAATTTATTTTACAACATCATTTAGTTCAACATAATAGCCACAGATTCCCCTGTTCTCCCATTCTCGTCCCCCTCCCCCTCCCCACCCCCCACCCTCCATTTCTTGTTATGCTTTTTAAATGTGGAATTTACATTCAGTGGAATGCTTTTGGGAAGGAATAATATAAATACATGTACTATGAAAGAACAGGGAGGGGAATACTAGGGATGGAAATTTTTAAACACAGCTGGAAGCTAGAGGATGGAGTAAAGGTGAGGACCAGGGAGAGGGTCAACTACAACTTAGGAAATATGTAAATATCATACAGGAATCTACTAATTTATACAGTTACTAAAATTAACTAATTTAAAAACAATTATAGGCACCCTCCATGAGTGGATAATGCTGATACCTAAAGCCATAGGTCTTTAAGCAAAAATTCCAGAGTTAGATGTGGCCTACCTCCCTGTGAGTTGTTATTCAGAGAACTCCCAGAGGTTCACAAAACAATACAGCACTGGTTCTCAGTCTTCCTAATGCTGTGACTCCTTAATACAGTTCCCCATGTTATGATGATCCCCAATCTTAAAATTATTTTCATTGGTACTTTTGCTACTATTGTGAATCACAGTGTAAATATCTGATATGCAGATGGTCATAGGCAACCCCTGTGAAAGGTCATTCAACCCCCCAAAGGGGTCATGACCCACATGTTGAGAAACATTGCAATAAAGACTGTTGCATTTGCTCTTCATTTACCAACAATAGAAGACGGTAAGACACCATCTTAGTTATTTTTCTATTTCTGTGAAAAGGCACCATGACCACAGCAATTTATAGAAGGGAGAGTTTATTTGGGGCTTACAGTTTCAGAGGGCTAGAGATCATGATGGCCATGATGAGGAGCATGGCAGCAGTCAGGCAAGTATGGTATTGGAACAGTCACTGAGAGCTTACATCTTGAGACACAACTATGAGGCAGAGAGAGCTACCAGGGAATGGCATGAGTCATCTGAAACCATCTCTTCCAATAAGGGCATACTTCCTAATCTTTCCCAAACATGTTTACCAACTGGGGACTAAGTACTCAGACATATGAACCCTTGGGGCCATTCTCATTCAAATGACCACAGATCCTTTATTGAAGACATACATAGGTTGCAGGATACAAATATGCTAGAATGAAGGCATCCTGCACTCAGCTGCCCTTAGTTCTACAAGATGCAATGCTGGCTGCTACGGGAGAAAGAAAGCCAACCATCTTAGCCAGCTGTCAAGCCTGCTTACTAAGTGCCAATCAGCAGGTAAAACAGCCCCACTACTGCAATAGCGGCTTGGTTATTTGGGAGATGACCAACACTTTCTGATTGCAGTTGATGCTGAATTCCGTGGGAAGAAATGCATACCTGGTACTGAAAACCTGCCATATATATATATGGTTGGGTGTGTCACAAGCCCTACAGGGTAGAGGAAACTTACTGTTGATATCAAGCTAAATGGATATATAATACAACTGTGTTTCAAATATATTTATTACCTTAAACTTAGTCAGAGAAGCTCCTTTTGCTATGAGTGACTATTAATACAGAGACTTATAACTGGTCGCAATGACAAGAATAAATGAGCATTGAGTGCTCAGCCCTGAACAGCAACAGTCATATTACCCTTTCAAGACCCATGGAGCATCATGAAAAGGGAATGGAAAAAATTTAAGAGCTGGAGGTTAGGGAGGTGTCCTGTGAAACACAGATACAGCATGAAAATAGTACAAGAATTTGTTGGGAAGAAAAGGTTCTCTAGGACTTAGATGGTGATAAGAAGGGTAACTGGGTGAACATGTTCACAATATATTGAACATGTGTATGAAATTATCAAAACTGAAATTTTAAAAAGGAAATATACAAATATCCAGAAATTGCATCCTTTGTACAATGTGTTCTGAAAAATGTGTCCAATTTCCCTTTTACCCTTCCTATTTTGAAGACCTAATAATTTAGGTTTGATATGTATTCTAATTCTATTTATTTATAAAATGAAACTTTATATATTATTATGGTTGCTTATCTTTAAGATGTTTCTGTCAAAATATATTAATATCTTCTAAAATATAATCACAATACATCCCCAAATCTTCATCTCTCACTTAGTTTTGTCACAAAAGCATGAAATAATAGACAAGCCCATTGCCTAAAGTGATGATTCTTGATTAGTGGTTAGACCATATTGATTTTTGCAAAACTCTTTCTGTCATTCTCTGCCACACTTCCAATGAAAAATACCCTTTAAGTAAGTTGCTAGAAAAGCATATTACTACAAAAGTTTCAATCTGAGAAGTAAAATAAAAAAACATAAGGTCATACACAAAATTGAAGAATTCTAGTAAGCATACATTCTGTTGTCCTGAGGGTCTTTGACTTTGAAATACAGTGCATAGGCACAAAGTGAAAGATTTTGTCATTGGGCAGTATGCATATAAACTATGGATAGATATGTACTTATTCACTATGGTTGATTAATGTCTGTTGTGGAAATGCCAATACCAAAGGGAATATCTTCCTTATCTACAGGGGAAAAAAACAGAGGAAAATAACTCAGCAAAGAAGACAAATTGATAAACCTTATAAATTAATGTGAACTTTTATATTTATCAACTATGCCTAGCTTTGTTAAACAGGTCATTTAAAAGTGACATCATTAGATGCAATTATTGTTTCATATGAGTAAATATTTAAGTTTGTCTTATAAGAAAAACTCAAGATCAACAGCTCATATTTTAGAATTTCAATCCAACATATTTTTACTTTCATTTAAACTTAATACTTATAAATGCTGTACACATATATAAAATTAAAAAATAAAGTGAAAAAAAATAATGACTATAAAAAAAGACATTCCAGTAGCATGGTTGTTTGAAAGAAAATGGCCCCCACAAAGAGTGGCACTATTAGGTGTGGCCTTCTTGGACGAAGTGTGCTACTGTTGGGACAGGATTTGAGGTCTCATATGCTGTAGCTATGCCCAGTGTCGCCCACAGTTTCCTACCTGTCGCCTCCGGATCAAGATGTAGAACTCTCAGCTCCAACATCATATGTACTTGCATCCTGCCATGTTTCCCGCCATGATGATAATGGACTAAAGCCTCTGAAACTGTAAGTCAGCCACAATTAAATATTTTGTAAGAGTTGCCATGGTCACGGTGTCTCTTCACAGCAATAGAAACCCTAACTAAGACAGATAGCACAGAGTGTGAGTAGGAGACATTATTTTGCTTTAACAGCTGTTCTTTTTAATATTATTACACTGCTAGTCATCTAGTTTGTCATTTGATATTCACATTTCTAGGTTGATTATACAGTGGAATGAGTAAAAACACTAACAACTTTCCAGTACAGAAAACTTTATAGAATATGTTAATGTAATGTAATATGTTAATGTTAATATTTGTGTCATGTGTTCAAAATGTACCCGTAGGAAAGTTTAGAATAAAATAAAATAAACATTCTGTCATCTGTAAAAGGATAAATCTAATATATTTAAGATGCTACTGTGAGCTGGAAAGTTGACTCAGCAATTGAGTGTGTATACTGCTCTCACAGAGGACCTGAGTTCAGTTAAACCACCAAGGTGTGATAGCTCAAAACTGCCTCTGATTCCAGCTACAGGGGGTCTGCCAGACTGACTTCAGACCTCTGTAGGCACCTGAACTCATGCACACTACCCAAATATATATATTTATACAAGAATTTTAATTATATATAATTCACACATATATAATTGATATATACTTAAATTATAGATATAATTTAAATATGTATATAATTTATATATAATTTAATCCTATATAAATATATATTTCATTATATACATATAAAATGAACAACATTTAAATTGATTTTTAAAAGAATGCATATCGAGAAATATAATATAAACCAATCCTGCTTATAATACCATCTTTATGAATGCACATGTTAAATATGTGAGCCACTTTTTCTATCAGGAATATTTTCTTTATATTTAAAAATCCCAGTCTGGCAAGATGGCTTACAGGGTAAAGGTGCTTGCCCCAAGCCTGACCAAGTGAGTTCAATTCCTGGGAAACACATGGTGGAAGGAGAGACCCCACAAATTGTTCTCTGATCTCCATATGTGGGCCATAGCGTATTTGTGCATGCATGCACGTGTGTGCACATGTGTGCTTGCACACATGCACAGTGTAACATGGGTATGTTTAATAAAATTTTTATTAATACAAATAAAACCCCTTATTGCTTTACAGCCTTAGCAATGTGAACTTCAATACTGACTAGATGTCCCATTTCAATCCTGTCCCCAAAGTACTCAAACCCATCAATCCTAAATTTCCTCCCTTCAAACACAATTACTGTGTCACCATCAAAGAATATGTAAAATGCATGATGCAGTGACTTAGACCTTCTCTTCTTGTTTTCAGAATTTATTTCCAGCCAGGCTGTATGCCTGACACCCTTAAGCCCTCACATCACCAATATTCCTCCTCCTCCTCCTCCTCTTCCTTCTCCTGCCCCCTCCTCCTCCTCCTCTTCTTCTTCTTCCTCTTTCTCTTCCTCTTCTTCTCCTCCTCCTCCTCTTCTTCTTTTTTGTCTTGTTTTGTTTTTCAAGACAGCATTTCTCTGGAGCCTGTCCTGGAACTTACTCTATAGACCAGGCTAGCTTTTAACTCACAAAGATCACAAAGACCTGCCTCCCAGGTGCTGGGATTAAATGTGTGAGCCACCACTGCCTGGCTTACCAATATTTTTATTTTATTAAACTTATTATAGCATAGGATATCAAACCAGTCACTTGGCATTTTAATTTGAATAATTGAGATTAGAGAGATTTTAAAATATAAAGTCTCACGTGGTATAGGCTATACTATCTATTGAAGTGATTATAGATATTGAGAAGGTATTTCTCTTCTTCATCCTTTTGTTTCACAATCTAATTGATGTGAGAAGGATAGTCTTTACTTCATCAATGAACTCATGCTGTCTAGGTAGCCACACTGAGATTTTTCAAAGTTTCTTAAAGTTCAAAGATGATCCATTATCTTAGTGTATTGTTTTGTGAGAAAATATTGTTACTTTCCTGCTTTAGAGTATTCAATTACATTTGTAGAGAGAACAGCTCCTTAGTAGCCTATGGAAGAGTGGAAAGATATCTTAAGATCTTAAGCCACTATTAACTTCACAGTCTCTCCTCCTATTAATCTTTATTCTTATCCTAGCACAAGAAAATCTATACAGTTATGTAGCTGGAGGCTTTTCTCTGTCCTGCCCTATCCTGTGGCCACTTGTAAATCATTCAGAGGCTTAATATTAATTACAATCTGTCTAGCCTATTGCTCAGGCTTATTATTAACTAGCTCTTACAACTTAAATTAACCCATTTTTATTAATCTATGTATTGCCACCAGTCTATTGGCATCTTGCTCCTTGGGCAGCTGGATGGCATCTGTCCCTGACTCCGCTCTTATTCTCCTGTATCTCTGCTTGGATTTCCTGCCTTTCTCTATCCTGCCTTGCCATAGACCAAAGCAGCTTTATTTTTTAACCAATGGGAGCAACACATATTCACAGCATACAGTAAGGCATCCCACATCACAGTTATGGGTCAGAAAATGATGCTTTGGTAAAAAAGAAAAGACATATCTGAAAATAGCCTCTTAAGACCATAGCTTTATTTGGTGGAAGTACAATTGTTAGACCCCAAAATCTAGGGTCTCAAGTGAGTGCCCCAAGAACCCAGACTCCAGTCCAGTTGATGCAACAGCATGAGGTTTGTATTGATGCGGCTGTACAGTCAGGCAAACTCTTGTCCTGGGAGCAAGAGTCACATCTTACTGCAGCCACATGGGGGCTTTTAAAGGAAAAACCCACAAAAGCCATAAGATTACAATTCCCATACAATTTTGTTTCACAAGATCATGGTCTGATCACAGAGTGGGTACAGTCATGTCCACATGTACATTCTTCCAGAAACCTCAAGGGGGGTATCAGGGCAGGAGTGGAGTTTACACAAAGGTCACAGTGGTCCTTCCTGGAACACTTGCAACTATCCCAGTCACAGTTGAGCACATCTCTTAACAGAAATCTTTTTACATTGTTACATTGTTACAGGAGTGGTTGAATACTGATTGAGTCAGCTTGCCCTTGGAACTAGTTTTCTTTTTAGTTCCTTATTCTCCTGGGGCTTGGAGGGTGTAAGCCTGAAGGGTTAGGGTCTGTCACAATAAGATATGTGCACACACACAAAAATATCACTCAAGAACTCACTTTTCAGGATGCATTCCTGCATTTAAATAATGCATAACTAGATAACACTTACTTTAAACCTGACACTAATCTTTTCATTGAAGATAATATTTTTATATAATATATTCTGATCATTGCCTCCCTTCTTTCAACTTCTTCTAGATCCTCACCACCTCCTGACCCATCCAACTCAGCATCTTCTTTCTCTCTCTTTAAAAAACAAACAGGAAAACAAACCAAATGAGGAGGAGAGACACAAGACACACACACACACACACACATACACACACACACACACACACACACACACACACACACAGAAAATGCACAAAAATGCAAAATCAGAAACTGTAACATGTAAGTAAAAGATCAATAAGACAAAAAAGTGCCCAAACAAAGCAATATGAGACAAAAGAAATCTACAAAAATATCATGAGTTCATTTTGTGTTGTCCATCTACCCGCTGGACATATGGCCTGCCTTTTAATGTGGTTAATATACTCAGTGAGATTCCACTGAAGAAAACTAATTTTTCCTTTGCAAGCAGATGTCAGCTGGAGATGGCTTGTAGGTTATGGGTGGGAGCTCATGTCCACTTCCCCCTCTCAGTGCTGGGATCCTGTAGTGATATATTGTGTACCCTAATAAAGCTTGCTTTGAGGATCAAAGGACAGAGCCACTAGATTAAACATTGAGGCCAGGTAGTGGTGGCACCCACCCTTAATCCTATCACTCTGGAGGCAGAGATCCATCTGGATCTCTGTGAGTTGAAGGGCACACTGGAAACAGAGCCAGGCAGTGGTGGCACACACCTTTAATCCCAGTACTGAGAAGCACACATGCCTTTAATCCCAGGAAGTGATGTCTGGGCAGAGAAAGATATATAAGGCATAAGGAAACAGGAATTCATTCTCTTGAGGCTGAGGATTTCATGGAGGTCAGAACTTGTGGCTGGCTTGTTATGCATCTCTGATCTTTTGGCTTTCACCCCAATATCTGGCTCCAAGTATTTTATTGTAAGACCTTTTAAGATTCGTGTTACAGGATCCCATCTGGCCTAACCTGCACAGGCCCGGTACATGACAGGACATGCTCTGTTAGTTCATTTGTGTCAGTCCTGTTGTGTCTAGAAGACATGGTTTCTTGATGTCCGACAGTAATCTTAACTCAGTTCTAGGTATGAACACTACAGTAACATATGTCCCTTTTTATTTATATAACCAAATGATGACAGAGTTGCTTACAATCTAGTTGTATGTTGTTCTATATTGTTGGTGAGGTATAATTTGATAAAACTTAATGAAATACATAATGTTTATGCTACAGAGAGACAATATGTTCATAGCTCTTAAATTGTGTATGTTATGAATTTTTAGTAATAGAAATGATAATCATAAAAAATGTAAATCTTAACTGTAGGGGGTAGCCATTCCAGCTTTGATTTGGAAGTTCCAACCCCCATTGAGGCTCTGGTAACTGTCACACCTACAAGGCAGGGGGGCCAAGGGAGGACCCTGAAGACCCGAGATTGGGATTTACCAGCTCTCTTGGTTCCTGGACCCTTGATGCTGGAGGTAAACCGAGCAGAGTTCTCCAGAGAACACCACCGGACTGCGCCTCACCTTTTCCAGACCCTGTAAACTATCCCTTCATTTGTACGTTACCCCACAAAATAAACCTTCCTTTTAACTACGTGGAGTGGCCTTAATAATTTCACCAATAGTTAACTGAGTGGTGGTGGCACACGCCTTTAATCCCAGCACTTGGGAGACAGAGCCAGGCGGATCTCTGGGAGTTTGAGGCCAGCCTGGTCTACAGAAGGAGATCTAGGACAGGCACCAAAATTACACAGAGAAACCCTGTCTTGAGAAACCCTCCATCAAAGAAAAGGAAAACAAACAAACAAACAAATATAAATCTTAAGTGTGTATAAATAAAATATAATAAATACATTTTAAAACACCACATAAAAATGGTGACATGAAAAACAGCTATTTGTTGATATGAACAGATATTGGGTTTATTGGTAGTCAACTATCTATTTTTCCATATTTAATATATATATATACACATATTGATATCATAATCATAAAAATACATTTTATCATAATTATCAAACCTTACAGAAACCTACTAATTTACAATACAACTAAAAATATAAGTTACATATCAGACTTCCTGGTATATCTGGCTCCTACAATCTCTTTGTCCCCTCTTCTGAAATGTTCTCTGAGCCATCAGTACAGAAGCTGTGATGTAGATGTAGCCACTGGCCCCAGGTTCCCCATGATTGGCTGATTTCATGTGAATTGTGACTTTCTGTGGTGGTTTCCATTTGTTATAAAGAGAGGCTACTTTGGTGAGGGGTAATGCCTACCCTGGTCTGTTGGTATAAGGATATGATTTAAAATAGAGCATTATGTAGGATTACTAGAAATCATGTGCCATTACTACAAAAGGCAAAACTGCTGTAGGTCTTCCTGAAGAAAAGAATTTGGGCTTAGTGCCTTACTCAAAAGTTGTTAAGCATGTTTGCTTTTTATCATTCATAAGAGCACAGAGGAAGATGGAGGATGGTTTCCAGGGAAGCAGGAAGTTCTGTGCTCTTTATAGAATCTGCTGGAGTACTGAAATCATGGCAAGCACAGAGCATAAACACTTTCACTCTTTAAAACTTATTTAGAACATTCTTCTTGATACAATACTTTATTATGAGCGAAATCAAGTAAAGTGTTGAGTCAAAACAGACTGTTATTAAACTAATATTGGCTCATTTACCATGGCAGTTTTGAAATTTGGTTTTCAATATATTGTCAGAATAGGTAAAGAGATTGCCTAGTAACCCCATATTGCCTCATTCATATGTTGATATATTCTACTCAATTTCAGATTTCTATTAAAGGAAAAATCCAAAGTTATTAAATGGAAATTGCTCATATTATCACACAAACTATTCCCTTACCAACAATAACTTTTTCTGTAAACTTTCTTTATTCTTTTCCATAACTTAAATCTACATTGGATCAAAATATATAATTTCCAAATAATATTTGAAACTCTATATCTAATTTTTTATCATATGTTCAGCTTGTATAATGCAACTAATATTTGAATTTATGCCTCCTTAAAAATTAAAAGTCATGAATTTTTGGTTGTGAGCCTAGCCTTTAAACAGCTGAGCCATCTCGAAAAACCAAAATAAAGTCATGAATTTAACTAAGATCACATCATCTCTTTATTTCCTTCCCTCAACAAAATGCAGTGCACTGCACAATTTTGTATGATTAAGAATTAACAATGACCACCAATTGTTCATAATAAATAGATTATTTGAAAATTGAATTTCCCCTTCTTAATTAATATACTTGCTGCTACTCACTGTATTAAGATCTAGGACTATTTTTTTTTCAGAGAAAACTGTGTTAATACTAAATTATGAAGTCACATTTTAAATAAGACCATTGTCACTTGATGGAAAAGACAAGTGAATGGATGGGAAACTTGAAAAAAAATAGTGCAGACACTATTATTAGCAACAGGAAAACCTATTCTGACACTCTAAGCATTCTTTTATTTAACTAATCGGCATAAAATATTATTGTGGAAATCAAGCATAAACAAAATAACATGATCGACTATTTCCTTTGAGGTGCATTTTAATTTAAGAAAAAATGCTTGAGAACAAATGTTTTTGAAATCTTTATTTCAAAACTTTCTAAAAGTCAAAGTGCAGGGACTGGAGAGATGTGTCACTAGTTATGATCACTGGCTGCTCTTGCAGAGGACTGGGACTCACTTCCCAGCACCCACATGGTGGCTCACTATCATCTAATTCCAGGAGATCCAATGCCCTCTTCTGAACTCGATGGGCATTAGGTATGCATGTATGACACATACACACATTCAGACAAAACACTCATATATTAAAAATTAAATAAATCCAAGAGTGTTTTTTAAAAAACAAAATCAATGTACAGGAAAATGAAGTGTTGTTTATACATTTTCCCTTTAAATGTGTTCATTGAGGCCAAAGAGTTTCCCCACACACCCCTCTCATAGCCTCCCTGTTACCTTTCTTCAAGTACAAAGCACCTATGTTTTCCCAAAACCATGAAGTCTCTTCAAAATATCAATTCCAGCCAAACATTTAACAGCCTAGAGAAGCTTCCTTCAATTTCTTTATTGTTCATGTCTTTCTCTCCTGATGATGCTATTTGCCTCCAAAGAATTCTGGCCTAACTGCTTCTAAAGCACATATTTACTGAAAACATCTGTAAAGTGGATATTTAAGAAAAGAGTCCGTCACCTCCATAAGCACCTAGTGCCTTCTCTTCAGTGTGTGACCCTGACATTTCAGTAATTGCTTCAACCTTCCTGAAGCTGGGCTTTTTGCCTCTGCTAGATGAAACACTTCCTGGGCTCCTTATTTTAGTTCTGCACTTTGATTACTGCACCACTGGACTCTTGTCTGCCCTGGCCAGGGCTGCTTTTAGACTGTCAACACATCTGAATCAAGTCCTCTTTCCCTGTGAAAACCAAGTGCCCATGGTGAAAAGTGGAGCCATTATTACTTGTCTTCTTTTCTGACTCATTTTGGGTGAACTAAATGTATTTGTGAAGGTGATTTATTTTTTACTAATTATTTTTCCTTGTTTTACAGAACCTGATGGACATTTTTTAACAACTGCCAAATGATTCAAATTATACATTTATAATAGGAATAGCTGATGCTAATATCTCATGTATACCGTTTATTGACTGTTAATATTGTTTTGAATTGAGATAAAACAATGTAAGTTAAGAATATTTATGGAGAAATAAACCAAAATAAGAGCTTACCTTGTTATCTTTTTTTCTCTAGAAGGTATAAATTTTCTCCACGCTTAATTGTTACCTGTGTTTGTGAAATGTGCCGAGGGAGTGCAGTGAAGTCTGGCATATGGGGTGTTTCAAAGTGCTTGCTTTGGTGAATGTTTCTGCCCTTCCAAAATTTGCATTAAAACTTAGTCACCAGTTTGGGGAAATGGCTCAGTAAACTGCCTCTACACAAACAGGAAGACTCCTGGCCCCAGCACCCACAAAGAAGGGCAGGGATGGTGACTTGTCTGTCAGCCTAGCAGAGAGAAGGCAGAAACAAGCTGAACTCCAGTTCACTGGCCATTTCATCTAGCCAGTCAGTGAGTGTTGAATTCAGGAAGAGAGCTTGCCTCAAAAAAGATTAAAGGGGAGAACAGGTGAGAAAGACACATCATGTTAACCTCTGACCTACACACACACACACACACATACATCCCACAAAAACAAACAAAACAAAAAACCTAACCACTAATGGAAAGTGAGCTATAGTTGATTAGGCCATGTGAACTCCTCGTCCAGGAATGTTCCAGATCCTCATAAGAGTCCTAAGCAAGAACTACGTCATCCCTTCTTGAATGTGAGGAGGCAAATGAGGTGACAGTGCTTGTGAACCAGAAACTGGGTGCTCACCACAAATATCTGCTCGTAGCTTGACTCCGACTTGCAGACTCTAGAGCTGTGAAAAAGAAATTGCTGGTTTTCTCAGCTGTGTAGTTTGTGAGATTTTTGTTATAGCAGCCTGAACAGACTATGAATAAAGGTCCTCAATGGAACCACAAACTGCTACTTTTTCTAGGGAGATGCAGAGCAATCTTCCAATAAGTTTGACAGTAATGAAGGATGATATCAATATTAAGCATTCTATGAATGGTGTGGTTTCAAAGTCTCATGCATCAGTGATGACTGGTTTCTAAATTTTAAAACTTTGAAAACATTAAAACATTTTACTCATACTGTGTCTTGGTTAGGAAATTCCCCAGAAGGCAGCCAACAGTTATAGACAATGCTGTGACTGATAATCTTTGTATAGACTCTCACGCTCTTTGTTTAAAATGTATTTTTTTACTTAGCAAAGATATGCACATAATTATGTGTACATGTGTGACATCTTAGTACACATGTATGATGACTAATAATCATATTGAGATTACTGACAAGTATCACCTCAGATACCATTGAAATTTTTATGTTCTACTCTGAGCCCATTTTCTCCTTGATGAGAGGTAACCAGTGTGGAAATTCGGTTATTTTGTTCCCATGCTTTTCATTATGTTTAACCCACATACTTTAAAATCTCCACACTGTGGTTTATTTTTCGTTATTTCAAACTTTCTAGAAGTAGAATTATGAACATAGTCTGTAACTTGCTTTTTCACTTTGTGTTCTGTTCCTGACTTTTATCCACATCATTGGAAAAGTCACTACCTAATTCATTCCTTTGTGAGAATTAGAAAGAGCAGCCCTCTGTCCTGATGTAACCCCAGGTGAGGAGACAGCATTTTGTCCTCATACTTCCTGAAATTCAGTGTACAACCAGCTCAGTATTCTGCAGTGCCCCACGGACGTAACAACACTATAAAACAGAGAGGCAACATGTAAAAAATTCACTATTCGGATTTTTAGTTCTGCAATCTAGGCCACAGTGAATAGGAAGTATTGATGTTACAAGCAATTGTGGTGATACTTTATTTGTGCACCTCAATAAAGCTTATCTGGGGATCAGAGGAAAAAACCAGCCACTGTATTAAATATAGAGGTCAGGCAGTGGTAGGTAGCACATGCCTTTAATCCTAGCGTTTGGGAGGCAGAGATTCATCCAGATCTCTGTTAGTTCAAGGCCACCTGGGCCACACCTGATGTGGCAGCACACGTCTTTAATCCCAGTGCTAGTTAACCATAGAGGTCTGGAGGTCTGGACAGACAGACAAGAAGTGGTAGAGCTTGGCTGAAAAAGGAAGTGATGTACCTGGGTGGAGAGGAAGTAAGATGGCAGGGCACAGAAAGGTATATAGGCATGAGTATACTAGAAGTAGCTCTCTCTGGGGGCTGAGAGGTGGTAAGGTGAGGTTGGCTGTGGCAAAGATTCCTCTGATCTTTCAGTTTTCATCCCAATATCTGGCTCCAGTTTTTTTTTTTTATTAATAAGACCATTTACAAGCAATAGCTTTGAGAATGGAAGTTGGGGCTTGGCAAAGATCCGCCCAAAACTCTACTTTAATTCCAATTGTATATCACACCAGTTTGTGAATTGTAGTGTAGGGTTAGAAAGGGCTTAAATGCAGCTTAATGACTCAGTTTATTTGCCAAGTTTCTGTGCTAATGCACGAATCAAGATACTGTTTTGTATTTCTAGGCAATCAGGGCTTGAAGTGGCCTCTGAGAATTCCTTCATCCTCTTACTGCTCCCGGGAATAGCCTACTTTCTCACTTACTACACTATACTTTCTCACCCAGAGTACACAGAAACAGAAACTTAGACAGGGCTGCTCTGGGTCCTTACAGTAGGAACAAACAAATGGGGTAGCAGAAGAGTACATCCAAACATGCCTGGGTCCTTTCAGAATCTCTTTTGTTCACTGAGCTTTAAGGGGTATCACTGAAAGTAGAAACTGAAATAGACTATGAGATTTTTACAACACAGTCTACTTCTGAATCTCATGAATTTAAACAGGCTTAAGTAAATGGTCAAAGACAGTAATTCTGAAATAGTGTAAGTATCCTTGATCCACTGGAGAGAGAATTCTTACCAAAGATTAAAATTAAATGTGATGTATAAAAATAAAGATCTATTTTCTTCTCTGAGTTAGTGAGCTAAGGCTACTATATAGTCTGTCACTTGTGGTGACAATTTAAATTCCTGATGTATGTCTAATGTAGAGCCCTTATTTCACATTTAAAAGGAAAGCAGGGAGGCCACACTAACAAAACTCTCGATAGCAGAAGAAAGGAAAAAGCCCAAACCCTTTACAACCGCTTCCCAAAGATTTAAGGCAATGTGTTACATTCACTGCTAGTCCTAGTCTAAGAAAAGATGATAGGTCTCTTTTAAAATTTGGCAAACGTGTTGAATCCACAATAAATAAATAAAAAAAAGTCAGAAGTGTTTCCCTTTGTGCTACATCTCCTACTTTATTTCCATTCTGTGAGTCTGTGGGAAAATGCAACAATGAAATATCGTTCTCATGGATTTTTAGAAAACTAGGTGTTCTTGTTCACAAGCTTTTTTGATCACCATTTCTGATCTTTTTATTTTCTATCTTTTTCTTTTGCCTTAAAAATAAAAACTGCTTTCTTTCTTTATCACTTCCTTCTTTGCTCCTGTCAGTTGTCCTATTTCTCTTGAATTCTTATATATTCTCTCTCTCCTCCTACTCATTAAGCCTGGATTACACTTTTCTTCCTCTTTCTGATCATCAATACACAGAATGTACATAAAAGAACAACATAGAACAAAGCTGATTTAATTGTGAACTCATATATATGATTACTAATCAAAATAAGCCTTCACTCATATAAATTACTATAAATAAATAATTTTAAACCATGAACAAGTTGTCTACAAAAATTACAATATCTAAAACTAGGAAAACAATACCTGACCATAGTCATAATGAGGGCAAGTCAAATGAAAATAAAACTGCTACAAAATTAGTAGATTTTAAAATTTCTAAAGATGTTGAGCCTCAGTTTAGAGGAAATGAACAAATATAAGGAGTGCACACCACACACACATAAGTAATGGATTTAAGTTGATATAACGCTTTGGCTGTACCTATCCAGATTACTATGGTTGTGTGAACAAATAAATAGATTCAGCAACTAGAGGTCTAGAACTTTACTTTAAAGTTTAAGTTTTATGTGAAATTATTGGCAATGTATCTGAATTATACATAGATATATAATTATTTGTGTATTATATGTATATACTGTCATGTGATATATTATATATGTATATAATATAATATATATTATTGTTTATAACCGCAAAGCTAGAAACAGTTTCAATGTCATTTAGTAGATGACTGATTCAATAAAATATTAGATGATTACTATGATGAGTTGTGTGTGGATAAACAAACTTTCCATATTATTAACAGAAAACTAAAAGGCTGCTTTTGAACAGTATAATCACCTTTGTGGGAAAACAGAAACTGTATCTATGTGTATATTTGGGGCTGAATATTTAGAAATCTAAATGAAGGTGGACTAGAGATAGATGCCTGTACTCTCAGGACTTCACATACGGAGGCAGGAGAATGGTGAGTTTGGATATGATTGGTTTAGGTAAAGAATGCTTACCTCAAAAAAATGAAATAACTAATTGAATAAGATTTTGCTTTTTGCCTGCTTGCCCTCACTTTCACTGGCAGTTTCACCTACTCTCCTCATGAGTTTTTGCCTTAATGATATTAGAACATGCTTCTTTGGGATTTCAATTTAGACTCAAGACCAGCTGTGGCATCCTGCCTTATGGACTGAACAGCTATGGGATTCTTTGCCTTTCCATTGGGAAATAGCCATTGATGGACTAGCTGCACCACAGCCTATAAGCCATTTTAATAAATCCCCTTTTAATATATATGAATTCATCCTAACAGTTATGTTCCTCAACATGTATATATGTTAAGAATGATACAACCTGCTTCAACGCTTCAACGCGAATGTCTGTCTTTTGCACCAAAGGTAACTGCTTTTAATATTTTTTTTTTTTTTTGGTTCTTGAAGACAGGGTTTCTCTTTGTAGTTTTGGTGCCTGTCCTGGATCTTGCTCTGTAGATCAGGCTGGCCTCCAAGTCACAGAGACCAGCATGGCTCTGCCTCCTGAGTGCTGGGATTAAAGGTGTGCACCACCATAGCCTGGAGCTTTTAATGATTTTTGGCAAACATGTTGAATCCACAATAAATTAAAAAAAAAGTCAGAAGTGTTTCCCTTTGTGCTACATCTCCTACTTTATTTCCACTCTGTGAGACTGTGGGAAAATGCAACAATGAAATATCGTTCTCATGGATTTTTAGAAAACTAGGTGTTCTTGTTCACAAGCTTTTTTCATCACCATTTCTGATCTTTTTATTTTCTGTCTTTTTCTTTTGCCTTAAAAATAAAAACTGCTTTCCTCCTTCCTTCTTCTATGTCCTTTTATATAGATTGTCACCAGAAAATGTGGTCTAGACTTAGAATGGATTTTCTGATCTCAAAGGATCCAGATTCAGGCTGGGCCTTGTTTTTTTTCTTTTAATGTTGGCCATTTTGTTTAATCTCTCTTATTTCCCTATTTCAAGTTGATCAGGTACTCATGCCAAGTCCATGCCTATTTTCCACACAGAATTACTGTCAGTTGGCACTATCTCCACACAGGTTATTATCACTAGATGGTTGATAACTGATGGACTCTTCCATGTCATCTTTTCAAAGACAGAATTTTATCAATAACACATCATATGCCTTGGTAGAATTTCAAATGTCACTGAGGTTGTGAAAGACATGTGTTCTTAGAGTGAATACTACCTCTGCTATAAAACCATTCTTTGAAGGGAATGTTCCATGTAAGGTATACGAAAAAACAATATACTATTATTTATATATAAGAGCATCTCAATCAGCATAGGTTATATTTGTTACAGTAGCAAAAACGCTGCTGTCTCAGTATCAAATGTGCTTTCTTGGTAGTAAGAGCAGGAAAGAGTGGACTGGAGAATTGAACAAAGACAGTCCTTTCTGGCCATACCCTGACATGTTTACATATCCCAGTGCAGTCACAAGGCAGCATATATCCAAGAGATGAGGGGATACTGTTCTCCCTCTGTGTGGAGAAGGAGGGAGATGGGAACCAATAGAAGCATCTACTGTTTTCATCTATCTTCTGTATTTCATTTTCCAGTATTTTAAGGCTAATAGAAGAAGAAACAGGACAAAAATAGCCCAAATATTCAGCTATAATCTCCTTGCTAAATAAATGTAGCTCTCCTCAATCTCTATACCACACTCCATATCTAAATTTTGCATAATTTCCCCTCATTTTTATTTTTTGAACTTTGAAATCTAGACATTAACCAATACGAAAAGCAGAGAACACAGGAAGGACCAGTGAAATCCCAAAATATGGGATGCTCCATTAGGGGAGTTTTAAAATGAGCATGCATTGTTATGAGTTTTTCATCCAGTGCCTAGCACATATTAAATGCTCAGTAACTAGTTTAAACATGGCCACATGTGTGGGACAATGAACTTTTCCTAAATTTCATCTGTGAGGTGGTGAAGAATACAAGCTTGTTTATGCTGTTTGTTGAAAATGTGCCTCCTCCATTAAGTCTGTGAAGAGATGCTGATGAGCACTGAAGGTTTTAGGAATGTGCTGTCTTTCTTTAAAAACTGAGCCAGTTGCGCTAACACAGTTTTCAAGTTACAGATTTGGTAAAGTTATTGCAAAGACACTAATTCCAATTCTCAGGTGTCTAATTTTTAAAATGTATTACTGTGGTTTCATTCTTAAACACATATGCCATGTTACTTAATACTTGAATTTTAAATCTTCAGTGAAGTTGAATGTATAGTGTAAATCAAGTAAAGTATATTTAAACTTCATCTACCATGATCTACAAGAAAAATTTTAAATAATACAACTATTATTTTAGCATATTCCTATGAGTAAGGATTTCAATATTAGTCCCAAATGCATTGCTATGTTTCATTTTTATATTATAGAAATAATTTAAAAGACAATACTAATATGTATACTTCCAGACTCACGGTAAAAAGAAAAGATGCAATTCCTTGTGAAAAATTGTTTTACTTGGGACTATAGCTTTCATAAAACATCTGGATTACAGCAGCTGAATTGATACTAGTTTTCTTAGATGTAAATGTAATATCCACACGTCACGTAGAGAGAAGATCTTCAGGTTTGTTTGTTTTTTGTTAGCCTCTATAGTCTCTGAATAAATCAAGAACTGTTTACATTTTCTTCATTTCTCAGCTCCATTCCACCTAGTTTAACATTTTTTTTTTGGTGAGTGTAATATATTCATTCTTCAAGAAAATTCTCTATTCTTCTGACACTGTGCATGATTCAGCAAGACACCATCAGAAATAATAATAGCTCTGGTGAACTGCCCTCTTATCTCAGTCTGACTACCAAAACACTTTCTTAGAAAGTAGTTGGAGTTCTTTTTTAAATTTCATTTTCCATGTTGTTGACCTGCTGTATAATGGTTTCATAAAGTTTGTGATTGAGTCCTCTTAGCACCACAAACTTCATGTTGGTAGATTTGAACGTGCATATCTTAGAAACCACTTCTCTGTACAAGTGACTTTAATCTAATTCCTCCTAAACTTTACTTTAATCTACTGTGGAACATAATAATGACATTTTTTGCTATCTATTTGGTTGGTGATCCACCAGTGCTATTTACTATAATCATAGTGGGAGGTCTTAAATTTGCTAACCTCTGATTACTCCAAATCCTGTTGAACTCCAAATCCTTGTGGGTTTTGTTGTTCTTTATTTATTTACTTTGTTTTGTTTGTTTCATTTTGTTTTTCCCAGCTCTAGTCATATTTCTGAGCTTTAGAGTAGTACATAAATATTTGCTTAAAGCAAAAATTTCTTATATAAAAGACACTCCAGTTCCAGACACTCTTCTTAAAGCTTGTAGAGACATGCTTGAATAGCAATCATTAGATTATGTCTTGTTAGTATACAAGAAGTCTTTTCAGTAGAGAACAATGGAGGTACAAAATGATGTTTGACAGGCTTTTATTTTATGAAAATATATGCCACAAATGATTGCCTACTTTGCCTTCAAATTTGAAAACCACAAAAATACTGATTATTCACTTAAAAACGTGCTTCAGTTCCCTGTCATATGCAAATGACTGAATGAGGTGCCAGGGACTAGAGTGATGGCTAGGAGAGGCGTGGCTTCTGGATCCCGAGAACATACATACAGTGGCAAAGATAGACAAGCAAACAGGAATAAAAACACAATTTGATAAACCCTATAATACTTGGGTAATAAACATAAAATGGTCAGATGCATGCTTCTAAAGAATAATCATTTGAATATATACCTGATTATTAGGTATAGATTAAATTAAGTAGTAGGATTGACGCAGAGGGAAACCATTTATAAGTTATCTGGTAAGAAGGGATATCATGTGTAAAGGGACTAAGGATTTTTATTTGCTTTCAGTGAAGTGAAGTGCTGCTGCATAAGGCATTAGAATTCATAACAGATTTAACATTACATTTTTTGACTTAGGGTATATCATATTAGACTGTAGAACAATCATAATGTCAGAAACTATAAAATTGTTGCATTAGCTTTTCCACTGAGCAAGCTCACGAGTGTGGCATGACTTCCGATTGCCTCATTTTGTTCCTCCTTACCCTATCGTCTTGTAGTGTTACAAGAAAATGCACTTACAGAGCTCTGGGTGTCACAGAATTAGAATGAACATATCTGTAGAGAATTGATTAGTTTTCTTTCTGGTTGAGATGTACAACATGCACTGGATGATGAAGCTTTGCTATGCATGCCAGGAAGGAATAAGGAGGCAATTACTCCCCAAGGCATGGATTCTCTCTCTGGCTGTGAAAACTCTGCCGTTTGTGAAGCGAGCTTTTGTTTGTTCTACCTAGGAAGCTACACTTCTCCATTTCTCCAAATTTCAGCAAGGTAACTAAAGATGAAGCACTTCTTGAAAATAAAATGATACCTGTACAATTAAAAAGAAATCTAACATAACACGATACGGAAGGTATTTTCTGCTCTCTCCAACATTAGTCAATAAATATATGGATTGAGGAAAAGAAATAGGAATTACTATAAATTCTAAGGAGAATTATGAATGATTAAGTTAGGCATTACCTGTAAGGAGGAGAATATGAAAAATTGTGATTGGATGTCACTTTCACAATTATATTACAAAAGTACTCTAGTTTTCCCTGCTCTTTTGGCCTTTCTTTTGTTCACTCAGTAAAGCTAGTTGCCATGGCATGAGCGAACTTGTGGAGAGAACCAAGAACCGTGTTTTTTAGTAGACAAGGACGGAGAGCCCGAGGCCTGCAGTTCTGAGGTGAATTGTATCCATGTTTTCCTCAGAATAGGGTCTCCACCTCTGAAATCTTATATAGAGTAACTATAGTGTGGTCACTATAGGATGGACATTAACCCAATTTGACCTTAAAGGAAGAAATTTGACACATGGAGACTACAATGATAATACAGAGAAAATGGTCGTCTCTTTGACTAAGGATTAGCACCTGAAAGGAACCTTCACATGAAGTCTAAAGAACTCAAGCTTACCAATAATCTTTAAGCTTTAATCATTAAGCTTTACCTAAAACTGAGGCTTCTAGCCTTCAGAACCTGGAGCAATCAAATGTTAATTGATTAGACAACTCAGCCCATGGAACACTGGTATAGCAGACCCAGGGTACATTTCCTAGCAAGAGTGAATAAGTAAGTGGAGAATAACATTGTAAGAAACTCCTCTCCCATTTGAGCTGGAAAAAGTTCAGGAGTACTACAAACGGGTTACTCAGGAAAGGGAACCTGATATGAAGTGGAATAGAAATTTGTGGCTTTTATTGTAAAGAATGGAGTGAATTTATCCCAAATCTGAAAGGTGTTTGAGTAAAGGGGACTTTTGTTTGTTCAACCTAGGAGACTACACTTCTCCATTTTTCCAAACTTCAACAAGGTTACAAAAGATGAGGTACTTCTTATAAATGAAATGATACCTGGAAAATTGAAAATAAATCTAACGCAAGATAGCAGATGTATTTTCTACTGTCTCAAAATAAAGCATTTGAAGAAGCCACTTCAGGTGGACATAAAAAGTCTAATTATGAGAACAGAGCACATTTCTAGGACAGAAAATACACAGCAAGAAAATCAATGTGTGAAGTATAAAACTAAACTTTGGGAAATATACAGCTTTAGGGTAAGATTGAAAGGGAGGATCCAGCATTGAAACCAAGGGGGAAAATCCTTAGCGTTCACACATATATGCCTTGAAATCAAGATGAGAGCACGAAGATGTTATTGCAAAGTCTTTCAAGAACAGACTTGCGCCATCTTTTCCCTTACTGAGGTGTAAATTAGAAAAGCCTTTCATGACCCCATTTTCCTTTTTCACCAATGACTTTCAGGATCCTTCCTGCTCTGAAACTTCATTTGTAGTTTAACCTGCATGCTCATCCCTCCTACCAGTCGGCAAAGGCCAACTCTTACCTCTACCCAGAGTGTGCTACCAACAGAGCCTGCTGGGACCTCATATCTTCTTATTTGTTTTCTCACATGGTTTAATGCATCCAACTCCCAAACAGAAACTTGTTATGTATCAAATCTTGGTGGCATGTCATTTGTATCACTTTTTGTACATTTTAACATCTTGAATTATTTCATGACTTATAAATAAAACCAATGAAAAAATATTTAGATGCTACTGAAAAAATACTTCTGAAGTAGAAATTAGTAATCCTACCATATGTTGGGAACCAAGATTTTGGTCTCCCCAAATCAATCTATCTTGACCATCCAAGAGATAGATCAGCCTTTAAGAGCATACATTGCTTTTGCAGAAGATCTAAGTTTGGTTCCCAGCACCCATGTTGGGTGACTGAGCTGTAACTACAGATTCAGGCAGTCTGACATCCTCTTATGGTCTCTGCTGGTGCCTGCATTCACATGTAAATACCCATGCACAGATAAAACACATAAATTTTAGAAAATAAAAGTCATTACTAAAAAAGATTTTGTTTCTATCATTCCAGTCAGTTTCAATATATATATATTGAATATATATTATAAACTGATATAATTTTATGACATATTATATAAGTATATTGTATATAATTGTATTGTTTAGGTATAATATTTATTATTATATATGAATATATTTTAGTACTTTAATGATTTGTAGTGATATTATAATTTATAGTGTAGTATACTCACTCTTTGGTATCTCTAAGGGATTAGTCATAGGACTTCCTTAAAATACCAAAATATTATACAAAATGCATGATATTAGCATGTTGTTACATACTTTTTCCTATGTATTTTATACTTACTAAAAAGTCATGATGAAATTCTTCTGAGTATATTCATCTTCAAATCACACAATAAATAATATAAAACACATGACATGTCAAGCGTTCTTATAATGTATTACTTAAGGAATAATTGACAAGAAAAGGTCTGTGTCTCATAAAGGAATTTTTTTCAGTTTCTTT
Organism: Peromyscus maniculatus bairdii; assembly: GCF_049852395.1. Classification (NCBI taxonomy): domain Eukaryota; kingdom Metazoa; phylum Chordata; class Mammalia; order Rodentia; family Cricetidae; genus Peromyscus; species Peromyscus maniculatus. The sequence continues at coordinate 32,592,722 of NC_134855.1, forward strand.
TTCTGTGTTTGACTCAGTCTAGTGATACAGAACCTATGAATATTCAGGGAAGACTAGATAGTCTTTTGTCATTTAAAATTCATGCTGATAGTATTACAGCTAACTTCCATTTTGGGGTGATTTTTAGTGGTTACAAAAAGAGCATTTCATGTGTATTTTGCATCTGCTTCTATTGGACAGGAGAGTGATTTTCTTCTACCTAGAAAACTATATTTGTTTCTCATCTTCTAGCTATAGGAGAAATTTGTAGAAAAGAATAGACAGTCTCCTAAGGAATTTGATTTGAATTGCCAAATAGGGAAGAACTGGACTGTGTGCAAATACATTTCCTCACAGAATGTAGCAGAAATTGTCTCCATTCATTCCATTCAATTTCAATGCTCTGACTTATTTTATAGTTTTTTTTTAATGTAACCTATTGGATTTGTTAAGCTATGCATATTTAATATTATTCTTTGAGATAAAAATGTTCTTCCTTTACATAGTCAAATTCTGGACATCTTTCAGGAAGTAAGCACAGTATTTAGACAATCTGAAGCTTAATTTCCTTTTTTTAACCTGGAAAAGATTTTTATGAATTCATTGAGAATTGTATACAGTATATTTTTATCATGTTTGCCTCTCCACTCCTACCCTTAACTCTTTCAAGATCTACCATACCTTTCAATTCCATGCTTTTTATTCAATAACCCATAGAATCTAATTTGTGCTACCCCTATGCTTATGAGTGTGGGGCCATCCACTGTAACCTACTGGGTCTACAAGGAACGATCCTTTAAAGAAAACTGACTCTCCCTCCCTTAGAACAGTACCAACTGTCCATAGCTCCTTAATCAGGCTTAGGGGTATATGAGCCCTTTCCTACTCCATGCTAGAATTTTAACTAGCTTGATCTTGCACAGGTCTTGATCAGACAACCATAACTGCTGTGAGTTCATGAGTGCAGTTGCCCTTTCTCATCTAGAAGACACTGTTTCTTTCTAGGATCCCATTTACTGAAACTTCTCTCAAAATGTCTTAGAGCTGAATTAATCTTTCAGTACAGATATATGAATTTAGAGAGCAATGTGATACTAACACAAAAGATATTTTCAAAAGTCAGATTGAAATCTACTCTTTTCATTTATATTCATATATGTGTATGTGTGCACATATATTGAGCTATATACATACACAACGAGCTCTCTCTCTATATATATATATATATAGTGATATATATTCATATAAAATAGTTTAATTGGAGTTACTCTACATGGAGAATGTGCTCACTGCAGAGCTAAAAATAAAAAAAATAAAAAATAAAATAAAAAAAAAAACCTCAGTAGGATAGTTCCCTCAAGTTGATTAATGGTGTCCCGGAGATCCCCTGCCAAATAATATGGGCTGTTGTCATTTTTCTTGGTTGTCAATCAGAATTAGTTGGTGAGATCCTATTTTTGAAGACACCACACACATGGATCACAGAACATGAAGAAATCTGACCAGTAAGCTTCCTCCCAGCTGTCTAGTTTCATAACTTCGGAAAGTGGTATGCGGGTTGCTGGGTAAAAGTGTCATCGGCAGTTTTATCCAGCTGTGACCCTTATGCTCCTGGGTGCAACAGTAGCAAGGATGATATGGAGGTAACCAACCACACTCTAATTGGATTGAAGACCAGCTCCACAGAGGAAACACATGTCTGGCACCGTTATTCTGACCAAGAACCCTTAGTAGTGGAGCCCACAGACTCCAGGGATGAAGTTACTACTATTAAATTTAACTTCTTAACCCCATAATAATAGTACAGCAGAAAGTTTCCGAACTGAATTAAAATGACTTCTCTGCTATCTCACTTTTGGAAATGGAGTTAAAGAACTGAAACCCACATTGATTTAGAATAGGTTCCACAGCTTAAAATAAATTTCTTGGGTTGTTTTTGTAGAGCAAAGTCTTCAGATATTACATGCTATATACCAAGGGACAACTCAATGTTTGGATCTAAGGACTTGTGGTGAATCATAAAAGAATATAATGAAAGAAAGCGAGAATTTATATTGATTTTATTCAATATGCTTCTTTACATCAACTGCAATAAGTAAAATAGAAAGATTAAACAAATGAGTGTATAGAATCTCTCACAAAGTATAGATTTTCTCTTTTGAGAAGGTTGAGTCTGTTAAACCATACACATTTTCCTACTCATTGCCAATATCAAGTGGCAAAGTTGAGGTTCATTTTACTCCAGAAGTCAAGAAACAAACTCAGGTGGTTCTAATCATTGTTATTCATGGTGTAAGATATATTACTCTTTAATATCTATGTTAATAAACTCTTAAATTAAATCTAGCTTAAAATTCATAAAATATTTATAGAGAAACAATTATATTTTAAGAATCCTAAATAAGCTGAGCATGGTCCCATATCTCTTTAATCCCAGCTCTTGGGAGTCAAAGGCAGGCAGGTCTCTCTAACTCAGAGTCCAACCTGCTCTACAGCTACTTTAGAATAGGTCCAGAACATATGGAGACCCCATCTCAAGAAAAAAAAAATCTAAATGTTAGCATTCACAGTACAGAATGGGCACAGAGCAAGGCTGATGTGTGCACAGGGTTGGTTCACTAGCTCTTTCAAAACATGGCCTATGTAAGCGCCCGGAGGTCACTTTCTATGAACTTTCAGATATTTCTTATGGGATTTAATTGACGATTTTCTTTAAATGACTCCCCCTTCTATATACGTTTTTCACTTGAAATTTACTTACTATCTTTTCTGTGGAAAGGATTTCTAGTGCTATTAACTGAAGATGGAAACCTGTAGTTGAATACAACTGTGCTCAAAGTTCTAAGACCAACAAGGGTTAGTTTGTGATGATAGACTTTGTCAGATATAGTCAAATGATGTTTTCGTAATGGTATGTCACAGATATTTTTGAAGAATAGTGATAGTAGCTGTGAATAGATTTGTCTTTCATTTGTCTGAAAAGTGAACACCTCACTTATAGTAAAAGTGTGCTTTGATAGAGTTATTTTCACCTTGTTGTTCAATGTTGTGGTTTCAAAACTCTAGTAACAAATTAAAATAATAACAGAGAAAGTGAGATAAAGCTGGCAGACACGGCTTTTGGCAAGGTGGTAGCTGGAGAATGCTAAATTTGTTTGAAATTTCCCCACTGTTTTTTTTTTTTTTTTGGTTTGGTTTGGTTTATTTCACTTTAAAAGAACTACCCTGTAAACGAAACCATCCTTCAGACAAAGCAGCAGCCTACATAATGGGAGAGATTTTCTTACCAACTCAATCATACAATAGTGGACTAAGAGTCAAAATATATAAAGAATTCAAGAAACTATATATCCAAAACCCAAACAAGCAAATTTTAAAAATGGGACCCCTTTCCTGCTCCTGGGTTTTCTCATCCACCCTTGGTATAAGTGTTTGTGCCTAGTCTTATTGCATCTTGTTATGTCATGTTTCATTGATATCTTGGGAAGCCTGTTCTTTTCTGAAGGGAAATGGAGGAGGAACAGTGGATCTGGGGGAGAGAGGATGTGGCAAAGACTGAAAGGAATAGAGGGAGTGGAGGGAGGAGAGGCTGCAGTCTGGATGTATCATATGAGAGAATAAAAAGAAAAAAGTTTAAAAAAGAAAGAAAATTGCTTGAAAAAATGGGATATGGATCTAAACAGATATTTGGACTAGAGGAAACTCAAATAGATAAGAAACACTTTAAGAAATGTTCAACAGTCTTAGTATTGAGGGAAATGCAAATCAAAACTACTTTGAGATTTCAGCTTATACCTGTCAGGATGGCTAAGATTAATAATGCAAGTGACAGCTCATGCTGGAGAGCATGTGGAATAAGGGCATCACTCATTCATTGCTGGTGGGAGTAAAAACTCATACAGCCACTATGGAAATTCATGTGGCAGTTCCTCAGAAAGATGGGATTGGATCTACGTCAAAATCCAGCTTTGACACTCTTGAGCATATACCCAAAAAACACTCCATCCTCACAAGGACACTTGCTCAATCCTATACGTTGCTGCTCTATTCAAAACAGCCAGAAAATGGAAAAATGTCCTTCAACATAAGAATGAATAAAGAAAATGTGGTTCAGAAACCCTTTCCACTATTGCTAGTAGTCTAAACTGGGGTCATCCTTGTGGATTCTTGGGAACTTCCCTAGCACCCGGTTTCTCTCTATCCCCGTGATATTTATCCTCATGGTATCTCTTTCATTGCTTTCCCACTCCATCCCTGTTCTAGCTCAACCATCCCATTCCCTTATGTTCTCATCCCCCATCCCCTACCCCACATTGCCCCCCCCCAATCTCAGGTTATTCATGGAGATCTCATCTATTCCCCCTTCCCAGGGAGATCCATGCATCCCTCTTAGGGTTCTCCTTGTTAGCTAGCTTATCTAGAGTTGTGGGTTGCAGTCTGGTATCTACTTATGAGTGAGTATATACCATGTTTGTCCTTTTGAGTCTGGGCTACTTCATTCAGAATGATATTTTCTTTCTTTCTTTCTTTCTTTTTCTTTTTCTTTTTTTTTGGGGGGGGTTCTATATATCATGTTTGTCCTTTTGAGTCTGGGTTACATCATTCAGAATGATATTTTCTTTCTTTCTTTCTTTTTTTTCTTTTTCTTTTTTTGTGGGGGAGGGTTTCTCTATGTAGCTTTGCGCCTTTCCTGGATCTCGCTCTGTAGACCAGGCTGGGCTCAAACTCACAAAGATCCTCCTGCTTCTGCCTCCCAAGTGCCGGGATGTCTGCAATTCATTTGTCATTATTTTTTACAGTTGAGTAATAATCCATTGTGTATATGTACCACATTTTTTTTATCCATTCTTCAGTTGAAGGGCATCTAGGTTGTTTCTGGTTCTGGCTATTATGAATAATACTGCTACGAACATAGTTGAGTGTGTATCCTTATAGTATGATTGAGCATTCCTTGGGTATATGCCCATGAGTGGTATATCTGGGTCTTGAGGAAGATTGAATCTCAATTTTCTGATAAACTGCCATACTGATTTCCAAAGTGGCTGTACAAGTTTGCACTCCCACCAACAGTGGAGGAGTGTTCCCCTTGCTCCAAATCCTCTCCAACATAAGCTGTTATCAGTGTTTTTTATCTTAGCCATTCTAACAGGTATAAGATTGTATCTCAGAGTTGTTTTGATTTTCATTTCCCTGATGACTAAGGACTTTGAACAATTCTTTAAATGTCTGGCCATTTGAGACACTTATGTTGAGAATTTTCTGTTTAGCTCTGTAACCCATTTTTTAATTGGACTCCTAGGTATTTTGATGTCTAGTTTCTTGAATTTTTTATATATTTTAGAGATCAGCCCTCTGTCAGATGTGGGGTTGGTGAAGATCTTTTCTCATTCTTTAGGCTGTCATTTTGTCTTATTTACCATGTCCCTTGCCTTACAGAAGCTTCTCAGTTTCAGGAGATCCCATTTATTAATTGTTGCTCTCAGTGTCTGTGCTACTGATATTATATTTAGGAAGTGGTCTCCTGTGCCAATGTGTTTAAGACTACTTCCTACTTTCTCTTCTGTCAGGTTCAGTGTATGTTGAGGTCTTTGATCCATTTGGACCTGAGTTTTGTGCATGGCGATAGATATGGATCTATTTGCAATCTGCAATCTTCTATATTGACACCCAGTTCAGCCAGCACTTGTTGAAGATGCTTTCATTTTTAAATTGTACAGTTTTAGCTTCTTTGTCAAAATTCAGGTGTTCATAAGTGTGTGGATTAATGTCAGGGTCTTCAATATAATTCTATTGGCCCATGTGTTGGTTTTTATGCCAATAACAAGCTGTTTTTATTACTATAGCACTATAGGAGAGCTTGAAGTCAGGGATGGTAATGCCTCCAGAAGTTGCTTATTGTACAGGATTCAGACTGGTGAATACCCTATCTCTCATCGTAGAGCCTTCATCCAGTAACTGATGGAAGCAGATGCAGAGATCTACAGCTAAGCACCAGGCAGAGCTCCAGGAGTCCAGTCAAAGAGAGAGAAGAAGGATTCTATGAGCAAAGGGCATCAAGATCATGACAAGGAAACCTGCAGAGATAATCAAATCAAACTATTGGGAACTCATGAACTTTAGACCAACAGCTGCAAAACCTTCATGGGACTGGACTATGTAGGCCCTCTGCATAAGCGAGCCAGTTGTGTAGCTTGATCTGCTTAAGGGGCCCCCTGGTTGTAGGATCAGTATCCATCTCTGGGGCAAGATCTGGTTTTTGGAGCCCATTCCCTATGGTGGAATACCTTGTACAGCCTTGATGAAAGCAGAGGGGCTTGGATCTGACTCTATTGAATGGACCAGGCTCTGCTGAACACCCATGGGAAGCCTTACCTTGTTGGACAAGGGAATGGAGGGTTGGGGGTGGGGGGAGGTTGGAGGAGCAGAAGGAAGGAAGAGGGGATCTGTGGTTAGTATGTAAAATGAATAAAAAATTTCCTTAATAAAAAAAGAAAGAAAATGTGGCACATTTGTGGTGGTATTTTATTTGTGCTGAAATGTGGTGATATTTTATTTGTATGTTAATGAATAAAGTTTGCCTGGAGATCAGAGGAAATAACAAGCCTTTTTAAGTAAACATAAAGGTCAGACAGTGGCAGCACATACCCTTAATCTGATCACTTGGCAGACAAAGTCTCTGTGTATTCAAGGCCACACTAGGGAACAGAGCTAAGAGAGGTGAAACATGCCTTTAATCCCAGTACCAACCATAGAAACCTGGAGGTCTGTATGGACAGGCAGTGACAAGGAAGTAAGGTAGCTGGACTAAGAGCCAATGAGAGGGAAGAACAGCAAGGCAATAAAAGCCTGGGTAGACAGGAAGTGGTACCATTTTGGAAGATGCAGAGCTGGTAAGGTAAGGTTGGTTGGTGGCTCTCACTATTTCCCTGATCTCTAAGGCTTTCACCCCTGTATTTGGCCCCATGTTTTTTATTTAATAAGACCACAGAAATTTGGCTACATACATTTACACAATAGAGTATTAACTCAGCTGTTAAAAAAGTTGACCTCATGAAATTTGCAGGTAAATAGATGTAACTAGAAAAAATCATTCTAAGTAAGGTAACCCAGACCCAGAAAGATAAATATGGTATGTATTTGTTTATGTATGGATATTAGCCATTAAGTAAATGATAACCAAGCTGCAATCCATAGACCCAGGGAAATTAAGTATAGAGGAAGAGAAAGGGGGAGACATATGGATCTCCCTGGGAGGATAAAATAGAATAGATTTCATGGGTGGACTAGGAGGGGAATGGTGGTACCAGGAGGATCAGGAAGGGTAGAGGAAGGAAAAGGGGGTTAGGAGAGGGAATGCAGGGGGAGACAGATAAAATTAAATGGCATTTGAGGGGTAATATGGAAACCTAGTACAGTGGAAGCTTCCTAAAATAGATGAATGCAATCCTAATGAAGTCTCCAAATAATGGGGGAAATGGAGTCCCAACTGTCCATCTCTTGTCAGTAAATGAAGCTTCCAGTACCAAGACAGTGTTAAATCCAATTGAGTTGTTGGACAAAGGGGTCCTGTGGGAATCCCCAAACAGCCCAGGCTGTTGTCAAGGCAATAGGTTGCTCTCCACAAACTGACAGCAAGGCCCCATTGTTGACGACAACACCCACACAACTCACTGAACATGAAGAGGCCCCACTCCTGCCTACATAGAAAGTTCAACCCTACTGTCTCAGTTTGGGTTTCTGTTGCTAAGAAGAAACAGCATGACCAAAAACAACTCAGGAAGGAAAGTGTTTATTCCCTTATAGTTCCATATAACATTTCATCATCAAAAACAGTGAGGGCAGGAATTCAGTGATGGCAGGAACCTGGAGGCAGAAGCTCATGCAGAGGCATTGATGGATACTGCTTACTGGCTTGCTCCCCATTGTTTGCTCAGCCTGTTTTCTTATATATACCAGGACCACCTCTTCAGGGATGGCACCCACCTACAATGGACTAGGCTCTTCTCCATCAGTCCCTAATGAAGAACATGCTCTGTAGGCTTTCTATATCTTAATCTTCAGGAGGCATTTTCTGTTGAAGTTCCTTTCTCTTAGATGCCTTTAGCTTGTGTAAAATTTGTAAAAATTGATATAACACTACCCAGTACACTAATGTCTTTTGTATGGGAGGGTACTCTGAAAGCTCCCAAATGAGAAAAGTAAGCACCGACCCAGCCACAACCCCTTTGATCTACAATGCTTTCCTGCCTACAAAATATGCTAAGGCAATGTTGGCATGAAACCTGTGGGAGTAACCAACCAACAACACAACAACTGATTTGATTTAAGTCCCACTCCTGGAGATGGAACCCATATTTCACTCTGCTTGGGTAACCAAGAACCAGAGACTAGAAAGCCCAGAGACCTAGGACAAAACCAAATATTATTAATCTAAAAAGAAAAAAAAGCAGTGATAAAATGACTCCTAGTGATATTCTACATTCTGCTATACTCACAGATCAGTTCTATGCTCACAGTATTCCACCATCATTAGAGAAACTTTCTCCTGCAGCTGATGTGAACAAATACAGAGACCCACAACCAGATATTATTCAAAAACAGAGACCTTGGAACACGTAGCTCTAAATGGGATGTCTTCATCAGATCCCTCCTTCAGAGCTCAGAGAACCCTGCAGCAGTGGAAGCAGAATCTAAGAGCCAGAGGGGATGGAGAACACCAGGAAAACAAGGCCCTCTAAATTAACATGAGCAAAGCTCATATGAACTTGCAGAGATGGAAGCAGCAATCATAGGGTATACACAGGTTTGCACCAGATCCTCTGCATATATATTATAGCTTCCAGTTTATTTTTATGGGACTCCTCAATGTGAATGAGTTGGTGTCTGATTCTTTTGCCTTTTCTTGGGCTCTTTTCCTCCTGTTGGTTTGCCTTGTCCAACTTCAATATGACAGGTTTTGTTTTATCTTATTATATTTCATTTTGTTATGTTATGTTTTGTTGTTATCTATTAGAAAAGCCTGTCCTTTTCTAATGAAAGACAGATAGGGAGTGGATGAGTGGATCCAGATGGGAGGGGAGGTGGGGAAGAACTGGGAGGAGTAGAGAGATGGAAAAGAGTAAGCAGGATCAATTGTAGGAGAAAAGAATCTATTTTCAATAAAAGGGAAATAATACAAGAAAAACAAATAAGAGAACTGCCTTTGCATCGTTTTTAATAACTGACAATTCATTTATAATATTATAATTTATATTTAAATAACACTTCTATATTATTTAAAATATCCAGGTTAGCTAGAAATATACTAGAAACTGAGTCAATTTGACCAGATAATATTACCCACTGGCTGATTATGTAAGTACATTCCTTGAATTGGGTAGTGGAAACTGCTTTCTGTTTACTATCATCAAAGACAAAGGGATTATTCCCAGTGGACTGAATGCCCCAACTTTGTGTGTGATATACACCTGCCATTGTATTTTGTAAACTGGCCAAAATCAAGGAACTACTTTGGTAGGGGAGCCAGCAAAGCACATGTGTGTTTTGCTTCAGCTGGCTTATGGAGGGCTAAAATTAAAATCAACTTTGGAAGCTTATCTTGTAGCCTCCACACACATGCCTGATTTCCTCTTGGTTTCTATTCAGTTATAGATTACAAACAATTTCTCAGAGAGCTACTTGTGAGAACTCATTGTGGGAAAAGATTACACACTTTTACTATCAGGTCTATATGTTTCTCCAGTTGATTAAAAAACAGCTCTCTAAATTTGATTGGTTCCTTAACTTCTCCCTGCATCAAGGCTAAGAGAAGTATAAGCACATAGTCAGTTCATAAGTATCTCTTAGGAGCAAACAACCCATGATAGGCTATCCAGGTTGGACTGTTCTTTCCTTTGCCTTTCTATTTGGTGCTGACAGGTGAAATTGTGATGGTGTGAGAGGTTGAGAAGACTTTTCTCTGCACTCTGAAGAATGTTATTTTAGTAAATTAAGATTTTCCATTTATTTCATATACCAACCAGTTTTTCCTCCTCTCTTTCCATTACTTCCCCCCACCTCCTGTCTACCACCCACCTCACCCACTCTTCCTCCATTCAGAAAGGGGCAGGCTTCCCACTGGAGTCAACAAAGCATGGCATATCAAGTTAAGGCTGGACCAAACTCCTCCCACTGCATCAAGGCTGGGCAAGGCATCCCAGCCTGGGGAATAGGTTCTCAAAAGCCAGCTCATGTGCCAAGGACTGGTCCTGATCACACTGCTAGGGATCCCATAAACAGAGCAAGCTACACAACTGTCACCTACATGCAGAGGGCCTAGGTGAGTTCCATGCAGAATCCCAAACAAAGAATAACCAGGCCCCAGAGAAGCTAGGTTACAAGGAAGACCCTAAGAAGGATGCATGGATTTCCCTGGGAAGGAGAAATAGATGACATCTCCTGAGGAAACTGGGGCAGGGGGTGGGGGAGAGGATGGGGGATGGGAACATGAAGGATCAGTTGGTGGAGTTGGGGCCAGCATGGAGGGGGAGAGTAAGGAAAGAGATACCATGATAGAGAGGGCCATTTTGGGGCTGAGGGGAAACCTGGTTGTAGTGGGCAGCCATTCCAGCTTTAATCTGGAAGTTCCAACCCCCATTGAGTTTTTGGCAACTGTCATGCCTACAAGACAGGGCCAAGGGAGGACCCTGGAGACCCGAGATCGGGATGGGAGCTCTCTCTCTCTCTTTTCCTGGACCCTTGACGGTGGAGGTCCTGCTTCACAGAGAAAATAGCCAGACATTCTACAGGACACTAAAAAAAATGATGAAGAGACTCTAGCCTTGTGAGCTGAAGACAGATGCCCCAACTTTACAAAGGAACATTAGGTGACTGTCCAGGCTGTCAGCTGTCTCTGTCAACCCTGCAAGACTCCCGAAAGTTGCTTACATCCTTCTCCCATTTCTCAGGTAATATTATATCCTTCTGAGGTCTTTGATGTGGTTGAAGACTAGATAGTTGTAATTTCCTCAGTTATAGTAAAAGGTAAGTTAGATATAAAACCTTAAACTCACAAATATAAGATAGATAGGATATCTTCTCTAATATTGTAACTGTAATTCTTGCTCGATAATTGTTTTGTTAAATGTAATTTTACTATGTTAAAGTTAAAAACCTTCCTTTTTAAAAAAAGAAGAAAAGGGGAAGTGCTGTGGATATTGCTCTATATAAATAAAACACTGATTGGCCAGGAAGTATAGGCGGGACAAGGAGAGAGGAGAATTGAGGGAACGGGAAGAAGGAGGGGGAGACACTGCCAGCCACCGCCAGGACAAGCAGCATGTAAAGATGCCGGTAAGCCACAAGCCACGTGACAAGGTATAGATGTATAGAAATGGGTTAATTTAAGATATAAGAACAGTTAGCAAAAAGCCTGCCACAGCCATACAGTTTATAAGAAATATAAGCAACTGAGTGATTATTTTATACGTGGGTTATGGGACTGCAGGGCTTAGTAGGACCTGGAGAGAAGCTCTCCAGCAACCCCTGGTGCCAGGGAAACTCCCAGAAACCCACAAGGATGACCAACCTAAGACTCCTAGCAGTAGTAGAGAGGGTGCCTGAACTGGCCTTGTCCTATAATCAGATTGCTAAGGAATGTTCTTATGCCAGACAAGAGTTCAAACTTTCATTTATGCTCCTTCCTCATTGACTCCTTATCAGTGCAGCTGTGAAGGTATCTCTGAGCAGGTGACTGATTTTATATACATGAAATGTTACTGTCCACTTGACTCACTGCCATCTCCAGGCCTCTGGGATACTATAGACTGTGGGAATGTGGGGCCAATTTCTGTGGGCACAGAGGAGAGAAGAAACATAGAGTTCAAAACATTTTTCCCAGCATGCTTTTATGCAATATATATATATATATAATAAAAGGTTACCTAAGCTGGGATCCTGTATGATGCATTATTTAGTGAAATCTTTTTTATGTGTCATAACTCAGTAAACTTCAATGTTGGTATTCCACAGGGAATCTGGTGACTGAATGAAAAGCAGACCTGAAGAAAAAAGGAACATGACTACTTCCAGGTATGGTGAAGGAGAAAGTTTATTGTAGATAAAAGGGAGATCATAACCAGAAGTAGGGATATCTGGGAGAGTCCAGAGTGGCTATGACCCTGAGCCATGTGAAGAGGGGAATGGGGAACAGCTGCTGACCAGAAGGGGAAGGAGGGTAAAGGGTAGATGAAAATATCTAGGTGACCAAAATGTCTGGATTATATAGAGAAGAGCAGCCCAGATCCTGGATAGGGGTTAGGGTATGCTGACCAGGAGGGCCCTGTAACAGGCAGAGACTGAGGGATGCTAGAAGAACCTGGAGGCCAGAGTCTGCTTGGACATGTTAAATAGGCTCCTCAACCATTTATACCAGGGTTTGTGGCTTACTGGTGTCCTGATAGAATTGTTCATGCCAGAGTAACTAATTTAAGCTCTAATTTATCAATTACCATGGTAAAGGATCTTTTATGAATTATAGTTAAGCATAACAAAAGTTAGATCATAAATTTAATACATTGCAAAGCACAGAAAATAGCTGTGGTAGTATTAACTGTTTGAAATTCAGTGCTTGACTCCAGACAAACATAGAGGATACTACTATAAAATACATTTCTTTTGTTTTGTTGTTGTTTGCCAAAATCATCTGTTTCTAATGTAATAAGATGTGGATTCATGGGTGTTTGAGCAGCATCTCATGAAGGAAAATATGAAGTTGTTTCAAAATATTTTCATTAGTGTCATAATTAAAAAAACAAAATTAATAACAAAGCTTTCTTTCCTTACATATTTGAAATTATTTATAACTTCCATTATGGATTTAGAACCACATTTTTATAATTTTAGGAAATAAATGTAAACATTAAAGAAGGAAAATTCATTCTCTATACTTTGATACAGTGAATTGAAAGACTTATTTCCATCATCAAATTCATTTTACTTACATTTTTGACAAATGGAAAGGGATGATTTAATCTTTGCATTTATGTGATTTGCATTATCAAAGGACAACTTAATAATGCATTTGATGAGCATTAACATGAAAGCTAGCACTCAGGCCACAATTAATGCTTACTTTCTCAGCAGACAGAGGAGAAGCAAATAACAGACAGCCTAATGGAGAGTTTCTCAGATGTACTATGGACATAAGCACTTTTTTTAAAAAATAATAAAAGCATCTAATATCTAGCCTGAGAGAGGAGAAAAATGTTCAGAAGCATTACCTTCAGGCTCTAAATCACTGTTAGAGAGATGAATGCTTGTTTCTGTAAATGGTTAGAAGGGATATCTTGGTAATGTTTGTGGTCTTAAGTGCTGGGTTGTGTATAATCTGACCACAGACCCCCTTTTTCACCACTCTGTGAACTGAAAAAAATCTTACTCACGTTAAATGGGTCACAGATCAACCATCCTAAAAATTATTCACCTTTGGTCCACCTGTTTAATCTTAGGGATCCCTCTAGGACTTTTCTGTGACTGTGCTTCCTGTTTCATCTGCAGGCAGTGTGAGTAGAGATCAGAGGCTAAATGTGATTCCCCCAAAGAACTCATCTGCCACAATCCTTTTGGTCCCTGGAAGTGCCTTATGAAAGAATTAGAAACCTCCTCCTGCGATCAGAGACAAGTACTCCTGTGGGATGCAGTCAGGCCTTCAGAGAAGAAGCTTTGAGGTGAAATCAAGACAAAATTAACATAAAGGCAGGCAGTACAAACAGGCCTGCCATTTGACCTTACTGAGATTCATGCCCCCTGCAGGGGTGGCTGGTGCACAATGATATATGCCCAGTAAGTCGTCTACAAGTAGAATGCTCTTTGGCCCAATGGTAATCTAGAATACTTTGTATAGTCCACCGTGCTGTTCTTCTGACGTACATCTTACTGGCTTGAGCGCCGACTATTCGTGGGTCCAACATCACCATTACTTAGTAGCTGTTAGAAATTAAGAATTTCCCTTGAGTCAGAACCTGCATGTTTTAACAAAGCTACGGAATATTTGTTTGCACACTGAAAATGTTAGAGGCCCTGTTCTCCGTTATTCCAGTTTGATTTAAATCAACACAGAATTTATTCTGTGCTAATGCATAGCCTGTCTTGCAATTATATTTCAGGATTCGCTGTGCATTTTCTTCCATTGCCTTTTTCTCTTTACTGAATGAATGGAGAATGTGTGATGAGGGAACAGTTTCACATTCATTCAGAAAAATTATTCTGTTTCAATGAAATGATTGAACAAAAGTTACTCTTTTATGGTAATAGGTCTAACACACTCATAGAACAGTTAGAGATAAAAAAGGAAGAGATTGGTGAATATGTGTTTTCTGAGTTATTCTGTTTATCACTGTTTAATTTCACATGTTTACATGGACTTGTGTCCTGAAATGGATGTTGTGTTTAGTGATGTTGATGCAATAACAGAAAATTGGATTATAAAGTCTTTGCAAACTATGAATTTTAAGTGGTACAGAATAAAAGTATCTTGGCAGATTTGACAAGATCTACATTTGCAGCCAGTTAGCTCTTCATTCCTAATAGACAGAGACACGTTAAAGGGAGACTCGTCTGCAGAGCCAACGTCAAGGGAAAACATTCTTTAGAGTATTACAGAAAGATTCTTTTATCTAAGAAGTTATAACACTCATTAATTTTTGAATTAGATTCTTAAATTTTATCATAGCATTTGGTATCTTTCCATGGTACACTTAATTAATAGTCATTTAGATTTTATTACCTTTAACTTTGAAGCAGTTGAACTGCTTATTCTATGTTCACATCAGCACCAAATTGAGTAATATTAATGCTAATATTTTCAAGATGTTGTAAATACTCATATAGAACCATATACATCAGTGATTCTCAGTCTATGGTTCAATCAACCCCCTTGGGGGTCACATATCAAGTAACCTGCACATCAGATGTTTACATTCTGATTCATAACAGTAGAAAAATTACAGTTACCAAATAACAACAAAATAATTGTATATTTGGGGGTCACCACAACATGAGGAACCGTATTAAGGGATTGTAGCATTAGGAAGGTTAAAAACCACTGATATATGTAGCAGGAATCTTAAAAGTTCTTATTAATAAAATCAAACCCGAGACCAGTTATTGAGGTGAATACTAAAAGGTCAGAGAGACAGAACAAGCCATAGCTATCTCACCTCGCTGGATCCTCAGCTGGTCTTGTCTCCTCAGACTGGAGGCCTCTGAGTCCTCATCTGGAATGGGTCCCAGCTGAACTGTGCTGCTTCAAAGCCTGAAAGCTTAACCAGCCGAATACTTAACCAGCCACATGCTTAACCGGCCAAATGCTTAACCAGCCCAATGCTTCTAGTTTCTGGTCCTCATGCCTTATATACCTTTCTGCTTTCTACCATCACTCCCTAGGATTAAAGGCTTGCTTCCTGGGATTAAAGGTGTGAGTCACCATGCCTGGCTGTTTCCAATGTGGCCTTGAACTCACAGAGATCCCAGATGGATTTCTGCCTCTGGAATGCTAGGACTAAAGGCGTGTGCTATCACTGCCTAACTAGTAGCTTTTCTGTTCTCTGACCCCAGATAAGTTTATTAAGGGACACAATATTTTGGGGAACACAATACCACCACATTTCCTCTCTTTTTGTCTAAAATTAAAGAAAGCTTATAACTAATACATGGAAAACTATCCAATAAGTATATACAATATATACAGCCAGAAATTACATTAATGATGTCTAGTCCATTAACATTTGACAGATTCAGATAAAAACTCTATTATATATATTAACAATGTCCAGTCCAGTAACAGATATACATGGATCTGGTCAATGCCAAATGATCATTTTCCTATTATCTGAACACAAAGTAAAGGTTTTTACTAGTTCCAAAAGTATGGAAAGATTGTGATTTTTACAGGATGTAGATTTTCTGCTCATTGAACTGCATTGACTGGGTAAATTAAAAGGTAACCAGATTGATAAAGCATGAGTTCTATGCCCCATAGGAACAAACAAATATTAATATAACAGTGATTTGTGGATATTTTCTACTAAAATTATAATCTGTTTTTTAAATTAAACGTGTCTTTGCTAGGTGAAAAATGTCAATTTTGCTTATAAAAATTGTAACCTGTAGTCAGATAGATGAGAATTCTTGGGATTTAGTGCTTAAATATTTATCTTCAGACTCTGCCCACCTCCACCAACCTCTTCAGCCAGAAATGCTACTAGAATTGTCAGAAGTCCTTTTCAACTTTTAATACCCATACAATGACTGTGTTTCATCCAACTGGGAGTAATGCAAAGGGATTAGACAGATGCTCAAGAGTCATAGCGATCACCATGCCAAGTCTTGAGTCTGGGGAGTCCTTCAAATCGTAGGCACTACCAGTAAGTATAATTGCTTCCTTCTCTATGGCTCTGCGATTATGCTAGCACTGGTCAATCATATTGTTTCAAGTTATTTGTGATCCATTCTTATGAAATAATATTTCCATTCTTTCCATCAGCTCAATCATATGACTTTATTTTGTCCAATTTGGATCATATATACACAAAAGGTGACAAATGATTTTTCTCAAAACATCTTTAAATGTGGCTCTCTCAGCCCTCAGTTGTGGAAGTCATGTGCTGATGGAGGTTTTATTTCAGCCTGAACACTGGAACAGAACAAGGGAACCACTGAGTCATATTGTATGTAACATGAGTTGGAGCTGATACACACACACACACACACACACATACACACGTGTGCATGAGCACATGGTGTATATTAGTGGACACTGAACCTAGGGTCTCACAAATGAGAGAGAACCTTACTATGTTGCCCATGCTGGCCTTGAACTCACTTTGCAGCCCAGGCAGGCACTGAACCTGACTGCTTCTTTACTCTCCTGGATAGCATGGACCTGTGTGACACTGCCCAAATTAATATTTGTTTGGTGGGTAGATTAGAATTTTGAGTTTGAAACTTGCTTCTAGTGACACATGACAATATTCTCAGTACTCAAAAGACAGAGGAAGAACTCAAGTGTAAATCCAACCTGGGTTGCATAATGAAACAACAACAAAAATTAAGTTTGTTACTACAGCATGAACTTACCAAGCATGATGTGGTGATATTGTGTTCCCCAAAATATTGTGCACCCTGATAAACTCATCATGGGGTCAGAGAACAGAACAGCCACTAGATATAGAAGCCAGAAAATGGTGACACACACGCCTTTAATCCTATCACTTGGGAGGCAGAGATCCATATGGATCTCTGTGAGTTCAAGGCCACACTAGAAACAACCAGGCATGGTGACTCATGCCTTTAATCCCAGGAAGTGAGCCTTTAATCCCAGGAAGTGATGGCAGAAGCAGAAAGGTATTTAAGGCGTGAGGATGAGGAAGTAGAACTGGTTAAGCTTTAGGCTTTCGAGAAACAGTTCAGCTGAGATCAATTCAGATATGAGGGCACAGGAAAGAGGATCAGCTGAGGAAATGGCGAGGTGAGGTGGCTGTGACTAGCTCTGCTTCTCTGATCTTCCAGATTTAACCCAATACCTGGCTCCAGGTTTGTTTTTATTAATAAGACCATTTAAGATTCATGTTACAATCTGATTAATTTGATCATCAGATACTATTTTTACTGTTGAATAAATTCTCTTCTATTGAAGGTGCTCACAGTCTCATGCGTGTGTATAGGTGTGCTTTTATCTGACTTGTCTTCCCTATTTCTGTATGGCTTTTGTTGATTTATGTCTTCTTCTGTTTTTTTTGTCCTTTATGTCTTTGTTAGTCTGCTAATACATATTGCCAACTCTCTGAGTTTCTCATGAATATCCCCAAGCACACTAGTCTTTTTATCATCTTTGTTGAACAGAATGTTCATGCCCAGCCAGTTAACTGGCCAGTAGTCAGCCTTTATATTCGTGTATATGAGAACTTTGTGTGGCATACCATTCACTGTATAAAACTAATTTTGATAACAATTTCCATAATTTGAAAATGTCACATACCCTTAATACTTTTTTAGAAATAATGAATAGTTATTAGAATCTCTGTCTGCAAGGCTTTCTAAAAATTTTATCATCTATAAATGGAGTAAGTCTACTATTGCCATGGATTTTATTCTGGAAATCAAGCTGTAATCAAAAGTTATAATACAACTGAGGATAAAACCAAGTTTCTCTGCTGATCTTTCTCTGAATTTACTAAAACACACATTTTAATGAAAATGACAAGAACTTCTTATTTTAGAATGTTTTATTTGGTTTGTTCTACAGTTAGTCACTCTAGTATTAGTCATAGGAGACAAATGATGTCATTCTGCTCAATTTTCTCCGTTATCATTTTGTGGCAAACTTTATAGTAGAAAAACTAATATCCAGCCATTGCTCACTCTGCTGTGTTTATGAGTCCATCTAATTCTTACAACCACATTTCAGGTTGACAATTCTTAAAACACCAGTGGATATGGATGCCAATTTCGTGAAACATTCCTGAGAATAATACATCCTGCACTATTTTTATTGCTTGCAGTATTCACCCTGCAGAGGAGAAATCGCTTTGACAGTCTTTCATTTTTGTTCAATCAATTTTGAGAAATTTGTATTCCTAAGGAAGCCTCTTTCATTTAGTCCCAGCATTATAGAAACTAAAACCTCAATATATCTCTAAAACTACTATATGGAATCCAGTCAGAATGGAAGCTTGGGCTCCTGATTAGCATCTGCACTCAGAAAAAAAAAAAAAAAGAAAGAAAGCATGTAGAGATGATGGAGGGAGAGGGAATGCATTAGGAACAGCACTGGTCATAACCTTGTATGTTTTTAGAGAAAACCCTGCTCCTGCCACTGTCTGAAGATGGGATTGTCCCTACTCAATGACCTCAATAACAGCAAAAATTAAATTTCATATTCACTGCAAGCAAATGGGACTCTGATCAATGATATTCTGGAGCTTCCAATTTCTAAAACCAGAGTCCTCAGGACCCCATTCTATAAGCTTGACAGACTGAGCAGTGTCTCTTCCATCCCATGCACGCCATCTCGGTGGATGCTTTTGTTGCGTGACATGCAGTGAGTATTTTACTTAGTCATATTAATGTTAAGGGCTGGATTGTGTCCACAAAATTCCTATGAAAGCCTTAACCATCAAGGAGATTGCATTTGGAGATAGGTCATTCAAGCTATGATTAAGTTAAGGGAATAATAAGGACTGAGTCATAAGCTAATAGGATGGGCTGCCTTCAAAGAGAAAGAGATCTCTCCTTGACACATCACCAACATGAAGCACTGTGAACACTCAGCGTGAAGGTGCAAGGGGCAAGCCAAGGCAAGTGGTCACAGAAGGAGCCTATCTTGCTAGTGGCTTGATATTAGACTTCTAGTCTTTGGAGCTATAATTTTTTTAATAGTCTTTTATTTAAGTGACCCAGTGGTATTCTGGAAGACTAGTATAATTAACTAACTCCTCTACTTTTGGTCTCTAGTCATACAACCTTTGGAGCAAACACATTCGTGTTTGTCTAGAGCTTTTATAGATATTCTTAAACCAATGAACGAGCATTAATGATCCCAGCACTTGAAAAGAAAGGCAGAGATATGTGACTTCAAGGTCAACCTAGTCTATATAGTAAATTCCAAGTGCAGTATTACATGGTGAGACTTTGTCTAAAAAATAAATACATAGGTATGTAGATTAGATAGATAGATAGATAGATAGATAGATAGATAGATAGATAGATAGATAAATGGGAGATCAAGGTCAGGTTTAAAAGGGCTAATAAAATATTTTCATATAAAAGTGAGAAAAATAAACTTACCATGAAAATAAAAATGATTTTAAATTCCAAACGCTTTATTGTAAGTAAGAAGCAAAATGGTATCTACAGAAAATGAAAGCATACCAGAAATATATGCTCATAAAAAATGTGCAAAATTCATATTTTGTTTCTAAGTGAGATATGAGGCAATCTAAAATGTTGCAAAAATATAGGAAAAGCTTTGATAAAAATAGAAAACGACTAGGACATAAGTTAAGGGTGAAACAGATTAAAATTACTATTTACAAGTTGAAAAAAATGAAATGAAATTTATAAAAAATAATAAAATGCAACATAATAGGTAATTATGTAATATACATTATGCAAAATATGAGTGAGAATGAAGGCACAAATTATAAAACAAGATTAAAATATAAAAATTAAAGAAGAAATAAAACAATACAATATCAACTAAAAAAGAAAAGAACAAAGAAAAGCCAACCTGTGCACAATGGAAAATCTCTGAAGGAAAATAAAATTAAGCACATATACAGAATAAGTACTGGAAGATAGCAGGTGCATTTAAAAAAAATATATACCATTAGAGAATTTTTGTACCAATGATGTAAACCAAAAGAAAAGTGAGTTGTCTATTAAAATACTGAAGCCATGAGAAAATGAACATGTGAAGTAAAAGTTTCCTAGAAAAACTGACTTTCCCACATAAAGGCATTCAATAAACTACTATTGAAATGTAAAATCTCAGTGAATTTTATTCATGTATCTTTTAAAAAAATCTATTAAAATGGAAAGGTTAGATGGATAATGACTAGGAAGACATTGATATAAGAATTGATGATGGATGCTAATTGCATATTGACTTGCACAAAAAAATTCCAAATGAAAACTAAAGAGAGATTGTGGAGTGTCCTAAGCCTGTGCAGACTCAGTACACATGTTACCACTCATACACAAACACACAGGCATGTTCATAAAGGAAAATAAATGTGAAAGAAATTGGTTTCTATGATCACATACCAGAAGCACATTCTCATTTGTTATCTTTTCACCAAAATATCTTAAGAATTCCAACATATTTTCAGGTTCTGTTTCTATTGTAATTCCCCTTCTATGTCTAATACACCCATGGCTTCCTCCACTGAAATTTTAAACTCCTCACAGTCATCCACGAGACTTGGAACCAGCCTCTCCCAAACCCCTCAGCTCCTGAATGAATCATGAGTTTTCTTGATAGCATCTACCATGGCGATTTCCTTTGCTGAAAGTTTTCAATTGACCTTGACCAAATCTAACAAAAGAATCACTGACTATGGCAGTTATAGCCTTGGGAAATATATTACTTAAAAATAAGACTTGGAAATTGAAATTACTCACTTATCCATCTGCTGCAGAATGGAAGTTGTGTTAATCTCAGTGTATATTTCTATCAGAGCTCTTGGATATACAGACACTGCCAGTGTACAGTTATATTTTGAAAGACTGTTTTTTTGGTTTGGGCTTTGGTTTTCTGTTTTCTGGCTGGTAAGTCTCGGTAAGGCATGCTATGAGTAGACAAGTTGTCATCTACACTGTGGATACAATTACAGAGCATAGTCTGGGCAGTTACCAACCACATTAGCACATTAGACTGTAACAGAGTCAACCTGTCTCTAGGAAGTTTGAATTTTTTCTTGTTATGAAAGTTAATCATATAACCTCTTTTCAATATAGAATTTTCCTTCACAGTGAGAATCATTGATTTTTGTAGGCTCTTTCGCCAATGCTCTTAATTAAATTTCCCAGTCAACTTGCTGCAGTTTCAACATAAGCACTTGTTGATTAGCACATGTATCATAGGGAGGATTTTTCTCTATAAATCTGAGGAACCAACCATTCTGGCTTCACAGTTGCCTCCAGCAACTTCCTCATTTCACTCTCAGGCTTCATAGATTGAAATAGAGTGAGGGCATTGCTCTGGACTAGGTTTTGCCTTACTTCTTATTGGGGCTGATTTGATCTTCCATCTAGACCTCTCCTGTGAGCAATAAAGCTGTTTTACTTCTCGTTTGTGTGTTCAGTGGAATAGCTCTGTATGGACAACTTGGCTAACTCTGTAGCACAGAAGCCTAGCTTTTGGCCTTCAGCTAGGCCATTGGTTTCTCATATACCTTTCTCAATCAATCATTTCAAGCTTTTGACTTAAAGTGAAAGACATGGGCATCTTTGTCTCACTTTATCAGGCAGATGCCATAGTAGGCTTATTAACTAGCCTAGTTTCATTATTACTGTATCTAGGGGAATAAAGAGGTTCGAGAGGGAATAGATGGGTTGTGATACAAAATACATGCATTTATGTATGGAGTTTGCTATTTTATAGGTCATGGTTTTGGGAGCACCAAAACAATTAACAACTGGTAACATCAAATATTGCTACTTCAGTCCACTGTAACAAAGATACATAATAATGAAAGATCTGGAAATTCCCTTAGAATTATCAAAGTGGCAGAAGAACACAAAACAAGCATGTGCTATCAGAAACATGTTGCCTACAGACTTGCTGGACTCAGGGGTACCCTAAACTTTGAAAGTGCTTTTTAAAAGTAGCATTTTTAATGAGCAGTGAAGCAAAGTAAAAAGATATAATATGCCTATTTACCATTAGCACTCATTACCATGCTGGGTAAACGTCTTCTTGAACAGAGTCCCCTGTGCACCTGTAAGTGCAAATCCTTTTACCACTTTTTTTCCAGTGTATGTATTTCTCCCAGTTGCCAGTCCTGATGATAATTCTATTCTCTACTGCTTCTGAGAACAACTTTTAAAATCTCACATTATGAGTGAAAACACGGGTAATTGTTTTTGACTAGGTATTTCTCTTAATATGATATCCCCCATGTTTATCCATGTACAAATGACAAGATTTAACTCAAAAGTGATACATAATGAGCAATCACCCCCATCCCAAAGTGGTAACTGTTTGAGGGAAATTCACCTGTTTGTTAGTTTTTCTTAATAATTCCACAGTGTGTACATGTGCTGATAGTTAACCCTGATGGTCAACTTGATGGGAGTTAGAATCACCTAGGAGACAGACCTCTGGGCATGTCTGTGAGGGAGTGTTTAGATTGTGGTAACTGAAGCGGGAGACTAGTTCTGGTTACAGATGGCAACATTCCATAGACTGGCGGTCTGGACTGAATAAAAAGGAGAAAGTGAGCTAGGTGTCATCGCCGGTCTCTCTCTTTCTTGGCTGTAGGACTAGATGCCTTGTGACTCTGCAGTCATGACTCCCCCACTATGGTGGAATGCAAGCTCAAACTTTGAGCAAAAACAAAACTTTCCTGGAGTCTATTTTGCCAGCTATTCTGTCACAGCAATGAGAAGGGTTTCTGATACCATGTGGCTTGAAACATCACATTGCACAATGTATCTGTCATTGCAAAAACAATACAATATACATACATCGTGTGAATGTAAAATTTAGCTTGCCCTGAAACAAGGAATAAAACTATTTCAGTGAGTCTCTCTATATTCTAATACCAACATGTAATCTTGAAATTCTATTTCTGAGCAAAATATTACAACTACTTGGAAAAAGGTATGACCCAGCTAAGTGTGCAACACCATGTTATGCCAACTGGCCATGGAGCTAGCAAAGATAATTAGAGTCATTGTTGAAATTATGTTAGTTTTGGGGGCAGGGGCATAGGTCAGTCAGTAAGTGTTTGCTGTGCAAACACGAGGACCTGAGTCCATTCCCCAGAAGCCATGTAAAAAGACCAGGCACGGTGATGTGTACCTGTAATCCCAGCACTAGAGAGACAGACACAGACAGCACCCTAGGTATTTCTGGCCAGCCAACCTAGCATAATCAATGTGCCCATGTCAGTGAGAAACCCTGTCTCTCCCAAATAAGGTAGCTAGTAGCTGAAGCTCTGGCCTCCCCACACATCTGTGTGTGCACACACCACCACCACCACCACTATCACCATGCCACAGATGCATAAACAAGCAGACATGCATAAATACTTAATTTTGCCAAAACAAGACTGCCTAATGAAGGTCCTACTGGTCAAAGATCAGACAATTTGTGCTTTGCTTTGAATACTATATAACGTTACCTTAATCCTACTAATATATTTCATACAGATAAATAAGGGTTATTAAATGAGTTTTAAATTTTGTACCATGGGGTAATTAAAGAGTAGGCAAAATAATTCCTCCTTAAAATAATATTTAATATAAACTTAAGGGATAAAATATCATTAATCTAGCCGGGCGGTGGTGGCGCATGCCTTTAATCCCAGCACTCGGGAGGCAGAGGCAGGCAGATCTCTGTGAGTTCGAGGCCAGCCTGGACTACCAAGTGAGTTCCAGGAAAGGCGCAAAGCTACACAGAGAAACCCTGTCTCGAAAAACCAAAAAAAAAAAAAAAAAGAAAAAAGAAAAAAGAAATATCATTAATCTTCAATCCTCAATGTGTTTATAAATCTTGATATTGAGTATCAACAGCTGTCAACTTCACTGAAAGAGAAGCAACCACATATCATGTGCCTCTATGGGAAAGAAATCAATAAACTTGTACTCTTTTCAATGGGACTCAACACAGGTCCTCTTAAGCCTCTACATTTGCCTGTCAATTTGCTGAGATTCACCAAGAGAATGTTCAGATTCTGAGTGTGAATTCAGAAGAATCCAGTCTCTGAGAAATGTTGCAGGTCAAATGATTAAGGTTCCTTGATGAATAAATTTAAAGACAAAAGCATAAATGGGAAGTCTGTAGATCAAAATTAACTTTAAAATAACAGTAAAACAAAAAACATACCTAAATGGTGATCAAATCTGCAGTGCCACAGTGTCTGGAGACTGGAGAGAAGCAAGCTGGTGATACAACTATGAAGAATCCAGGGAAAAGATTGCCATAGAAATTAAGAGTGTCCTTACTTTCTGAGGATAGCATAGTGATGAAGACAGAAATTATAGAAGATTGGCAATGTTCTTGATGTAATTGGGGGTTACAAAAATTTTTATTATTATTAAGTATGCTTAATGTGTATAATAATATTATAAAACTAAAACATGTCTTTTCTCTTTTTGAACACTCTCCTCCTATTAATAAGTGATTATGTGAGTCACATTCATGTATACCCTCACATGTATTTTTATATTCTTTTATATAACCACTAACTAGATAGCAGACAGATACACATACAATGGGAGAAGCAGATACATATACCCAGTGCCCATTGATACGAATGATATATCTGTTGTGTTTTGTTTTGCTGAAGTACAACAACTCCCATCACCCACACCATCAGATCTGGAGGGGATAACACTGTCTCCTTTTTTTCCCTCATTACTAGTTGTAACTGACTTCTCCTTCCTAAGCTGAAATGCCAAGCCTAGTGGAAGGGCTGTTTGCATCTCAGCTCACTGGCTATGTAATTATACAATAAGTCATAAAGTCACATATAGTCTCCAATGTTCTTCTATCTCATTTTCTTACTGACTTCATGCTTAGCCTAATCTATATGACTTCAGTTTCTATTTCATTGATGTGTCTAATACTTAACTTCCCCCAAATTTCATAGCTAAGCATGCTACTCTCACGACACCATGTTCTCTTTCCAATCTGTGTTTCTCCTTGACAATTCTTTTGCTTCTGATGAAGCATCCAGTCCTTTGACTCAATCTAGTCTTCACTGCCATCTGCCTGATCTTTATCTCAATTTTTCTTTACCCACGTTAGCCTCTATGATTAATCACTTTAGCCACTCCCACATAGAAGCCCTCAACTTCCTTACCTCGTTCTCGTGCTTTAAAAACGTGACTGGCAAAATGCCAGCCCTGATTAAGCACCTCATTCTACTCACTGAAAGCACTTAGATATCTGAGCATACCTGCAGAGAAAGCACGACATGCTGACAGTGCTTCACCTTAGATTTATAGCCACCAGTCTTCAGTGAACTCCCGGGAGTGCTGAGCTCTGAGCTTGTATGTATCTACTGAACTTACATGCCCACTCATCATGATGGCTCTTCCACGGCCTTTCTCTCTCAAGCAGCTGAAACTCTCTCATTCTCTTCTGACAGTGAAATCTATGCTCGCTCCTTTGTTAAGCCATCATGATGAATGTACTTGTCTTTTTGATTATTAAACCTCTCGCTTCCATTTGTATGTACATGCTTTTTGAACCAGTTAGATCCATTTTGGCATCAAGAAGCAGGTACACTACTAAAATTGGGTCTGAATCAAGGTGTTTTTTTTTTTTTGTTTGTTTGTTTGTTTTTTCTGAGACAGGGTTTACTCTGTGTAGCTTTGCACCTCTGCTGGATCTCACTCTGTAGACCAGGCTGGCCTCGAACTCACAGAGATCTGCCTGCCTCTGCCTCCTGAGTGCTGGGATTAAAGGCGTGTGCCACCACCGCCCAGCCTGAAACAAGGTTTTTAATATTACATCAAAGAAAATGAGAAATATGTGTTTTGGCATCCATTAACTGTATGGTTCTATGAGTGTCTTTTGTACAATTCTCTTGGCCTCAAGATCCCTCCACCCGTGCCCCCTGCCAGGCAGTTGGTAGAGCTGGTCCTTAGGTTATATAAGACTAGGAGATCTAGACCTGCCTTTATCTACTGTAGCACTCTGGAGAGTGGCCTCTATGCCACACCTAGGCAACACAGTAGAGCTAGCCCTGAAGGTGTAGGTTTGAGAGATCTCACACTAAGGACATGAATCATCATTCCCCCCCCCCCTTGTGTGCCTTTGCTCATTGCTGCAAGAGATGAACTTACCTAGACAATGCAGGAGAGCTTGTCATGGTGGTGAGGACAAGAGAGAGCTGGCTGGCTGACCAACCTGCAACTGCCCAGGCCCAGAAACAGGGTGTTGGCCTGCCTCAATAGCTACCCCATCTGTGTTCTGCTAGAGCACATGAAGAGATCAGTCCTGAAAATCCAAAGCTGCAGGATCTCCATGACACAGGAGAACCACAGGATAACCAAGAGGAGTCCCAGTGAGGGTCCAGCATCAATAGTGTGGCAGAAACCAGATGTCTCAAACCAGACCAATGGCTCTCTTCAGTGAACACTTGCAAGTAAAGATATATGGACAAGAGGGTTCACTGAGTGACTCACTATGTTACCCTATAGCTTCCATGAAAAGATCCCCCTCTTTTTTTTCTCTTCCTTTTTCTTTTTTCTCTCAAATTTTATTGGGGGAGGGGCTACAAGGGCAGAGGGCATTTGGGCAGGAACAGGAAATGAATGAGATTGAGATGCATGGTGTGAAAGACACAAAGATTGAAAAAAAGAAAGTTTTTTTTTTTTAAAAAAAAGGATAACTACCACAGCTCCAGCACATGCTAATGCTTTAAAACATACACAGAAGCAGGTTTTCATGAGTCTCTTTTAATTAATGAAGAAAACAAACCTCTTCAAAATCAAACCTTCTTCCATATATAAGCATTGGTGTCATATGTCCACTCCTAAACCAACCATTATTAAAAAGAATTCACACAATTGGTCAAACCTAGTTGAGCAAAGTGGATCGAGTTTGACTTTAGAAAGATCTTCACTTGCAAACACATAAGAAAGAATGGAGAAGATTCACAGCTAAGCACTTGGCCAAGCTCCAGGAGTCCAGAAGAAGAGAGGGAGGAGGGATTGTATGAGCAAGGGGAATCAAGATCATGATGGGGAAACCCACAGAGACAGCTGACCTAAGCTCGTGGGACCTCATGGACTCTGAACTGACAGCTGGAGAGCCTTCATGAGACTGAACTAGGCCCTCTGCATACAGATGTGTGGCTTGGTCGGACTGTGGGGCCCCTGGCAATGGGACCAGGATCTATCCCCGGCTTTTTGGAGCCCATTCGCTATGGTGGGATGTCTTTCTCAGCCTTAATGCAACAGGGAGGGACTTGGTCCTTCCTCAACTTGAAATGCAAGACTTTGTTGACTCCCCATGTGAGACCTTATCCTTTCTGGGGATTGGAAAGGGGAAAGAATAGAAGGACAGGAGAGAGGGGGAACTGTGGTTGGTATGTAAAACAAAAATATTTAAACAAAAAAAAAATGATGGAAAAAGAAAAGGCGGTTAAGGAACAGCTAATTACACATTACTTCATCACACTTTGTTACTGTAGCCATTCCATAAACAGCATGTCTACTCTTGCTGAAGAACAACCTCCCCAGCTGTACACTGGACCTCATCCCCTCCTGGTTGCTTAGTGAATTGGGTTTTGAATGAGCCAATTTCCCTTTTTATAAAAAATTTTCTGTTTATAAAAAATTATTGCCATCACCTTATAAATATGAAAGATGTTTTAGACCACAAACTCTTGTTTTTGACCTGACGATAACACTCATTTCCGTCAGGGTTTCTTTCCAAGGCCTCTGCTCCATCAATGTCTCCACTTTATACCTCCAGCAAGATCAACTTCCTGCTGATTTGTGACATTAAGAACACTCATATTTCATTAATTTTCTACTTATTGTGGTTTATTCTTATCAAAAGTGCTCTAAATGTATTTTCCTGGGCTTCAGCAACTTTTGTTTTCTTACTCTTACCTTTCTTATTATAAAAATCTATCTTTTCAATTGATAACAAGAGGTGGGAAATAATTATTATAATTCTTTTACTACAGAGGTTAGGCCAAACAGCCTGTCTGATTCCTAATTCAATCATCCATAAAATGGGGATTAGGTTCAATTAGTGAGGTTCTAGTGAGGGTTGAATCAACTCTACACACAGCACAGAGAACCTCTTTTGTGGGGCTATGATTATTACTGTTGTCTTTGTTGTTTTAAAGGCAGGAATGCTGACGTTTAGGGAAGTTTAGAGTTCCTTCATTCACCAGCAAATTGATGAATTTACTATCAGAATCCATGCCTATTTGCTCTTTCATTTTAAACCAATGGTCTCTAATTTATCATTTTGTTGAACAAAGTGGGTATCACTTAGCATGGATTTTAACACACTTTCAGTTTCAGATAAACTTATTTCCCTTGGGAGACTGATATTTGTATTCTTTCCTGACAATGAGAATTAAAAATCTGATTAGCTTCTCCTCTCTTCACCGGCTGCTGAGACGCCGAATCAAATTTCAAGTGCAATCGCAGCAATTATCTGTCTTCATGGCCTTTATCTATGTCTTATTTGTATTCTGCTTTGCCCTGGTAATTACTTTTTACATATATTTCCCTATTAGCTGCCCTGAATTTCTTAAAGGAATTACTCTCAACTGTTGCACAAATAAATCCCTGCTACTTGCAGCAGAGAGTCATCCATGTGAAAAGCAGATAGATTGCGAGAAAGCCACATTTGGAGCTTCCACCCTTGTGGCTCTTTATTTAGAGCTCATAATGGAAGCCACTATTTGTTTTTCCTCTCAGTGATGTCTTAATATATGCAGAATGGTTCTCCCAATTGTCGGTTACAGAAGCCTCTTTTATTTTAGGATTCAGCTGCTCCAGGGGACAACAGTCTTTCTTTTAAAGTGCCCAAACCAGAGTTTCCCAAAATTAACACTTTTGCCACAGAGCCAGCCTATACATTGTTTTCAGCCTCCAGGGTATTCTAACTTTATGTACACATATACATATGTACATATGTCTACATAAAATGTGTAAAACACTCCACTCATAATTATGCAATTTAATAGTTATTTGAATAGTTTTGCATCCTTCCACACACTATCCAGATCAAGATGTTGACTATTTCAAAGATTTGTAAATACTTTTCACCTATCTTATCCGTCCCTTCTCTCCCATGGAATTACTACTTACTGTTCCACCTTCTATCAGCAGTAATTAGTTTGATGTATTATTGAATCTTCTGTAATAAATCCACATATACAGCACGAGCATTTTACGTGTGTCTGGATTTTACTCAAAACAAATATGAGATACATCTGTTTTTATCTACATTATTTTTCCTTTTTTTAAATTTTATAATTAATTTAATTTTACAGATCAGCCACGAATTCCCCAGTCCTCCCTCCTCCCACCCCACTCCCGGCCCTGCCCCCAATCCACCCCCCATTCCCACCTCCTCCAAGGCCAGGACTCCCCTGAAGATTCAGCTCAGGTAGATTCAGTTGAGGCAGATCCAGGCCCCTCCTCCCTTCACCTAGGCTGAACAAAGTGTCCCAGCATAGGCCCTAGGTTCCAAAAAGCCATCTCATGCACTAAGGACAGGGAGATACATCTTCTTTATTTTATACTTTTCTGCCTTTTACTATATCTAAAAGCTGCTGTATTTCCCAAAGTAGATTAGATTATTTATCTCATTTCATGTTATGTTGTACCCCATTATATGAATATACCATAATGTGTGTATCCATTTTTCTTCTGATGAATTTGGACTGTATTCAGATTAGGATTATTGTGAGGGAATGGACTGTGAATACTC
The DNA here is from genome assembly GCF_049852395.1 of Peromyscus maniculatus bairdii. Taxonomy (NCBI): domain Eukaryota; kingdom Metazoa; phylum Chordata; class Mammalia; order Rodentia; family Cricetidae; genus Peromyscus; species Peromyscus maniculatus. Next base: position 32,622,876 of record NC_134855.1, read on the forward strand.
ACTACTGGGAATAAATCGGTCTTGATATTTATGTAAAGCAAGAAGAGGCGAAACAATAGAGACCATTTATTTCAGTTTTAATCCTGGGTTTCTTTTGTTAATTTTTTCAATCTGATATGGGGGGGAAATGGTGAGAGTAGTTGGCTTAGGAGAAAGGAAACTGCAATGTCTAAGATGACAGTGTTAGAATAGAAAGGGGGAACTTCATTTACTTTAAAAATATTTAAATAGTCTTTCATAGTTACAATAGCAAGAAAGCATAGTTCTCTTTACCTCAGATGCTGTGTATTACTAACAAAGAGGCACTGATATTTAGATGGAGCACCTCCCACAAATTGTTCACTCCAGTCATAATTAACGTTCGTATTGACTTCTTGTCTCTTTATCTCAGAGGGAACATAGGAACACCAAATGCTGTCAACTAGTATTATTTGGAGCTTCAGTGACATTTTCTTTCAAGACACATACTCTTTTTCCCTGTGCATGCATAACATTCCCTTTCTTGTCCTATGTTAATAACAGTGTCTCACAGGAATGTTGACTTTAAAAGATCCTTCATTCTTTCTTCTCTACAAAATTATCTGAATCATTCTACGCACAGGCTTTGTGTTATCTTGTTCTCTGATATTGCTGATAGACTATAATATATGAATAAGTTCAGAATGGTTTCCCTTCTCTTCTTATCTTCTACTTCTTTATATGCTTCATTTTCTTATCAATGTTTAACAGACGTGTAACTCCTTATTGGGTTCATCATTTCGTTGCCATTCATCACTTACAATGAGTCAGTGCATGAGTTTTGAATTCTTATCTGTTACTTTTTCTGAGATTCAGAATCTGAATATACATTACCGTATTACAAATGAATGAAGTAACGTGACTGGTGTAGAGGCAATAGTGTGGGGACAGATAGGCAAGTGTAGCATAGGCCTTCACAATGCTTTAGAATGCAACATTGGATATTAAGAAAATGTTCTTATGCTATCAGTTTTGCTCCATTTTGAATCTACTTTACTTATGGTCTATGGGGGTTTGAAAGAGAATGGCTCACATAGGCTCATATATTTGAATGTTTGGTCCCTAGTTGATGGGACTATTTGGATAAGGATTAGGACATGTGGACGTGTGGCCTTGTTGAAGAAAATATGTCACTGGGGGTGGGCTTTGCCGTTTCAAAGGTTCATGTGAGAGACATGACTCATTCTCTCTCTTTCTCTCTCTCTCTCTCTCTCTCTCTCTCTCTCTCTCTCTCTCTCTCTCTCCCTTCTTATGGATAAGATATGAGCTCTTAGCTACTGATCCAGTGCTATGCCTACCTGCCTCCTGCCGTGTTCCCTACCTTAGTGATCCTGGACTTACTCTGAAACTGTAATCAACTCCCCAATTAAATGTTTATTTTTATAAGTTGCCTTGACCATGGTGTCTCTTCACAGAAATAGAACAGTAATATAACATAGTCCATCAAGAAGACTACAGATGGATAAGTATCTTTGGTTTGCCTAAGATTTGTATTCAAGCAACTCCAGGTAGCTCCTGGAGTGAAAATACCAAATCACTTAAGCCAATTCTCTGTGTAAACAGAGACTGTAGAAAGATGTCTTTATAGTATTCCATTTATTACGAAGAACTTCAGAATCCTTTGTTCCAACCTTGCCTGTCCTATACTCACTTATTTTTTTTCCTTTTTCTTTTTCTTTTTTTAAATTTAATTTAATTTTGCCGGGCGGTGGTGGCGCACTCCTTTAATCCCAGCACTCGGGAGGCAGAGCCAGGCAGATCTCTGTGAGTTCGAGGCCAGCCTGGGCTACCAAGTGAGTTCCAGGAAAAGGCGCAAAGCTACACAGAGAAACCCTGTCTCGAAAAACCAAAAAAAAAAAAAAATTAATTTAATTTTATTTTACAATATAATTTAATGCTACATATCAGCCACGGATTCCCTTGTTCTCCCCCCTCTCCCTCCCCTTCCCCCCAGCCCACCCCCCATTCCCATCTCCTCCAGGGCAAAGCCCCCGAGGATTGAGATCAACCTGGTAGATTCAGTCCAGGCAGGTCCAGTCCCCTCCTCCCAGGCTGAGCCAAGAGTCCCTGCATAAGCCCCAGGTTTCAAACAGCCAACTCATGCACTGAGTATAGGACCCGGTCCCACCCACTGCCTGGATGCCTCCCAAACAGATCAAGCCAATCAACTGTCTCACCTATTCAGAGGGCCTGATCCAGTTGGGGGCCCTCAGCCATTGGTTCATAGTTCGTGTGTTTCCATTCGTTTGGCTATTTGTCCCTGTGCTTTATCCAACCTTGGTCTCAACAATTCTCGCTCATATAAACCATTCTCTTTCTCGCCAATTGGACTCCCGGAGCTCCACCCGGGACCTAGCCATGGATCTCTGCATCCAGTTCCCTCAGTCATTGGATGGGGTTTCTAGCACGACAATTAGGGTGTTTGGCCATCCTATCACCAGAGTAGGTCAGTTCAGGCTGTCTCTCAACCATTGCCAGCAGTCTATTGTGGGGGCATCTTTGTGGATTTCTGTGGGCCTTTCTAGCACTTGGCTTCTTCCTATTCTCATGTTGTCTTCATTAACCATGGTCTTCTATTCCTTGTTCTCCCTCTCTGTTCTTGATTCAGCTGGGATCTCCCGCTCCCCCAAGCTCTCTTTCCCTCGACCCTCGCCCTTCATTACCCCCACTCATGTCCAGGCTGTTCATGTAGATGTCATCCATTTCTCCATCATTGGGTGATCCCCGATACTCACTTATTCACCATAGTGTCCTACAAGTCATTGTAGACTCTTCTGTGTACTCCTGGGGACTAATCTGTAAGAAGTCAACTGATAAAGAACCACCTCACAGCATAAGCATTCTGAAGAATTATAATCTTTTATTTTTTTCAAATTTTGCATATTAAGAACATGGAAAAGAATAATTGGAGCTGCTCTAATTTGCATATAATAATGTGTCACTCACTTGACTGTGCTAACTTTGGGTGGGACAGCAAGACTTTATTCCTGGCATAAGTGCTTCCCCAAGCATTCTCTCTTTCCTTGGGCCTTATACCTCAGACTCCTCACAGCTCTTTCTCGAATTCCCTGTACAATGGCAACTAACTTCTTCAAGTTTCAGGTTGGAACAGCCACATTATCACTTTTTTCATGTTTTATTTGTTCACACAAGTCACAGACAGGCTCTATTCAAATGATAGAGAAGCAGACATAAACTTCAAAATTCCCATCATCCAAAGCTGAAGGAGAGCTACCACAGAAGCCACTGCTGAAAACACAGTGTCTCGTTCAGAATGGAATAGTTATCCAGGACCTCTTCTCATGCCTTACCCTCTGCCCACCTATCTTCCTTGTGCTCTTTATCCACCCTCAAGGCCTTCTTACTCAGAGCTCTAACATCTCTAATCCTGCCTCTAATCCTAGACTACTTGTGTCCTGAAGTGTGATGTGAGAGATGAAAGTCCCACATCCTAGGAGAAGGTGGAGCAAGATGAATAGTGCATTTTGCTTCATGTTGGGAAATCTTTACAAAAGAAGACCTTGAGCACCACAGTCCCACTAGCTGAAAATATTAATATTTTCTTGCTCAATCTATAGAAAATATTTAAATAGTAAAGACAGCAGTAAGGTTTCCACCTAATATTTTGTTCACTCTTTAATGCATATCTCTTCTGCTATTTTTTTCCAAATTGTTCACTAATTTTACTATTCTCTTACAGACAGGCTTCCTTGGGCTGTTATATTTTATAGTACAAATGCATTTTAGTTAAATAATTGGAAAAGTACAAAGTAGATGATGGCATCTGCATCCTGGCTCTATGGACTAAAGACCTTTGACACTTTCTTTTGTACTGAGCTTGTGACCAAATAACATCTTTATGTTAGGTTTGTACTTTCTTTTCAATCATCGTTTTCTTGTTTTATAATTAGTACAACCACATTGTTGCAGAGAAACTTGGTGTGTATACTTGGATGAACATTTGGGAGAGCCATTCAGAATGAAAATTCACTTTACTATAATTCTGGTAAGGGTTAAAATCAAATTATGAAATATATACATTTTAAATAAGATCTACCAAATGAATATTTCAAAACTTAATGCCTCCAAGGTTTACCCCTGCAATTTTCTTACTCTATAAATGTGAAAAAATTTGAATATTATTAAATAAACTTGACAAGCTACTTCATAACTGGTGGAAGAAGGGGGGAGACTGAAATCATCACTACATGTAGCTCATAATAAGGATATTTTCAAACTCTTTTTTTCTTTGGAATATAATGGAACATTCAGAAAAATTTCCTTAAGGATCTACTTGGGACATTCTGATGCAAGACTTCATTAGCCGTCTAAGTTCTTACTTTTGTGCTTCTATAAAATGTACTGGTTTCTGGCCGGGCAATAGTAGCACACACCTTTAATCCCAGCACTTGGGAGGCAGAGCCAGGTGGATCTCTGTGAGTTCGAGGCCAGCCTGGTCCACAGAGTCAGATCCAGGACAGGCACCAAAACACCGAGAAACTCTGTTTCGAAAAACCAAAAAAAAAAAAAAAAAAAAAAAAAAGAAAAATAAAAAGAAAAGAAAAAGAAAAAGAAAAACTACTGGTTTGCTTTTTTGTGCCAGATCTTTAATCTCCGATTCTCTATTCATTTTTATTTATTCAGTTAACATAGAAGCTTATTCTGTCTATAGAATTTCTACTAATGATGATCCCTTTATTTTCTCAGTAGAGTCATTCAGTGTGTGTTCTAGATGGAGGGCACAACAGTGAGGCAGGGGACCAGTACCATGCTCCAAGGAAGTTGATATGTGTCCTTATGCATGAAAATAAGTAAATAAATTTGTGCTATATTCATAGACATGTTTTATATAGCAATTAAACAGAGAATTAGAGTGACAAATAACACAAATGAAAAAAAGATGAGTGGGATGTGTGTGTGTGTATGTGTGTGTGTGTGTCTGTATTCCTAAATACATAAATATAATCTCCCTGTCTTTATGTATATGTATATGTGTGTGTGCGCGGGCGCGCGGGCACGCATATATACAAGTAACACTGTATATATGTTACTTTAGTGACTGACCTTTGGTTTATGTGATGGTTTGAAAGAAAATGATCCCCTAAGGAAGTGGTGCTGTTAGAAGGTGTGGTTTTATTGGAGTAGGTGTGGTCTTGATGGAGGAAGTGTGCCATTGTGGGGGTGGGCTTAGAGGTCTCTTTTGCTCAAGCGTCCCTCAGTGTGACATTAAAACCACTTCCTGCTGCCTTCTGATGAAAATATAGCCAGCACCATGTCTACCTGTACACCACCATGCTTCCCACCATGATGATCATGGACTGAACCTTTGAAACTGTGAATGAACCACCCCAATTAAATGTTTTCCTTATAAGCATTGTTGTGGACATGGTGTCTCTTCACAGCAATAGAAACCCCAAGACAGTTTAGATACCCAATTCTTGTGTTCTCCCCTGGAGAAGGCTACTTCTCCCGCTCTTAGCATTCCTTGGTTGCCTGTGCTTCTTTGTGTACCCAGTCTCAGCCTTCCGTTTAAATGTAGTGGTAGCCTAGCAGGCATTGCTGATGCCCCAGTTAGAAATATCTGTTAACTGCTTAAGCCCTTGCCCACTTTAAGTAGTAGCAACAGTAAGGACAATTTTGTGGCAGGTTTACGTTGTCACTCAAGCAGTCTTGCTGCTTGATCTCTACAATTTATCACATTCCAGAGTTCTGGAAATGTCTATGACACAAATTGGCAGTGTGTACAGTCCCAGATAGGCCCCAGTACAAGACTATCAGAGCAGACCATGAGTTTTGCAATAATGTCATACATTATACATACGAGAAATGGTCAGTGCTCAAAAAGCATCTCTTAGTACGATTACTAAGCACGTTAGTAAAGAATGTGGGGCATCAGCGTCTATCAATGCATATGACACAAGAAGTCACCATGAGCTAGTTATTTCTATCCACCAAGTTACAATGTCTGGCAGGAACATCAATCACCAATCCATCAACTAACAGATCTATTACAGCCCTAAGCTGATCTGTACCAATGACTCCCTCAGTGAAACTTTGTGTAGGTTTTTATGGGATGTTTATCAGGGTTACCAAATGAAGGAAAGCCACAGAAAGATTCAAAGGTGAACTGGTCCAGTGACACGGATCTGAACTGTGAGGAACTTTTGTCAGTTTCTTGAGCCTTTTCCTCAGCGTATCTGTGTCCTTCCTTATAAATCCCATTTTAGTAAAGAATCCTGCTAAGTTAGGTTAGCAAGAACCCCCAGTCTTTGCTTTTCCTTTTGGGATCTAACTGTGTAGCCCTGGCTGGTCTGTAACTTGTTATGTAGGCTATTCTGATGAGATATATGTAATCCTTCTTCTTCAGTCCATTGGGTGATGGCTGGTATTGCAGCTGTGAGACATCTCCCCTTCCCTCCATTCTTGATATTTGGTTTTTAAAATCTGATCCAGTTTCTCATCCCTGATCCCCTAGACCATAAATGGGTTGTCCTGGCTTCAACAAGAGAGTCTGTTCAGTTTATCCAGAATCTCATTCATGTCTGACATTCCTTCTTGTTAATTTTCTATTTTCTGATTCTCATCTTACTATTTGGCAATGAATTTTCATTCATTCATGATGCATACAAAATTGATCCCAATTCTGTATCCTTCCTCAATTCAAGTCCATTGTTCTTATAGTCTTTATGTCCATTTTCATCATCCTAAACAAACTCTACTTGACTGGACTTTAATAAATATAATTAATTTTTGCTTAATGCCACAAAATATTGTGCATGAGTGCAGATAGAAGCATTAGTCATAATAGCCTTTGGGAAACATCCAAAATATCTTCTACTAGATGAAGAAGCATTAGTTAATGGGATACTGTTCAGTCATGAAACATAGCATAGTGACACATAATAAAACACGAATAGATCTTTAAAATGTGATTGTGGTCTGTTCACAAAGGACTACATTTTGCCTGATCAAATTGTATGAAATGAGTAGAGTAGGCATATCTGTAGCGAATAGAGATTGTTGGGGGCTAGAGCAGATGGAGGGTTTGGGATGATGGATAAGGAGTACAAAAGCTTTGCTTTCAAAGCTATGGATTCACCAGTATAAGAGCCCTTGAAATCATTGACCATGGTTACAGCTCAGTGTTAGAGCCTTTGCTTTCTATTCATGAGTCCTTTGGTTCAATTCACAGTTCTGGCTTTAAAAACAGAAAAGAATAAAGTATTGTTTTATACACTTTAAATGGCTACATTGTGTTTCACTAAGCTGATTTTCTTTTTCTAAAAAGATAGGTTGGTTTGTTCCAATGCTGAAAGTTCAAAATGGATATACTTCAACTATATACTTCAGCTCCTATGCTAAGCAGTATTGGCCCAGAAAAACAGTAGTGGTGATAAATGTTCCCAGGAGTCAGAACTTTGAATGGAATACTGATTATTATGTTAAAAGGGAGAATGCATAGTCCGAGTTAAAGATACAATTAGTGCAAATATTTAGCCGCCTAGTAAGGGGCATGATGGGAACAATAATGTCTAAGAAAGAGGCAATCACATGGATGTATAGAAATAAACACCAATTATATAGACCTTTTAATCTCTCATTAATGGCTCTTAGGAACATCCACCACATGGAATAAACAAACAGAGAAGCTGATTTTACCACAGAGATCAGCCAACTTCAACCAAAACCCCAGTGTTTCAATAATGGAATCCAAAACAGAGGGGCTTTGAGGAGAAGAGTGTAGTGCAGGTTGGATTCAGGTTAGTGATTTAATGCTGAAAGATGATCAGTTGAGAAAGATTGTGGGCCTGTTTATAAATTTATGAATAGCTTCTAACTAGTTGGTTGTTTGTGTTAGACTTTTTTCAACTTTTGAGCACATTTATTTAGATTGAGACATACTGAGTATAGGCTTAGCTTTCACAGGAACAGTGCCTCAGCTATCACTGCCATTGAAGGGTTTACATAATACCTAATTTACCAGGATGGATTTACTCAGAATCCCATTTCTAAGGAAATATGTGCATAGAGAGGTGGTTGTGAAACCCGCACCTCAAAGGTTGAGAGGACACTAACTTATTAGGGACATCAGAACTCTAAGCTGAGCCCCCAAGACTACCAATTCCTATATACACAAGAACTTCTCCACATTCCTCAACCAAACCTTCATTGTAGTGCTATGAAGGAATTCTTATATGCAATTAATGTCTCAAATCAGTTCCCCTTCCACCACAGTGATTCTCTTAATTGACCTAATGGTTTGACTCCTTAATAGCAGATAATTTTGTCTGGCTAGGGCCATGAGAGGAAGTCACAGATTCAAGACACTGAAATGATTTGATGTGCTGCTGTTGGTTTGAAATTAGAAATGGTCCCTTGATAAAGAATGTAGTAACTTTTGTAGAGCTGATTGTGAACCTCAGTGGGTAAGAAAACAAAAACAGTTATCATAGGTATCAAATCAATGGAACCATATTCTGCCAATAACATGAATGAGTTTGGAGGCGATTTTTTTTCCTGATCTCCATATTTAGAACTCAACCAAGCCAATTATTTCAGCCCTAGGATATAGCTAGACAGGCTGTACTCCACATCTGACTGACAGAACTGTGTACTAATTAGTAAATGCTGAACTACATCATTATCTGTGGCAATTTTATATTTAGCAAGAAAAAAGCATGGATGCCAGGGCATGAAAGCTTTCTATAAAAAGCCAGCCACAAGGAGCCAAAATATGTATATACTTTGAATCTATGGTTATTATTTGGTGTTGTATGTTAAAAAGCAAAATAATTGGGTGTGAGGTTAAGGAAGTAGAAGTAAGAATATAGGAACCTAATGTTATGTGCAATGATCCACTTAGAAATTTACACTTTTATCTTTTATCTTCATAGCATTACTCTCTTGAGGACTAGCTCTAGAAATGGAATGATGAGGCATTTTACTGAGGAAGAAACACGGGTCAAGTCTCACTACATCACCATCTAGTCATTTATCAGAACTTTATGCAAGTGGAACTGTAGACAATACAATTACTTTAGAAGTGAGAAGAATTTCTGATTTCATGGAGAGAGAGGGCTGCTATGTTTAGTCCAATGGACACAACTATGCCTGGGACTCACGAGTAATCACTGTAGCTTCTTTTGTTGCCTTCATGCCAGTTGACAGATGTTATTAATTAGCAAAGACTATAGTAAGACAATGGCACACTAATCAGAGGCTCAAATATTGAACGACAGAAAATAACAACTGATCCAATAAGTTACCAAATGATGTCAGCAATTGTTAACCAGGAAAAGAGAATGTCTCCACTTGCCATCCCAACCTTCGCTTACAGGATTATCAAGAAAGAATTTTGGTGATCACAGCTTAGTGGGAAGTATGCTGCTGAATCCAAGTCTGAAACCGTGGATGCTCTTGAAATCCTAAAAGCACAGGGTATCATCTGTAATGAAAGGTCAATAGCAGTGAGGTAGAGTAGTTCTGTGTAGATCAGCAAAGGTGCAGATCATGGTTAAAGGGAAACAACTGCAAGAATGAACTCGGTCATTATAAATTTCACCCTTGAGATTAATTACAGCAGTGGTTGCTCCTAGAGTTCATATGTCTACAAAACTGTGCTAGGCCACAGTCTTGAAATTTTGTAATTTATGAATGCATTAAAACGGTTTCAAAGTGAGGCTGGAGAGAGATCACGTGGTTAAAGGCACTTCCTACTCTCGTAGAGAATAAGAATTCAGTTCTCAGCACCCATACTGGGTAGCTCACAACTGCTTGTAACTGCAGCTCTGGATGTTCCAACTCTCTCATCTGGACACTACAGAAACTACACTGAGTGTGCACCAATCCACACAGAGACACACGTGTTTACACACAATTAAAGATAAAAACACTGGGAATGGAAACCATGGCCCAGTGATTGGAAGTGCTCATTCTTTGCAGAGGACCAGAGTCGGTTCCCAGCACCCATGTTAGGATGCTCACAGCTGCCTGTAACTCCAGCATGAGGGATCAGATGCTTCTGGTCTCTATGAGCACCTGCATCCTTGTGTACATAACTGTGTAGCCATGCACATATAACCAGAAAATAAATTATAAATTTATTTTTAAAGTGGTTCAAAGGTATACTGTCACACTATCTATTAACATTCTATGTCTCATTCATGACATTATTTTACCCTTAACTTTTGTAGGCATATAGGCCTGACTTTCAATTGTCAGTGTCTTTAGCTAGGTGGTGTGTGTGTGTGTGTGTGTGTGTGTGTGTGTGTGTGTGTGTGTGTGTGTTTTCATGGACAGTGGAGTCCACCCCACTTGAGTGAAAAGCAATCACAGGATGCTTTGGGATTCATAGCACAGAATTAACCATGTGGAAGGCTATTTTACCAGATCAAAAGAGATATGGACTAGACCCTGCATCATTGGCCTGGGGTAGGATTTGGACAGTCAAAGCATAGAGTTGAGGATAGAAAAAAAACTTTCATTTTGGCCCAAGTAATCAGATGTGCTCTAGAGATGATGATGAGAGTAATTCTGTTAATAGCGACATGCCAGTAATACAGGCGAGCACAGGAGGGATACAAATTTCTGTTTCCTGACATGTTCATCTGCAAGCTTCATTAGAATTCTCCAGGGAGATGCTGAGTTGACAGTTAAATATAGGTACTGGAGCTCAGCGAACAGATCCAAAGGTGAATTTGGAACTAAAATACATATAAATGAGACTTAATCTGTTCCTTAACTTAGAAGATAAGTTGTTCACATTTGGGAAAGTCGGTTGTCTTTTAAGGATGTTTATAATCAAATCTAAAACCCCAACAACTGATATTTAGTGAAAACTTGGACTTTTCTTCTGTTTATGAGACCTTTGAATAAATTTGCATAGAAATCTAAATGTTTTAGGATTTGGATCTTGATGCTTACATCTTTAAAACATATTTTAGAAAGTAAGCAGTCATCTACAGAGTCACTTCCGAGGATAGTTTCTATTGTTTTAAAATGTAAACTTAGTTTTCTGAAATACATACCACCAGAAATATTTCAGATTTTAGGAATGTTTGGATTTGAGGACTTTTTGCATAAACTAATTGCGAAGTATACCCACAGAGTTATCCTGTAAACAATAATTTATATTTTTTCATGTTTTAACTTTGCATACTCGGAAAAAAATTACAAGTTCATCATACATATATATCATATATTTTTCAAATAGTACCTCATATTTCATCATATGACTTTATCATCACTTATCTATAATTAGACTCGGTAAATTTGCAATATAATTATTATTACAAATGATACGTGTCAAAAATAAAGAAAAGTAAATGAACCAATACTTTATACCTGTTTTCTTAGGTTAAATTGTCTTTACAAAGTTTATAACAAAAAGTAGAATTTTCACTTTACCTACATTTTGTGAATTACTAAAGAGGTCTTATTTTCTAATCTTTTCTCTATTTTTATTTTCCTCATTTTTTTATATTTATTTTATTATTTTGTGTACATGAGAGTTTTGCCTGCATGTATATTTGTGTACCACATGCAGCCCTGGTGCCTGAGGAGGTGGGAGACTCTGCATGGGTGCTAGGCATCAAACCGAGGGTCCTTACCACAAACAAGTTCTTTTAACCACTGAGCCAACTCTGTAGCCCCTTTTGTCATATTTTATGTTTAAATCACTGCTCACATTCTCTCTCTCTCTCTCTCTCTCTCTCTCTCTCTCTCTCTCTCTCTCTCTCTCTCTCTCTCTCTGTGTGTATGTGTGTGTGTGTGTGTGTGTGTGTGTGTGTGTGTGTGTGTGTGTTTAGACAGGGTCTTTCTGTGTAGCCTTGGCTGCCCTGGTACTTGCTTTGTGGACTAGGATGGCATTGAACTCACAGAGATCTATTGCTCACTTTTCTAGGGAGAAATGTGTATGTGTAAGGTATTTTGTAAGGCATTTTGGCTGACAAGAACAACGTCTCTTCTGTACAATTTTGCGACACTGTTTGGCATCATTGTCATTTTTATGTTTTGGTGGCTTCGCTAACTTTTATTCATTGTCTGAAATCTAAGTCTTCCTCTGTTTTCTCAGGCTGAATCATGTAAATAGCACCAAGGCTTTTCTTCCTTCCTCTCTTCCTCCCCTTTCTTACCTTTCCTCCTTTCCTTTTTCTTGTGCCTTCATTTTATGTACTCAATTTATTGATTTAGTTGAAAAGTAATTTTGATTTTAAGGATGATATATCAGATTAAGATATCTAAAATTCCTTCTATTTTCATTTATAACTGCTACACAAAAAATGAAGCTATAAAAATATAAATTATTTCTCAGTAACTGTTTGATTTATTTATTGTATATTCAACATATGGATTAGAATATTGCTTCTCATTTATTTTCAAGTTTATGATGTTTAACCAATTTCAATATACATTACAACTAACTTCATTGTCTTACATTTTAGTAAATGAACTTTGCAAGTGTTTCAACTGTAAACATATTTAGACAAAATAAGTGTCTGCTGCCTTGTGCACTTTGCTCAGCTGCTGTCTATTGATGAAACACTGCTCTTTAGGACTTTGCAAATCATATTTCCTGTTAGCTGCTGTCTCAGGCTCTGTGGTTACCAGGCACTAGTGGGAGCAAATAAGGCAAGGACAGGGTTGTGGGATTGCCTTCTTATCTCCCTTTGTGGTCTCTGTATCTGATTCTGTCCTTTCCATGTCTCCCTAGCAACGCATCTCTACTTTAGTAACAACAATTTCTTCCTGTAGGAGCAATAGTATCCATTTTGCATATTTTTTTTCAATACAGAATCAACTTCAATGCTCTCTCTCGGAGACCAAGCTCCAGCTACCATATCCCCTTTCCATGTTGCAGCTCTGTATGGCTTGTATTTGTTTGTGCTACTCTAGCAAAATATCTAAGAATACATAACTTAGAAAAAAAACAGAAATTCATTTCACATGTTTCTGGAGACTGGGAGGTCTAAGTCCAAGGTTCTGGCTGGTCTAGCTGTCTGGTGAAAGCGCCTCAGATTTCAAGATAAAACCTTCATGCTGTGCTCCAAAAGGGAGGAATGTCAGGTCCTTGTGTGGAGCAAGGCCCAGAAACGCCAGTAAAGAAGCAAAGCTTCCATAAGGCCTTTCCACAGTGTCTTCAGGCTTCACCACCTCCATCAACCCAAACATCATAATAGACACTCTGGCAACAGCTCAGTTTCTAAGAAGAAATCTCGAAACCATAGCAGGTCTCCTGCTCAGACACCAAGTATTAACAAACCCAGCATCCCCTATTTTGTCCCCAACTCCATCCCTGGTTACTATAGTTCCAGCTGTCTCTCTGTTCAATTTGTGACTTTTAGTTTTCCGGTCCACAGCTTTATACTTCTGTGCTGAATTAGTGTCTTTGTTTTCTCGCTTGGACTCTGATTGGGGAGACATATTTTTCCCACTTATTTCCTCCTTTTAAGTCTTTAATAACATTTTGTTCTTCATAGTGATGAACTTCAGATTGTGTTGTCTGCACTTGCATGTAATTTTCTAACATACTTCCTGGCTGGGTCTTGCTGGAATAAAGGAAAATTTTGCACTGTCATTTTGAGTTCGAGTAATTTCTGAAGTTAGTAAGATAGCTATGTATTTTAAAGGACAATCATTGGAGATGTTTCTAACAGAGAATACATTAGAGCCCCTAACGTCATCATAAATTGAACCTATCTGTTCCATTAATGTGTGAGTTTTTGTTTGCCTAGTCGATGGCCTGTATCACAGTTTACATTCATTGAGAAGACATGGGACTGGTTTAGTGAAGACAGGGCAAGTCCAGAAGACCATAGTGTTACTAAAACCGGCAATTGTTTTGGAACAACATTCTACTCACAGCAAATTACAAATATTATTGGTAAGATGATCAATGAAGATATAAAAGAAAATTGTGCTTTGGTATGTGAAACTCTTGCTAGGTCGGTTGTTCCATGATCAAAACAAATGTAAACTAGACAGATTGATTGCAGGATTTAAGTTTATCAGAGACCCAGGTGTGCTGTAATGAAAGATCTTTAGTTTGAATGAACTGCTAATCTGGAGAGGATAATTATCATAATAAAAGTTGGAGGGTGTGGCTAGAGAATGGCTATTTTGATAGTTAGCTTCCAGAATTACTTGTGAATAAACACTTTCTAATGCTATATTTATGAATAAATACTTTCTAATGCTACTGTGATGTAATTCTTCATTTCTACCAAGTTCAGTATGAAATAAATTAAGGAAAAGGGGAGAATTTAGACTGGGTAAAAGAATCAATAGTGAAAGGTCATTTGTGGTGTATTAGGAAACGTAATCTACTTTTCCCTAGAAGAGAGGTTGGCAAATTTCTTCTTTGTCATAGTTTGTAAATATTTTAAGTTCTGTGGACCAGACCGTCTCTGTCATGGCTACTCATTTTTGCCTCCTTAGAGAATAGCAGTCACCATAACAGTAAAAGACTAGGGAGACCAGAGTACAAAGTGCCTCTGTCCTCAGTGGTTCCATTTAGGACTTTTTCTGAGCTCATAATGTAAGGTAGGATACTCTCCCAGCATGCTCCCCCATGCTCTCTCTGCAGCTCTTAGTATGAATAAGTGGGGTAAACAACCTGCTTATAAAGAATTGCATTCCTAAAATTCCATGTTCTATAGTTAAGTTGTATTAAATGGATTTTTTTTTTTTTTTTTTTTTTTTTTTGGTTTTTCGAGACAGGGTTTCTCTGTAGCTTTGCGCCTTTCCTGGAGCTCACTTGGTAGCCCAGGCTGGCCTCGAACTCACAGAGATCCGCCTGCCTCTGCCTCCCGAGTGCTGGGATTAAAGGCGTGCGCCACCAACGCCCGGCACTTAAATGGATTTTTAACTAATGATATTTTAAACTTGTGATGGTTTTATTGGGATGCAACTCAGTTGTAACCCAAGGAACATTTCTCTTTCTCATGCTCTAAAAACTCCAATGCATGAAGACAAAGATAAAAAGCAAAAAAAAATTTCTTAGAGGCACAACTGGCAGATATGTCCATCTGTACAATACCAGCTCTATTTAAGTGCAATATATAATCTTCCCCAAGTAACTGTTACCATAAAAAAATGCCAACTCTGGCCAGAAGCTTTTGTTTTGTTGTTTGTTTGTCTGTTTATATTTGTTCAAAAATGGTAGGAGTGAGGGATTGGGGATTTATCTCAGTGGTAGAGCGCTTGCCTAGCAAGCGCAAGGTCCTGGGTTCGGTCCTCAGCTCCGAAAAATAAATAAATAAATAAATAAACTTTTCGGGCGGTGGTGGCACCACCTTTATCCCCATCACTTGGGAAGCAAAGGCAGTCAGATCTCTGTGAGTTCAAAGCCAGCCTGGTCTACAGAATGAGATCCAGGAAAGGCACAAAGCTACACAGAGAAACCCTGTCTCGAAAAACCAAAAAAAAAAAAAAAAAGAATGGTAGGAGTGGAGTTTTATGGGCTTTGTTTTATTTTTTATGTTTGCAAAAGTTTCCTAAATTTTGAAAGTTAAATATTATTTAAATCTTTTTTCAAACCCTACTGTAGTCTGTAGCTGTTCCAGCTTTGACCTGGAAGTACTACCCTCATTGAGGCTTTTGGTAACTGTCACACCTACAAGGCAGGGCTGTGACAGGAGCTGGATGTGCCAGCTCTCTTGGTTCCTGGATCCTGGACTCTGGAGGTAGTCTGAGCAGAGGTCTCCAGAGAACACTGCTGGACTGCACTAAACCTTTTCCAGACCCTGTAACCTATCACTTTACTTGTAAGTTACACCACAAAACAAACCTCCCTTTTAACTACGTGAAGTTGCCTTAATACTTCCACTAATACCCTACTGGGGGCAAGCAGAGTGTACACTTAAAACA
Source organism: Peromyscus maniculatus bairdii (assembly GCF_049852395.1). NCBI lineage: Eukaryota > Metazoa > Chordata > Mammalia > Rodentia > Cricetidae > Peromyscus > Peromyscus maniculatus. Next base: position 32,638,761 of record NC_134855.1, read on the forward strand.
ATGCATACTTTAAAGCTTTTTACAAAGACCACTACTGGTTGGAGTGTAGTTACAGTGGTAGAGTATTCATATAGCATCCACAAAGCCCTGAATTCAATTACTACTATTTTTAATAACCAGATGTGGTGGTCCAAGACTAATCTTACCAGTTATGAATTGAATGCAGGAACATCCAAACTTCAAGGTAGAGCTCCACTTCATAGTAAGCCTACATAGCACAGCCAATCAGGGCTACATGAGACTTCATGTCCATTAATAATGACCATTGAACCACCAATTCACAACTACAATTTGAATAGTAGTAGTAGACAGTTTATTCTTTAGGTAATTTACGTGGAACTATAAAAAAGCAAATTAGATGTGTATGACAGCTATAACAGAACAGAGAAAGTGACAGAAAAATGAGGTAGAGTTGGAACCCTGGAAAGCTGAAATCATCCGTACGCAGAACATAGTCATTGCTGGGTAAATTTGTCTTTTGATTAGAACAACCTTCAAATTAAGCATCTGTGCTACAGTAAAGCATGAATAAGCAAAGTAAGTAAATTGGCAGTACAAAAGAGATATGCAAGAAAAAATAGAAACTCAGAAGGCTATCATAATTACTTCATGGGAGATTTGAGAAACTTTTACCTGTGATGGCCTCTTCTTATGATTTTTGTTGTTATTCTAGAGTTTTTTCATGTCACCTTTCAATACAATATTCTTATCTTGAGTTTTCTTTTTTTTCTCTTCCTTCCTTCCTTCCTTCCTTCCTTCCTTCCTTCCTTCCTTCCTTCCTTCCTTCCTTCCTTCCTTCCTCCCTCCCTCCCTCCTTCCCTCCCCCCTTCTCTCTCTCTCTCTCTCTCTCTCTCTCTCTCTCTCTCTCTCTCTCTCTCTCTCTCCCTCCCTCCGTCCCCCCTCTCTCTCTTTCTTTCTGTTAAAGGAATCTGAATATAGGATATAATAATATTGCATACCTGATTGTGACAGTATCAGTAAGCATAGGTCCACATGATTGATCTTACATGTGGTTCTCAAGAAAATCTGTAAAATAGATGCAGCATATGCAATGTCATATTGTGATATGACATTGTTTACTATGCATTAATGCAGACTATAACTAATTAGAAATATAGAGGATTGTCCCTGGCCTTAAGAGTCACTTGATAATACCTCATTGCTCCTAATACTTTTAGTGATTAGAAAGTAATTAAATAATGTAGTTTTGAATAAACATAACTTTGTTCAAAGGAGTTTTGGTTGAATTTTAGATAAAATATCTAATATGTCATACATAAAAGATTTGCTAAAATCTACTTATCTATATTTCATGATATGAGCGTGGATTTTATTTACGTATCATAATTATTTTCATAATCTCAGTGTTAGAACTGAGTTTACATATTAGAATATTTCAATGTACATTAAGAGAAAAATTTGAATTTAAGGACACCTGCAGAATTACTCTCAGATTTAAGTATATAATGAGTGCAATCGTTTCATATGATTTGAGGTAATTTGTCAACCCTGATTGAATAGCATATATTAATCTGTTTGTAGCCAGACTAAATTTTTTATTTGGAATTGTGAATAAGCTTAGCAATACAATTGAATTTACTTCAATATGATTATATAAAATAGAATTATATCATTTGACCTTGTCCATTTATCAGGGATTAAAATAAAATATTTCAGGAAACTAACTCTAGATGATCATTTCAAGTTAGCAAATTATCTGAAATATATCTGGAGAGGATATACAGTTTTAGCTTTGAATTAAATGATGAACACATGAAAAGAAAAGAACTCAAGAAAAAGAAATTATTTTATTTAATGTATTTAGTATGTATAAACTGAGTGTTTGATATAAAGATGCACTGTGGATTAATTACTACAATCAAACTAATTTAGAATATCATCATCTCCTGTAGTTAATGGTATTTCTTAGTAGGTTAATAAAATCTAGTAGTTAACATGTTTCATGTATGTTTATATAATTGTCACCATGTTTGTGCAAGCAAGCAGTTTAACAGAAGCTAAGTTAGCTGGTACATCTCGACCTCTTGTTTGTAGAATAGAGTTGGGTAATTTTCCATAAGAGTCTCCATCAAGGAGATTAAATTCTACTTAAACCTGAAATCCCCTCAGCCAGAATATATGATGGAGGAACTTCTGCACTGTCTTGTCCTGTCACTGTTTTCAGATATTTTCTTTCAGTGTTTAGAGTGGCTTGATTTCTTTTCTTTTCTTCCTTCCTTCTTTCCTTCATTTCTTCTCTCTCTCCCTCCTTCCCCCTTACTTCTCTCTTTTCTTCTCTCTCTCCCTCCCTCCCTCCCCCCCTCTCTCTCTCTCTGTGTGTGTGTGTGTGTGTGTGAGAGAGAGAGAGAGAGAGAGAGAGAGAGAGAGAATGTACAGAAACACAGAAGTTTTTGTTTGTTGCCTGAATTTTCTTATTTTTAATTTATTTTGCTATATAGATACACTTATTTTTATTTTTCTTGATGTTATATTTGATATCTTACCCTAAAAATTCTTTCAGAAACCAATGATAATTCAATGATAATGGGGCTTTTCTCCTATTTTTACTTCAGGAGATTCTGTCTATGTGAAAAACAACTGTTTTTTATGTTTAGTTTTGTCAAATTAGTTCAAAGGTGTTCATCTATTTCCTATCCACTGTTCCATCCTTCTTCCTTTCTCCTTGAATCCCTAGGGTACCTGCTGAATTGGCTCATTCCCATGATCCCAAACATTCTTCTCAAGGTTACCTCTTGCTTTTACAAGCCAGCTAAACAAGTGCAGAGTGTAGGGTAAACCTCAGCCAATGGGAAACAGGTTAGCCCTCTCTTTTCCCATCTCCCTGCAGAAAATGGGAGAGAAAAAGACAGAGGTCATTTAAACTGGGTGTTCTCGCTTTCCTGCTGTTGGGCTGCTCAGCATCCTTCTGCTCCAGAGTGAAATTATTTTGTCTAGTTGTGTTGATTGGAATGGTGGTCTCTTAGTATGTGTCCCCAGTCCCCTCTCCAATTTTGCTTATTATGGTTTTCTGAGACCATTTATTATATATACAGTTCTCTACACTGTTAAGTTTCAAACCAGGACAAATGGCTGGAGTGCCTATTTAACATATCAAAAAGAACCTGGCCCCAAGGTTCTCCTTTCACCCCTCAGTCCCTACCTGTTAGAGGATATGGCTGGCATAGCCCCACTCCCTACCCTGATGGCTCCAGCCCAGGGGCCTGGGCTGACCTTCCCCTAGAGGCTCTTCCCTATATAATCCAGATATTGTGGTTACCTTTCTTTTTGTACCTTTGACTTCCTCCCTGCTACACCTGGTTTCCCTCTCTTCCCTCTCTGTTCTGCTCCCTCTCTCCCAACATGACGCAGCTCAGTCTGATCAAGTCCACTCTGGATCCCCCAACATGTCCCTGCATCTACCAATACTTTCCCTTTTATCTACAATAAACCTTCTCCACCACACCTAAGAGCTATCATGCCCATTCCTTTCCTTTCCTTTTTTTTATTCATATACCCACTGCATGCATTTGGCATTTTGCTCCACATTGACTTACAGTGTGTGTTGGTTTATTTCTAAGGCCCTTTCTCTGTCTCATTGGCCCATGTGTTTTTTTACCAAGTACTACTGTTTTGATTATGTTTAGTATATATTTTGAAATTGGGTAGTATAATTCTCTAGCTTTGTTATTTTTGCCCTAGACTGTTTGGCTATTTTCTTCTATACGAATTTTAGGACTATGTTTCCCATTTTTGTAGAAAACATCATTATAATTTTGATAGTGAATGTGTTACATTTGTAGAGCACTTTAGGTAGCATAGATATTTTTAACACTTTTACTCCATAAATACTATGGCAGTGCAATATTCAGGGTTCACCAGAGTAACAGAAATTACAGAGTAAATCTCTCTCTACATATATATATATATGTGTGTGTGTGTGTGTGTGTGTGTGTATGTGTACATACATATACACTTATAAATATATGTGCATATACACATATAAATATACATATGTAAGTATATATACTCTATCTATGTGTATATATATGCATATATATGAATACATATATAAGGGATTTATTAGAATGACTTACAGTTCCAGCTGTAAGTAATCCAGCTAGTTCAACAACGGCTGCCTATGAGAACAGAAGTTCCAAGAAGTCAGTAGCTGTTCATTCCACAAGGCTAGGTGTCTCAGCTGGTGTTTAGAAAACTTTGGAATCCCAACGGTGTAGGCTGTCATACCAGTAAAGGAATGAACTTGCTAGTGGGGCGAGAGCAATCAGGCAAAGATCAAGACTTTCCTTCTTTTATGTCCTTATTTAGGCTTCTAGCAGAAGACACAGCCCAGAAGAGATGTTGGCTTTCCAGCTAAGAAGATCAAGATTAACAGCATCTCTTCCCTCCTTAAAATCTGGTTTAGAAGTAGATCTTTCCTCTTCAAATTATGCAAAAATCCCTTGTTGATGTAACTGTCTTGTTAAATAAGAAACACAGAGCCAAATACAGAGTTAAAAGCCAAGAGGTCAGAGAATAGCTGAGAGCTGAGATTAAAAACCTTACCCTTTACTGCTGCTGCTGTCCTACCTCCCCTCAAGAGACCTCCTTGCTGTGTGTTTATCCCTTTTATTGACTTTCTATTCTGCCTTCTCATTGGTTGTAAACCCAACCATATGACCTCCTTGTCACTGCCCATCTATACAGACCTCCAGGTCTTCTATGGTTGGTATTGAGATTAAAGGCATGTGTCTCCATGCTGGCGGTATCCTTGAACACACAGAGATCTGCCTGTCATGTGATCAGGATTAAGGGCGTGTCCTACCATAGCCAGACTTCTGCTATGGCTTGCTATTAGCTCTGACCCCCAGGCAACTTTATTTATTAACATACAAATAAAATCACATTTCAGTACAAATAAAATATCATCATAATCTCTCATTAGTGTGCCCCTCTATTTTGGGGTTTTAGTTAATTCCAGTTGGAATTAATCAAGGCTATCCATCACCTGTGATTTGAATGAGAAATGCTCCATGGGTTCATGGATTTGAACATTTGATTCTTTTCTGGATTTTTTTTTGGGGGGGGTAAGGTGGGGAGGTTGTTGTTGTTTGTTTTTGTTTGTTTTTTTGTTTTGAGACAGAGTCTGGATCCCCTAGAACTGACTATATAGATCAGACTGGCCTCAAATTCACAGAGAACCACCTTCCTCTGCCTCTGCCTTTGCCTCTTACACCCTGGGATTAAAGGAGTGTTCCATTGCCAGGCAAACATCTGGGTCGTAATTGGTGGCTCTGTTTGGAGAGGTTATTGAGAGATGAAGCCTTGCTGGAGGAAGCGTGTCAAAGGGGCAGGCTTTGAGAATGTATAGCCTCTCCCCACTTCTGGATTGTTCTCTCTGCTTTGAGTTTATGGCTGAAGAAGTGATCTCTTGGTTTTCTGTTCCTGTCTCAATGACTGTTATTTGTTGCCATGCCTCCCCACCATAATGGACTCTTATTCCTTTGGAGCATTAAGCCTAAATAAACTCTTCCATGAGTTGCTGTTGGTCAATATATTTTATCTCAGCAACAGAAAAGTAACTCATTCAAACAGGAGGAATTTTTTTATTTACTTTTGTAAATTCTTCCATCAGTCTTTTCTAGTTTCCAGACTACAGATCATTTAGTCATATTCATTTATAATATTTTATTCTTTTGATGTTATTGCTAATATGGTATGTTTTTATAATTTATTTTTGACAGTAGTTCATTGTATTGTGATATGTGATTTTTGTGTGTTCACTCTGTATTCTACAAATTTGTTAGTGCTAATTAGTTTATTTGGTTGGGACTTTAAAGTTTTCTATGTTTTAGAGCATGTTGTGAATAACAAAGTATTTTTTCTTCTAACTTCCCACTTTCTTGACTAAATTCTCTGGAAGGATGCCAACACTGTGTTGAAGTTGAGAGTAAAAATCCTTTTCTTGTACCTGGAGTTGGAGGTCTTTTTGTTTTCATTAAAGAGTTTGATGTTAGCTGTGGACTCCTTGTTCGTGGCCTCTATATTAATGTGCCTGATTTATTGAGAGTTCTTATTGTGAGAGAGTGTTGAATTTTACTGAGGTTTTTCTGTATGTGTTACAAGTATATGTGGTTTTTGCCTTCATAATGTTATTATTAAAGTGTTAATTATGAGTTACATAGATATTTCATGATGTTACTTATGCAGTTATATATTTTCCAGATTACTCAGATTACTCATTGTTTACAGCCTCAATAGGTGCTGAACTTTTGTTGATCTGTTCTTGAATATGCATATTTATTACTTTTTAATCATGAATAAATTACATACTAGACTATCTGGGCTTATGTTAGGTGGGATTTCTTCTCTAAACTATTTATTGTCTACAATAAATGGTTGTCTAAAATATTCATGACTTGAAAACACAGTAAATATGATACTTTTCAAAAAGGTGATAAGTTTGCTGACACAATTACAGACATCGGGCCCTACAGACAGCTTGAATTTGCTAGTAGAAGATAATGTAGTCATAAGGAGGGTATCATCTAGAACATTTATTCAAGACCTACTGAAAAAGAAGATATGGAAAAGTAATGCTAGATAATTATATTCATTTTCTTTATTTTGTAATAATCATGTTAGTATATTGCATTTATTACTTTTTATTAACATAGTTTTCTATATAATATTTTCCCAATGTATTAAAGAACTTAACTATCAAAAAATAATTTCTTATGAAGTCAACTGACAATAACATTAAGCAATATTTTTGTATATTTTTCTCTCTTATTTTGAAAATATTTGGTTTTATGCTGTTATGATGTTACAACATGTATTTTATATTTGCTTATTTTTCATTGAAAAGTGCATATTAAGCAACAAAAATAGTCACATGAAATTATGACAAGAAAAATTGGCCTTATGAGACTATTTAGGAATCAGGTCATTCTGTGCAATCTGTGTAAGAAATCAATACCTTTCTGGGCAGCAATGGTCTAGTTACCATATTGAGAAGGAGAAAACGAACCACAACATTCTGAGTTTCCCGTCAAAGACATGATTTCGGTACATCAGGGTCACAGCAAGAACAAAGATGGCACATGCAAGTGAGTCATCTGAAGATTATTTAATCAAGGGAAGGGCATAGGTAAAACACACAGGACAGGACAGCACCCTGGGGCTTAGAAAAGCAGCTTTTAACAGCTGTGTGGTAGAAATTGCCTGGTAGGAAATAAAACCTTAAGCAAAATACAGTCAAGCCTGGAATGACCCTGGAAGGAGGTAGTCAGTTTTCTTATGTCCTGACCTCATTCCTGTTTGCTTCTAATTTTTGCTAATGTTGCCTATGTGATGAACTCAGCAGAAGCTTTAAAAACACAAAGAGGCTCACAGGGCAAAGTGAGCAATTGAGAGGTAAGTGAGGTTTCCAGCTTGGATCTGAATCTGATATTTCTTTGTCCCTTTGTGTAAATATAAACTTGGGAAGTTACCAAAGCATTTCAAATTTGAAAATTCCTACAATTTAAGTAAGACCTTTTATAATTGTAAAATGTCTCAAGTCTCTAAAGACATCCTGGCAATCACTTCGGCCTAAATATTAAGAAAAACAAACAACAACAACAAGGAAAAAAATCCCTTCCCGTTTAAATGAACATATTTTTAAATTGCATCACAATTTAAAGATTGCATTTGATTCCTAATTTTTAAATGGTTTTATGAAGTTACTATTTACTCTGGTTAATTACCCAAACTTCGATAATAAAATTTTGTAACAATTTTATTTTTTTCTTTGCTTTTTAGAATTTTAAAATTAATTTTTAGTTTATACATATATGTGTGTGCTTACTTGTCTGTATGTATGTGTACCACGTGCATTCAGGTTCCTGTGGAGACCAGCAAAGGACTGGTCAAGGCATAAAAGTCTGAGGGGGCTATGGACCCAGTGCAGGAATGCTGAGAGCTAATCCCTGCGGGCTGCCAGGCTCCAGGAAAGAAAGCTCCTGATAAGGAAGCTGTGTGGCCTCCTACACTAAAGACATGCTAAGACTATAAGAAATATCATATATGAGTCTTTCCTTTCAAATACTACAGAATTTGTGTTAAGGACAAGCAATTAAGATATTTTCCTCTTCCCTACCTTGCACACGTCCTGTCCTCCCCACCCAGTAAAACCTTTGTTTACAAGCAGATCCACTGTTGGATTCTAAGAAGTTGATGGCCTAGAGCAATGATTCTTTTCTCCTTGGAGTGGTGACTTCTTCCTCCATTTCTTATGCATTAATTCTTTCCGTACTATCCAATTAAATAAGACCCTCGCCAATGGGGAAAAGGCACAGTCACCACCTTCCTTAGACGAAAACCAAATTCACTTCCTGTTCATGTCTGTTCGCTCCTACCCCAAGCCCACCAGCTTGACCAAGAGTCAAGTCTGCAGACACTACAGTTGGAATGGTGGTCTCTTTCTTTGTGACCCCGAACGAACTTATTTCTAACAACAAAAACATCTGCGGCCGCTAGAACCAGAAAGATGGTTAGGTCTCATTAACTAAGGATTCTCACTTCCACCCTAAGAAGAGCATCTGCCCTTCCAGATAAGACTGTGCCAACTGCCATTGGTAATTAAAACTTCGAAACTGCGGGAGAACAGACTTGTAGATAGAATCTTCTACCCCAAGAACTCCTGTTGCCTATAAACCCCTACCCCCTGGTGCTGTGTTCTCATTAAAGGACAATATGCTCCTGTTGGAAGTTGGTTTTTCCTTGCTTTTATTTCTACCATGCCTTGATCAATCCTCATCTAACAGCCAGAAAAGTGCATCAGATGGCCTGGAGCTGGAGTTGGAGGGTTGTAAGCCACCAAATGTAGGTGCTGGAACCTGACCCAGGTCCTCTACAAGAACAGCAGTTGGTCTTAATGGCTGAGCCATTTCCTCATCCCATGTGTTCCTTTCTTTAGAAAATCCTTTTGGATTTCACTCTTTTACTTCATCTTATTTTATGTATAAAAACTATCTCCTATCTCTAGCCTCAATAATGTATAGCTATTCAAGTTGTAATAATTTATTATTTTATTACAGTAAAACCATTAATTATGAGTTATAAGCAGATAATTTTATTGAACAGGAAATTCATAGAGACTATGAATGGGCAGCTAATGCTGAATGAATATTGGGCTCAGCTGAATTAAACTTTTATTTACATCATTTCATTTAAATGTATGCAACTCTTACAATGCATAAATGCTGGAGTATGGTTTAGCCAAAGAAAACCAAGACACAAACGTAATCAATTCTAGGTCACACTATGAGCAGTCAAGCCATATTCATCTCATTGCAAAACTGAAAGCCTCCCTGAAATAGAAATGACTGCCATTCTTCCCCATGTTCTCCAGCAGGTTTTATCATGCATTTGGCAGTGTTATTATTACAGCACATGAGCATCTGTGTTATGTTTGAGTCTCGAATCTAAACCACAGCATCTGGAAGCAGGGATGACGAAAGTGGTCCTTTTTTTTAAAACTAAGTGGGCATTTCCTCTGTAACAATGCGTTTTTGAGATTTAAATGGTCCAAGTCGACACTCATAACAAAATAGACAAAAGAATATGTTTACATTTCTGATGTCTCCTGTTGGCATAATGTTGGATTAAAGTTTAAGCTTGTTGATTCAGAGGAAGACAAAAGAAGCAAAGAATAGCATCTAAGGACCTGTGCTCTCCCATGCAAAGTGGGTGCAGAAGGTGCAGAGAAAGTGTGAGGGGTGGGAGGGTCTGTGTCTGTTATGGAAAAAAGAAGTTATTTTGAAACAGTTCTGCCACTAGAGCACGTAGAAAAAAATGGGAACAGAAATAAAACCAAAATCTGCTCCACGGTATTAGAAGCTTAGCAGGTAGCCACATTGTGAAGGAAGGAAAGCAAATTGAAAGAACCCTGCTATTCTCTATCCCTTTCTCATTTGCCAGTTCATGCCACACATAGCTGAGAAAGCCAAGCCATTGAGCAAAATAGACATGTGATCGATAAGAAATTGAGCAGAATGCCTGACAGTGAACAGGCGAAGGAGGCAGATATTAAAGATTAGGGAGTCTCAAAAAACAGAAGCCTAAGGTAAGGCTCAGGACATATATCAAGTAAAATGTCATAGTCCATGAGGCAACTCACACAAAAGAAACAACTTCAAACAATCTCAAAATAGCAACTTCCCCTTTTTCTACCCAAATTGCTTTATATAAATAAAAAACATGCTTGCTTTTGGAGGGGGGATTAGATTTGCCACAACCTCTATTACTTTATTACTTTTTAAAATTGTAATTTGGCTGTGTCAATACCAAAGATGCAAGGAGAAAGACCACTGACCCAAATCATCATGGCCAAATTAATTAAAGCAAGCAGTTAATTAAAACAAGCTATTAATTTGTGTGCATGGGCTGCCTCCCCCTCATGAGGAGGTTCAAGAGGTCAGCATTGGATGTGAGAAAGACAATGTCTTTATAGCTCAGGGGTAGGGGCTTTCCAAATGGGGTTTTGGCAGGCAAAATGTTAGTCAGCTAACAACCACCCACATTCTAGAACCAGATGCTTCCCTCAGCCCCACCCTTCCCTCAGTGACTCAACGCCAACAGGCTCTTCATCACTAATGGTCATCGTGACATGTTTCCACATTTGCCACTGTCACCATATTTCCCTATGCATGTGCCTCATATCCCCCCCCCCCAAGCCCACTATCACAGCCTGGTCTTCTGCTGTCTCCATCCCCTCTCAGAGGCAATCATTTTGTGCCCACCATGAACCCCCCTCAATAAATCTCTTGTATGAGGTCTGTTGCATGGTGTGATCTTTGTGGCATTCCTTGGCCCCTGGTCACCAAGATACTCTAACTGCAAAACCTGTTATTGGCACTATAGCTTGGCTAGGCTGTCCAGGTGCCTATGTTCTCCCTCTGAGCCCCACTGGGACCCTAGCCCACCTTCCTTCTCACCAATCTCTAAGCATCCCATCCACAAGGTGCAATGGGATGTTTTCACTTTGGTCAATGTAAAAAATATTTCTCTCAGTTTGAGGAAATGACCACTGAGTCTGGCTTCCCTTTGGTACTTACTCTTGGAGACAGAGGTACTGCCAGCCATGGTCTTTAAGGCTACAGATGGCCTTCTTCATCTGAGTCCATATCCATACCCTTAGAGCTGCAATCCTGCAATTTCTCTAGGCCTAACTGAGCTATTGCACCTCTTTCCTGCCATGTCCTTCAACCTTCTCTTCAGAGCTACCTGCAATCCCATAGCTCATATAGGACCTTACCATTTCTGTTACTCTGTTCCCCAACCAGTTCCTGTGGATGTGACCACTCTCCTTCAATTTGTTTTTCATCCTTGCCTTCTGACCTCCAGGAAAGCCCAGTACCAGGCACTAAGTCTCTTTTTGGGCTTAGCCAGGCTAAGCTCCTGATCCCCATTGAGTGTGGTGACTACCCACTGAATGGCTTTTGTCTTCCTCTGGTCATCCTGGAGTCCTTGAGACAAGCAACACTATAGGCTGAAGTGATGTTTATTTCTTCCCTCCACTTATCCATGGAAATGACGTCTTCCATACCCTTGCATTCCCTCCTGGGATGACTCTTAGAAAGCCTCCAGCCCCTCCACCTGGCACGGATCTGAAGGGCTTATGTGCTTTTGCAACCAAATATCCCTTAGATAGTCATATTGTAGATCCCAATATTATCTGGGACCTTTAGAAACATTGCAAGCGATCCAGGACATGGAAAGAGATTCCCCTCTCACGACTTCTCTTTTCTCTACTCCAAGCCCTGTTTGTGCTTATCTAGTATCCCAGCCACACTGTTTAAATGTCTTGTCTTGTAAGTCATGGTTCATGGATCTGTAAGTTTGTTGCAAAGTGGGAGCTAGAGCTGAACCTAGCAGCAGAGAGAGAAAGCAAAGGAATAGGCCAGCTACCATGTGCATACCCCCTACATGCCCCCCCTGTTTTGTGCTAACTCCGTCCTGCAGTGTCCTCTATTTATACTCAGGGCTCAAAATTGTCCTGTCTCTAAGCCTTCTTTGTTCTCTGGAACTGGATTTAGCTTTGCAGGGATTTAGGTGTCTTTTAGGTAAGGGTGGCATTAGACTGTTGTTTTATACTGTGGCACTTTGATTAAGAGCTGGCTCTGGAGTTAGGGTAGGACTCCCCCTCCTCTAGACCCAAGCATGCTGTCTTTCTCTGTCTCGCCAGCTAGCTCCCAAATAAGGATGCACAGATGTATTATTAATTATTAAAGCTCGGCCTATAGCTTAGGCTTGCTCCTAGCTAGCTCTTATAACTTAAATTAACTTATTTATATTAATCTGTGTTTCATCACATAGTGGTACCTCTCTTGTATCTTGAGCCTCTTGTTTCCTCTCTGTCTCTCCTGGTGTCTCCTTGGAAATGCTGCCTATATCACTTGCCTAGTTTTTGGCCATTGAGCTTGTTATCACACCAGTCACAGCAATACATCTTCACACAGTGTATAAATATCGCACAATAGCGTCCTGTTTAAAGGTTTCCTCCAAAATATCTGTCCTGTGTCAGGCAAGCCACCTGACTACTGAAAGAAAGGAGAGCAAAATAAAATAACTGGACAGACTACTCCCAATGAAGACTACTGCTACTCATCTCACACTCTTCTGGTTTGGGTTTAACTCTAAAACTTTTGCTAGGCTACAAATCTTATTTCAAGATTTATAAGACTATTGTGTAAATTTTCTGTACCTCAAGATTTGTAAGCATATTGGGTATGATTAAAAATCTGTAAAATCTGTAACAAAAAGGTTAATAATTAAAGATCTATGCATGGGCAATCTTAATTTGCTACAACTTACTATATGTGTGATTCAACTTTTGTTTAAAACACACACACACATATCTTAGATTCAACTTTTTTTAAAAAATAGATCTACATCAAAAAAGATATTTTAAATAACAGCCATATGGCTGGAATCCATCTTTACTAATGTTAGAGTACATGTCATGTAACTTCACCATCTTAAGGGACCAGGTGGCAAAAGGCAATAATGATAAATCTTCTCTGTCCTAAGAAATCCTTAGTTTATCACTGTATCTCTTTTTAGACTAAGGAAACAACAACAAGTCTCCAAAATATTTTGGATTGGGATACAGTTTTTGTATGGTGATAACATTTTAAGGTTATAAAGGTCTACTCAGATTAATAAAAGCTGATTTAAAGTTTATACCTAAATACTTATGTCTTTGACAGTTCTTCAACACCAGGCTACTCAGGTTCACAGGAGTATTTGCCTAGTTTCTTTGTCTTTGCTTACTTTGTTAAGATTCAGCTGTTTAGATAAACTGAGTTATATAAGAAAACACTATAAAAGAATAAAAACAGTTCCCATCTCCCTCTGGACTGTATTTATGTTTTAAAGATTACTGTATTTGTGATTTAAAGATTTTTTTTATGCTAAAGATAATTCAATTAAATTTTCAACTCAGATTTTTAAAGCTCAAACTTAACAGGAATAGAGTTGTAAAATCATGGTCTTATGAAAGCTACCAACTTAAACTGTTATAGACATCTAAAGCACACAAGATAACATTTTTTCAAAATTAAGCTTAAAGCAAGTGGCTAAGTCATGGATACTAAATAGACAGTCCTCAAACTCTTCAGAGATCTGCTGAATGTGGCTTTTAAAATTTTTAATGAAAAATTTTCCCATAATGGACATGCCAGCTGGGAACCTATGGTCTCCAAAGAATGAAGATGGGGTACAACGACTCCACCTGAATTGTGGTACCACTAACCACTGGGAAAACCTGCCCCATACCTTGCCTGTCACCAGGGCTCGGCCTGATCAAACTGGGGTCAGTTTTCTCAAGTTTTTCTCCACAGGAAAATCTCTCAGACCTGGGTCTGTCAGTCAAAGGCCAATGCTGCTCTGAATGTGGCAGCTGAAGATTAAATGCTGTCCTGTACAACAGCTGAAGAACTATGACCACCATCCCTAATGAAGCTATTGATTCCACTGGAACCAGGGCAACTGTCGAGGTAGAGGGTAAATCTTTGTCATTTTAATTGATACATAGGCCATTTGGATTAGACTTCCTGCTATAATTTACCCTTCTCCTATCTCTGATGATACTGACTGGATAGCTTTGTCAGTTTAACAGCAACAAGCATACCAGGTCCTTCCCCAAGGGTTCAGCTTCCTTGTTTGTTCACTTAAATCAGGTGCCTGGCCTTACTTTCCTAGGGCTGTTAGGTCTTCAGCAGAAGAAAACAGTTTACCTTGCTACCGGACTCCAAAAAGAGATACATTCACAAAACAGGTTTCAAAATAACTTTTTAGCATGCTTTTTTAAGACCTGGTTTCTCTTTGTAATAGCCTTGGCTGTCCTGGAACTCGCTTTGTAGACCAGGTTGGCCTGAAACTCACAGAGATCCACCTTGCCTCTGCCTCCCACATGCTGGGATGAAAGGTGTGCACCACCACCTCCTGGCACATTCCTTTATTTAAAGGAACATGCTTCACAATGATTGCTCTCAGAATCAACCACTTGTATCTCATGGTAAATGATTGGATAGAAACAGTTTAAAGTTTATGTAAGTTCAGAGAGCCTAAGAAAGTGTTTTAATGTGTACAAATACAAGTTGTAAAGGTCTGAGGATATGAAAGCTTAAATAAATTGTGAGGATCTAAAAAGTGTTTTAAGATGCATAAACACAAGTTATAAAGGTCTAAGAAAGTATCTTAAGGTATTTAAATGCAAGTCATAATGGTCTAAAATATGATTTAAGGTATAAGAAAAATTTTAAAAAATGATTACTATTTCTTTCCTCCTCACTATGCTTTTGCTATACTAAAGCTTCTAAAGACCAAAATTTCAACATTTATCAATGGAGTTCTGATAAGCTGGTGAAGCACTGAGAACTATTACAGGTCATGAGCTCAAGATTTTTGATTTCCTTTGGTTGTCTTCTAAGATTAAGCTTAAAAGTGCTTCTCAATTGTGCTAAAAACATCTCTGTCCAAGCTATAGATCCAGCTCTTTGGAAAGACTGTTAATGGTTTTAACCCAGAATCATTTTTGGGTCTCTAAGCTTTTCACCATGACTCAAAGGCATGAGCCCATGGCCTTTTCTACAATGTGGATTTCAATAAAGATTACAAACAGTGGTAATGCTAACATATCTAAATCTTCTGTCTCTTTTTATAAACTTAAAAAATTCTTGTAACCTTCAGGGAATTGGCTTCAGTCCACCTCTTGCAGGTCAAATGGACTCAGATAAGTACTCCTAAGCTTCTCCACCTGCCTGTTCCTGAAGGTGGGATCTCCTTCTCTTCTTTGATTTTGGGACTCCCCTTCCCCACCTACTAGGACTATGGGCCTGGAAGTTTCAAATGTATACCCAAGATAAAAATTTCCCCTAAAACTCCTTAATTTTATCTTCTGTCCCTAATATATTTCTGTTCTAGCAGATTTGTAATCAATTAAAGACTTCTAACACTCCAATGTGGCCTGCACTTCCCTATCCCCAGATAGTCCCACAGAGCCTGGGCAGTGGTGGTGGTGGGGAAATGGCCTTGGCCAGCATTCCAGCTTTGGGTTCCCAAAGGTTTTGATGCACCCAGACATCAGGAAACTGTCTAAAGAACACCATGCCCTCACTCCTTCACCCTTTCTTATTTCTTTACCATTTATAATAAACAAAAGGGAGGAATGCTAGTTAACTAAGAACTGACCACATTCCAGGACCATGTGCTCCCCATATCCCCCACCCTACCTTCAATGATTCAGCACCAATGGTCCCGTTATCACTAACAGCCAATGTAACACGTTTCCACCATCACTCTATCACCATATTTCCCCTATGTGCATGCTCCATACCCCTCCTATAATGCCCACCATCATGATCTAGTCCTCTTCTGCCTCCATCCCTGCTCAGAGGCAGACATTTTGCATGATCCCCCTCCCCCAGTAAATCTCTTGCATGATATGATTTTTGTGGCATTCATGCCTTTCTCCCCCGACCCCTATCACCAAGAAATATTTACCTGCAAAACTCTTTCACAAAATAGGCAAATTTACAGGAGCACAAGGTAAGTATCACAAGTTAGGCATAATGACTTCCTGAAACAAAGACAAGGTTGCAAAGCAGACATAAAAAGTTAGTCATAACAACAGATAGTCATAACAAGGTAGCCATAGGTTTTCATATAACTCTTTTGAAACAAAGGTAGAGTTGCAAAATGATTATAAAAACTTTTTGAAACAAAGACATGGTTGCAGTTTCCTGCAATAGGCAGTACAGAACCACTGGTAGTTAAGGTAGGGCATAGCTCAGTCCTTGAGAAACAGGTTTAATCATAAACAGGAGTGTAATAGAACCCTAAGATGGAGACAGGCTGGTTTATCAGTTTTTTGTTGGTTTGTTTGTTTTTAGTTTTGTTTTGTTTTGTTTGTATGTTTGTTTGTGAGCCCAAAAAGGACAAGTGAGAAAAAAAACGAAACAAGCAAAAGTAAATGTATAAAACAAATATAGACCAAAAAGATACTAAAATGATTATATCCAGACATAAAATAAATGAGGTTAATATACGCCAAAATATATGCAACAAGGGTGGAAAGCGTTACCTGGAACGGGAGCATATAAGATAAAATATAAATAAATATCTATTAGCAAAAAAAATTAAGATTAATAAACATGGGAAATATAGCAATAAGAAATAGAGTACAGGGTAGACACCAAAGAAGTTATAAAGGAGATACAGCATTTTGGAGGTTAGAGAAGTATGAGAAAGAGACAGTGTAAAAGCAATATTTAAAGACACAGTAGTAGTAGTGAATTTTTTCAAAAACTGACAATGGATACCAAGTCAGAAATTCAGGGCTTTTTTTAAAAAAAAAAAAAAAAAAAAAAAAAACACAAGCAAAATAAAGTAAAATATTGTGCATCTGTATTTCCCTTTCAAACTGTTACAAACCCAAACCCAATCTTTTTTTTTTTTTTACTTTTTTCTTATTGAGATTTTTTTTCCCCGTAAAATGTTTTTTGATCATGTTTTCCCCTCCCCCAGCTCTTCCCAGATCCTTCCCACTTTCCTCTGTGAGAGCCAAAGTTACATTTTAAGTTTTAATTACTATGCCTTAAAGAATCTTGAAACAGAAATGCCTCTGATCTGCAAGCCCCTTGCCCAAGGACAGATAGTTCCTAAAATGCTAGAGGCTACTGTTTATTGGAGATAACAAGTCTCATGTTTTCACTCCCCTAAACAAGTTTGTTTGACCTATCTGTACCAGATGTGCTAGATCACATGTGGGCAGGAGGTTTGTAGGCCAGAAATATGTAGTAAGAATATATGGTTGCCCCTGTTTGGACTTGATGGGAAATGCAATGAATTATGGGTTTTCCTTCTTAAGCCTTTGATATTCTTGATTATGGGCCATTGCCAGGGAACCTGGGTATGGACCCAGCCAAAGCCCATTCACTTGGCCAATATTTAATTAAAGTTTGCTTAAAATTTGGCTTTAAACGGTGCTAGTGGTCTTGTTATTCTCGACCAATGGGATTAACACTTCACCACTCAATTTTAATATTTTTCTCTCTTTAAAAAACAGACAAAAACAAAAACTAAAGAACAACAACAACAAAGAACATCCAGGCAACACACACTAAAACATTCCCACAAAACACAAAAAAAAAATCAAAATAAACAAGCAAAAGACCAATAAGTAAAAAATGCCCAAACAAAGCAAAACCAACAAAAAGTTCTACAAATATACCGTTGCATTTGCTTTGTGTTGGCCTGGCCTGAGGCATGGTTAAATATATCCAGTGAGACTATTGAGAAAGCCGATTTTTCTTTTGCCAGCAGGAGTGAATTGTAGATGATGCCTTTTTGATTAGAGGTAGGAGCCCTTGTCTACTTCCCCCCCTCAGTGCTGGGGCCCTAGCTGGCTTGAACTTGTGCTGGCTTTGTGCATGCTGTCACAATTTCTATGAGTTCATATGTACAGCAATCTTGTTGTGTCTGAAGGATTCGGAACAAAGGAATCTTAACAGCAGCCAGGTACCCAGATGGATGAGTTACTTCTCCATTACCATAAGAAATACTTCAGGCTGGGTACTTACAGAGAAAAGAGGTTTATTTAGTACACACACACACACACACACACACACACACCCCAGTAGCTCTGCAAGGGCCCTATTCTCAGCTGTGTTACTTTCTAAAGGACAGCATAAGTTCAGAGAATGAGGGTGAAAAAAACATGGCCAGACAGGACCCCAGAATCTGACAGTGCTAGTCTTGCCCTCCTTAGACCTCATTTCCCATAGGTGTCTCTCTTCTCGCCGTCACAATGATTTCTAATAAAATCAAGAGAAAGCCAAGGACACAATAAATGAAATCATAAAACATGCTAGCAAAGTCAAGATTTTAAAGATATTAGTTTTTTTGTAAAATGGTACGTGAGAGGCCTTGGTAGGTTTGAGCCCAGATGCCCGGTGGGTGAGGGCGACACGCCATGCAGACAGGGTGGGCAGTGGTGTGGTGCAGTGGAAAGATACACCATGCAGACATGGCATCCACGTGAAAAGTTTTATTATTAAAATGGGAGGGGAGAGGGAATAGAAAGAAAGAGAGAGAGAGGAAAATAGGGAAAGAGAGAAAGAGAGAGGGAAAGAGAAAAAGTAGAGGTATGTACTACCTCATGGTGAGAGAGAGAAAGAGAGAGAGAGAGAGAGAGAGAGAGAGAGAGAGGGAGGGAGGGAGGGAGGGAGGGAGGGAGGGAGGGAGGGAGGGAGGGAGGAAGGAAGGAAGGAAGGAAGGAAGGAAGGAAGGAAGGAAGGAAGGAAGGAAGGAAGGAAGAAGGAAAGAGGAGGAGGAATTATCTCATAAAGGGGACTTTACATAAGATGACATCAAGATGCTGGGCGGGTCTCCAAGGGGTGGACCAGAATGCTAACAAATTCTCCATAAATTAGTGTACAGTTTTATTCTAACCAAAACAAAACCAAGTAATTTTTTTTATAGAAATCAATGAAATGACTCTAAAGTAAAAGCAGCTGTGCAAAGTGCCCAGAATGACGATGTTAGTTTTGAAGAACAAGGGGAAGATAAATCAACACCTTTTATAGCAGAAATAAAGAATAAAGTAATAAATAATTGTGAGAATATGATATTGTTTCAAGAACAGGAAAATTTTTGAATGCTATAAGTTCCAGAAACAGGCCTACAAGTATAAAATCATCAGATTATTTGATAAATTAGAAACTCAGAACTGTGGGAAATATATGATTTTTCTAATGATGTTGTACAAGTTAGCATCCTTTTGCTGTGACAAACATGTCTAAAAGTAATTTGGGGAGGGAAGTGTTTATTTCTTCTTATAGTTTACAGTCCATCATGAGGGAAAGTCAGTACAAAAACTCCAGTTAGGAACCTGGAGGTAGGGACTGAAGTGGAGACCTTGGAGGAACATTGCTTGCTGGCTTAATCCCCATGTGCTTAATTGTACATCATAGGATAAACTTCTTAGATGTGGTACCACCTGAAGTAGGCTGGACCCTTCCACAGCAGTCATTAGTCAAGAAAATACCCCACAGACTTGCCCACAGGCTAATCTGATGACAGCATTTTTCTAGTGAGATTCCCTTTTCTTAGATGGTCCTAGTTTGTGTTAAATTGGCACAGAAGGCAAGCAAGCAAACTCCAACTCTCCCTGGCACAGATGCCACATCAATAAAATATGTCTATAATAGAGTTAACTTAATACTGATGTACACTATCCATAGAATTTAATTCCAATGTATTATATATTCAAATACCCAAACTAAAGATGTAGTGTATCAAGAAACTAACCAGAGAAAATTTCTTCAAACCTTGAAGTGGGACTAATGTGTTTAAATAAGATACTTTAAGGCCTAACAGAAAAAGGACTGAGACCATTTAGAACCTAATATTGTAAATGATAGCAATCTGATTTCAAAATGATCAAAGAAAAATTGGTAAAAGGGTCTGTCTGAATATGTTTATCAAAGCACAATTATGAGAATTTTGTTACATTTTTATGGTAATTAATTAAGAAATATGCATTAGTTGCGGAATGGAAAATGGTTTTTTATAATGCTTTAGTCAGTTTTTTGAAATGGAAGAATTGATTATTATATATTTACCAGCATACAACTGGCCACAGGTTGTATTTTCTTTATTAAATTTATAGAATTGTGTATATGTGATTTGTGAACACCTCTGCGTGTTATACGTCAAAATGGAAGTTAATTTGTATTCTGAAGAAGAAAACAAATGCATATGCCTGGTGTTCAGATCTTGTGTTTAAATCAGAATATCTCACCCCCAAAAAGTAGAAAGGAAGGTTTTAAGAGAGAAGTGAATGTCACTCACTATAATTTCAAACAAATACCCCATAGCACTGAGTAATATAAGTCCAGGGAAAGTGGGGCAGGAGAACTGAGTACACAAGTGTGAGAGGATCGATGGAGCCTTTAGCAC
Organism: Peromyscus maniculatus bairdii; assembly: GCF_049852395.1. Lineage (NCBI taxonomy): Eukaryota > Metazoa > Chordata > Mammalia > Rodentia > Cricetidae > Peromyscus > Peromyscus maniculatus. Next base: position 32,659,266 of record NC_134855.1, read on the forward strand.
CTGTGACAACACTGATTTCATTCCAGACTCACTAAGATCAAGGTCATGATCTTCCTTCTTAAAGTTGTGAGACAGTGATCTTGAAGAGTAAGAATAGGGTTGGGGAGACAGCTCAGTTTATAAAGTATTGTTAGCAAGAGCAAAGCCAGGAGGACCCCGGGACTACTGACCACCCAGGGTAGCAAATGGGTGAATCCACGGTGAGAGACTGCCTCAAAAACAAGGAAGATGGTCCCCAGGAGCAATACCAGAACCTGACCTCTGGCAGCCCCCGGTGCTGCTTGCACACATGTGTGCCAATGGATGCATGCACGCACATGCATGCACACACACACACACACACACACACACACACACACACACACGCAGGCATGCACACTGAAGTATGGAAAGAAAACTACATTCTTATTTATATAAGAATATTCTGTACTTCCACACATAAATATTCTAGTATTTTCCTTTAATTACATATCATTTCTTTATAATTTTTGAACTTGGTGATTAAGTGATTGAACTGTGATAATAGGTTTGAATGTATGGTGTTTTTATTTGTTGTTTTTACCTGTGTGGTCCCCAGTAAATTATTTTGCTCTAGCTTTTACTTTTCTTATTATCAAAGAGGAGAAATTATTATACCCATCACTAGATCATTCCAAGCAATCTTTGAAGCAACGAGATAGGATACAGGTGTGACTCTGATCAGAAAAGTCAACGACAAGTAAAATATGATCAAAAGTCACTTATATTTATAAGAGAATGAAGAATACGTAAGAAGTGGAAGTAAAACCTTTAGATACTATTGTATTTACCTTTGTTGCTATGGTAAAACACCAGAACCAAAAGCAATTTATGGAAGAAAAGACTGCTTTGACTTATAGATCCAGAAGAAGACTCTACTACAATGAGGGAGATATAGCAGCAGGAGTGAGAGATTATGATTCCAGAGGGAGAGTCCACAGTGGCAAGAGAGGTGTGCCAGCAGATGGCTGGAGGAGGAAGCTGAGAGATCACATCTTCATCCATACACAGAAGGCAGAGGAGAAACGAGAAGCAGGACAAGGCTAGAAACTCTCAGAGCCTGCCACAAATGACGCATTGCCTCTATCAAGGCTTCACCAGCTAAAGGTCCTATGATCTCCCCAAACCAAGCCCGTAACTAGGGAACAAGTATTTACATATATAAGTCTTAGGGGATGTTTTCCATTCAAATCACCACAAATGGTGATTGTTGCTGAGGAAAGTCAACTGAGGCAAAAAGAGAAGAGCATCAAAGGTATGGCGGTACATTTGGAGCTCAATTATCATTGGGAAGATGCCTTTAAGATGAGTGAAGAGGAAGATATATGGGACGTTCTCTGTGGGCAGAGATGACAGGAATTGAATAAGCATGGCTGAACTCTTAAGAAATAGTGGGACAAGGAGAGTGACTGGGGTGAGCGAAACAGGACCAGAGCAATAGGCCACTGGGAAGTTTAGTCTTGTAAAGATGTGGAGAACAGGAGTTTAAGAAGAGAAGAGGAATGGTGTAATTTGAGATTGAAGGAAGCATTCAGCTGCTTCATTAAGAATGAATTTAGGGAAGCTAGGATGGAAATCAAAGATTATTACAATAGCACCTATTGGAAGACATTCCTGGCTGGTCAGAGGTCACAGCCTCCCCATGGCCTAGCAGCTTATCTCAAAAGCTGGTCAACATGGAGCTCCCTCCCTGCAGCAAAGCTTCCTGCTCTCTACCTGCCCTTATCTGGAGAATGTCCTTGTGCCTGGAGGACTGACCTTATCTAAAAGCTGTCTCTAAAACCAGATTCCAGATTCATCTTTAGCTTGACCTTTGGCATAGATCCCTGCTGAGAAGATTTGTGCTAAGGCCTCTGCTATAGGGTCCTGCTGCCACATGAGAAGCCTTGTGACAACAGCATGCCACTTCATGCAAATTAGGGTTTGTCCCCAAGCTCCTCAATCCTATGTATTCCTTATACTATGTAATGAAATTGAGCTGATTCACTGAAGTCTGTCTCCTGCACAGTTGTCTCAGTCCATGCTCAGGGGTGGCCAAAGTTTTCTGTCATCCCATCTGCCTCTTTCCCCTCTCGGGCTGGTGGCCAACAGGCCTGGAGGGAAAAGAGGACTCTCACATAACACCACAAGAAATGAAGTCTCTTTCATCTAGGGAAGTGCTTCAGTTTGTTTTTTAAGAATATAGGCATACTTTTTGTAGATCTTCTAAATTTGAAAACTTTAAATGATCTTACTTTTAGATTTACTATTTTATTATATCTCTAATAGAGCTTTGCCTTCATGTATGTTAATTGTACCATGTTCATGCAATGCCTGAGATGGCAAAAAGAAAAAAAGAAAAGCTGAAGTTATAGAAGGTAGTAAACCACCAAGTGGGTGCTGGAAACTGAACCTGGGTCCCATGCAAGAACATCAAGTATTCTTAACTCCTGTGGAACCTCTCTAGCCCCAGACATTCTAGCTTTGAAAACAAACCACACACCAAGATTTTTTTTATAATAAGTATTTATTTACTAATTATTAATATTATAAATCATCATAAATTTAAAATTGCATTTACCTCTTTATTTTGTATGTGTGTGTACATGCACACATGCTTGTTCTTTTTTTATTAAGGAAATTTTTTATTCATTTTACAAACTAACCACAGATCCCCCTCTCCTCCCTCCTCCCGTGCCTCCAGCCTTTCCTTCCCAACCCACCCCCCTTCCCTCCTCTGAAAAGGTAAGGCCTCCCATGAGGAGTCCACAGAGCCTGGTACATTCAGGCTGCAGAAGGTATCCCCCCCCCATAGGTAGTGGGCTCCAAAAAGCCAGCTCATGCCCCAGGGATGGATCCTGATCCTACTGCCAGGGGGTCCCTCAAGCTACACAACTGTCTCACTTATGCAAAGGTCCTAGTCCAATCCCATGGAGGTTCCACAGCTGTTGGTCTAAAGTTTATGAGTTCCCACTAGTTTGGTTTGGTACACACCAAGATTTTAAAGATGGTTTCTGTCTTAGTTAGGGTTTCTATTGCTGCAATGAAACACCATGGATAAAGAGCAAGTTTGGGGAGGAAAAGTTATATTAGGTTTACATTTCAATATTGCTGTTTATCACTGAAGGAAGTCAGGCCAGGAACTCAAACAATGCAATGACAGGAACTCAAACAGTGCAAGATCCCAGAGGTAGGAGCTGATGCAGAGGCTGTGGAGAGGAGATGCTTACTGGCTTGCTTCCCCTGGACCAGCAGCCCAGGGATGGCATCACCCACCATGGGCTGGGCCCTCCCCATTGATCACTAAATGAGAAAATGCCTTACAGCTGGATTTCAAGGAGGCATTTCTTCAGCTGAGACTACTTCCTCTGATGACTCTAGCTTGTGTCAAGTTAACACACAAAATAGGACAGTACAGCTTCTTAACATTTCTGATGCTCTAACGTAGAATCTGTTTGTTTTACTTGATTACATGTGGAGACATACATGTACAAATTCTGTATCACAGCAACATTGATATACTCTTTCTGATTTCCTGACTGTTCTCCACAGCTGTCTAGCTTCTTTTTTCTTCTGATTTACTCTACACATTTATGTTTCAGCTCTTACTTCCTGTCTGAATCTTAAAATATGATAAATTGTTTTGGAAACTTACCACTTTTCAAGAAACAAATAAGATACTGCATATATTTCTTTATGGCCAATGAAATAGTTTTGCCAATATTTAATGTGATATTTGTTTCAAAACATGAGAAATTACTAATTAGTAAATGAAACAGATGATAAAATTGTTCTTCAGCTTTCACTTAATATTAAGGAGATAAAAAATGTACACACACACACACACACACACACACACACACGTTTGAGACATACCAAGGCTATACAATGTAACTTGAGGAATATTTTGTAGATTATATTGAACTGTTCATCTAAATACTGATTTAAAATAGATATTTATATTAAAATTAATCAATTTAACACTTCTTAACAAATGACTGACCAAAGTCTGGTAGTAAAAGTTGAACAGCTATCAAGTATAATCAGAACTGGCTTGGAGTTCTGTGGTACACATAAATGATGCTCTAATTCACATGTGCAAAACTGCTTCCTTTTTTATTGGCAGTGTTAACCAAACACTACTGTTAGAAGGCATGTTAGAAAGTGAGCAGGGGAAAAGGAGTAACAGACACTCTAGTTCTTAACAGTGAGTAAGTATATTTTATTTGCACATATAAGGTTATTCAGGGGTGCTTTCTTCAGAAATTCCTGGAATTTAGCTAGCAAATGGTAAAATATCATAATTAAGTTGAAGGTATCTTTCTTATAATACATTGTGAAAAAAATTGAGTTTTCAAAATGTTCAGCTTTTTATTATCAAAGTTTTTTTTTTTTTTTTTTTTGAGTCTCAATAGAGCACACTTCTACTTTTGTACCCATTACAGAACATCTGTCATTTTTCCCAGTTCTGTAGGAAGGTTAGAACTTGCTAAATTTAGTTTACCAAACTTTGAAACAAGATAGAGTTTTGGGAAATAGTTGTGTGTTTGTTTGGGACCATCTTCTTTCACGGTGTGCAGAATTTCCTGAAAGTGGAGTGTTAGCAAGATCCTCCTTTCCACAGAAGGATTCTTTCTCATCTAAGCAGGAGACATTCATGAACGGATTGATCAGAAGCCTGCTGTGGGATGGTCTGTATGGCAAATGTGTTGCTCTGATTGGTCAATAAATAAAACACTGATTGGCCATGGCTAGGCAGGAAGTATAGGCGGGACTAACAGAGAGGAGAAAAGAAAGAACAGGAAGGCAGAAGGAGTCACTGCCAGCTGCCGCCAGTACAAGCAGCATGTGAAGATGCTGGTAAGCCATGAGCCACGTGGCAAGGTATAGATTGATGGAGATGGATTAATTTAAGCTATAAGAACAGTTAGCAAGAAGCCTGCCATGGACATACAGTTTGTAAGCAATGTAAGTCTCTGTGTTTACTTGGTTGGGTCTGAGCGGCTGTGGGACTGGCAGGTGATAAAGATTTGTCCTGACTGTGGGCAAGGCAGGAAAACTCTACCTACAGAAGCCAATTGCTGTTGACAGATCATTGCTGTGGGATATCTTTCTTGTACACTGTGAATATGTGTTGTTCCAATTGGTTAATAAATAAATCTGCATTGGCCTATGGCAGGGCAGTATGGAGCCAGACAGGAGATTCAAGAGGTATATAGAGAGGAGAAATCCAGAGAGGCACTGTGAGCTGCCACCAGGAGAAGCAAGATGTGAGAGAGCAGGTAACGCCATGGCTACTTTGTAAAACATAGATTAATAGAAACGGGTTAATTTAAGATGAAAGAGCTAGCTAGCAAGAAGCCTGAGCCATAGGCCATACAGTTTGTAATTAATATTAAGCCTAAGTGATTATTTTATAAGTGGCTCTGGGACTGTGAGTGGAAGAGATTCTTCTGGACTGCAGGACCGGACAGGACTGGAGAAACTTGTGGCTACAGACCACACTTATTGAGGAGGAGCTTACAAGAGTATATGGTGACTCAGTGTTTTACTGGGTCCTCAGTAAGTGGCAGACATTCACTTCTACCTATTTTGAGTTGTGTCCTGTGATCAGTGAGACAAAACTCACTTCCCATTTTACAGCAGGACTATGGATATGTTCTGAGTATAATTCTCTCACATGTGGACACATGCAATAGAGAAGGTCACAACTAAGTCTAGGGCAGGAACTCTCATAATTCAAATACTTATTCTAAGTTAGGACTTTGACAAAGTGCAGAGATTTGAGGATGCAGGGATGTAGAAAACAGCAAGAGCACAATGCCTGTTCAAACAGAATTGATCACCACCTTCATTCTTAGTCCCAAACTTTCTCCTAGCAGGGAGAGCTTGTAACCTTTACAGTTCACCTCGAGCATCCTTTGCATTTTATAACTCACAACAAATATCTTTGAAAATCTAGGAAACTGGGAAAAAGCTACCATTTGTTAATTGTTTTGTAACAACCAGTTCCTAAATTAGGTGTAGCTGAAGTTTTCCTGGTCCCACCCAGCTCGCAGCCACTCAGATCCAAATAAACACACAGATGCTTATATTAATTAAAATTGTTTGGCCTAATGACTCAGGCTTCTTGCTAGCTAGATCTTACACTTAAATTAATCCATAATTCTTATTTATGTTTAGCCATGTGGCTTGGTACCTTTTCCCAGTTCTGCCTTCACATCTTGCTTCTTATGGCAGCGTCGGCTGGCAGCGTCTCCTGACTCAGCCTTCCACTCCCAGAATTCTCCTCTCTCCTTATCCCACCTACACTATATTTCCTGCCTGGCTACTGGTCAATTGGTGTTTTATTTATCAATCACTCAGAGCAACACCTTCACAGCAAACAGAAAGACATTCCCAGCAATTAGGGACTCTCACTCTATTATATCAACTAACTCTCAAAGCCTGTTTCTGCTGCATAGTCTTTACTTAGTTTGCCAACAAAATTATCTCTTCTTAGAAGGGTGCATACCCAGGGTTACATTGCTGCCAAGTGACAGATATTTAATACATGTCTGATTGAAAGTCTATAAACTATTTGTGATCTCTTGACCCTAAGAAGAAGGATGCTATGCAGAAGAAAAAATATTCAGGCTAGTGAATAAATTCATAATTTTCATTTACTAGTTTCTGTGACTTCTTTGTAATGACAGCAGAAGCACCACTCTGATGAGCTAATTAATGTTCTTTCTTTCTTTCAAGACAGGGCTTCTTTGTGTAGCCTTGGTTGTACTAGAATTAGCTCTGTATCCCAAGCTGGCCTCAAACTCACAGAGATCCACCTGCCTTTGCCTCCTGAGTCCTGGGATTAAAGGCATGTACCACCACTGTTGGCTTCAGTTTTTTATTTTTAACCACAAAACATGTCATTGTTCAGTGTTAAATAATTTCCTAAAGACTATACATATCTTGTGGCACATTTGAGTCTGTGCCTATGATCAGAGGTACCTACAAAATCTCACTTCCCAAATTCAAATCTTGCAGCATTTAAATACTGAAAAAAGTAACTGGGTCTTCACTGAGTGTTTTGTGTTTCACTGTATTCACACACACACACACACACACACACACACACGCATTTATGAATGCAAATGCACATTTAGAATGGGTTTTTATTTGGGAAAAGAACACAAAGATGTAAGTCATATCAATACAGGTGAAACTCTGGAAAGGATTTTGCAGAGATGTTTTACACATGTCTGGGGCAAAGATATAGCTAAAAATCTTCAATTATATTTTCTTTAAAAAAATTGAGTAGTTGCTAATTTCTTAGCGTACCAATTGCAAAAGGTCAGTTACCATGTTCCACATCAATACCACTGTGTTCTTTATAGCTAATGGACTTCATTGCTTTTACACTATGCTGATGACTTCTCTCCTCTCCTCCCCTTCCCTTCCCCCATCTTCTCCTCTTCTCTCCTATCATCCTCTGCACTATTAATGATGGCCAACTTTCCCCAATGAATGTGTCATCTTTTTTTCCATTTACTAATATAGAAATTGCCTTTTCACATACATTTGGCATTATACGTAGACTTAAATGAAAGGCATTCTCATTTATATACAAGCCCTAGCCAGATGTTTATATAGGAGATGACAACAAAATTGTGACTTCATTTAATACTTTCTACTTCGTGTCATGTTTCTTATGAAATGTTGAATAATTTATGTGTGCATATTTAACATTTTTCTTGGGAAATATCCATGATTTCTGTTTTGTACACTGTATTATAACATGAATAATTGCTTTGAATAGGATAGCTGAAGAAAAATGAACTAAGGAAGAAAAATCTAAATGATTCTGGGAATTTTTAAAATGTTTGAATTTAAAAATAGTAGCTTTGGTATTTGTCTTTATTTTTCACTTTTGACTCATTCTAACTGTATTAGCCATCAAAGCAAAAGAATAAAAGTTACTGTTGTATAGAATGAGTATTGTTGTGAGTCAGAGATACAGGCTATCTCTATTGGATAAAGGATTTTATAGTTATTATGTTTATTATTCTGGAGTTACAAATGGAGCTTCAAACAACTAATTAAAATACACTGGGATGTTCCTTATACAAGAAGGTGATATTTTAAGAATAGCTTCAAAATAAAGTCTAAACAAAGACCAAAAAAATTTACCTTCCATGTAGTAGTCATTTTTGAAAATCATTTATATTCAAAAAATTATATAGCAAAATGCTAGATTCTTTTCCTTTCTTTTTAAAAGATGGTGTATCTCTATATAGTTCAGTTTGTCCTGGAACTCAGAGCTCTACTTGCCTCTGTCTCCTGAGTGCTGAGATTAAAGGTATGCGCCATCACACCCGGCTATAGATTCTTAAGCATAAATGTATTTTAGCCAATGTTATAGATTGATTATTCATAAACTTTAATAAAAAGGTGTGGTATGTGGCAGCATGGCAGTAACTAGTCCACACTGATCTATATATTGTATTTAGCGAATATATGAATACTTACTGTGTCACATATTTTTTAGTCTGGGAAAGATACAATACCTGGTTCATAGGACTCATTTTAAAGAGTTAAAGATTCCTGCTTTGAAAGTCAAGTGTGGTAAAAACACACCTTTAATCCCAGCACATGTGAGGCAGAGGCAGGAACATCTTTGAGTTCCAGGTGAGCCTGGGCTGCAGAGGGTGATGCAACACAACCAGGACTACGTAGAGAAACCCTGTCTCAAAACAGATTCCTTATTCTTGATGTGGGCATCAATGGCATGTAAAACTTTAGTTAGCATGTGTCTTTTGGGCTAATGGAGAGAAAGGCTAAATTGTAGCAGAATATTTCCTTAGTGTCAGTGGGTTTTCATGTTTACTTGTTTTCTATTAATGTACTTTAGTCTTTGAATGGTGAATACTTGCATAGCCTATCTTTCTTATTCTCTTTTTGTCTTTTACTTACTTTTCTGGGTTTGTATTCTGTGTGCTGAGTAACAGAATAGGTTGCAACATCCAGGAATTCCATCTGCTGGAATTTGCCGCTCTCCATGGTACTGAATAATCAGAGTGCTGATAATTAGTTGTTTCCATAATTCTTTGACCCAAGTGATTACTGTCCAATCAAGAATTTAAAGAAAAGAGCAAAGGTGTGTGGAGAACAGTGAAGGTCACAATCAGAAAGATTTACATAAAATGTTTATCTGTTAAGCACACCTTGCATTATGTTCATTCAATAAAAATTTAATGTACAAAGACAGTGCATTGAGTGAAACTGCAACCACTTTCTCAAACAAATTAATTCAATTTCATGAATCACAGTTTATAGTAGAAAAATAGATACTAATCACACAATTATGAAAGAAATATAAATTTGTCACTATGCAAGGGATATAGTGCTTTATACCACATGAGATGAAATTGAACAAACTTTAGGATGTTAGTACAGAAGTAAATATTTATTGAATTGCAAAAGATACCAATTTTTGTCAGGTATGAATAAAGTTTTATTTCACGATGCCCATCTGTTAACATCCAGTTTGCAATTGATATGGCTGCCACAATAACAATAAACTAATGACACACAGAACACAGTTATCTGATATTTATGTTAGAAGAGCTATGGATTTTTACCAGGAGGTATATCTACTAAAAGTCTTAGACTAATATTCTTGCTCCTCCACACACAATGGACTGCATTTTTAGTTGCATGCTCAAATAATTTTCCTTGGAACCCTTGGTAAGTTTCTTAAAAACCAGAGGCTACCTATCAAAGACTCTGAAAACTTGAGAGCATACTATATGACCACTTCTAATGCATGAGATAGTTAATTTTGTGACATGTCTAGAAACCACTCACAACACACTAGCTGGAAAGCTCATCTCTTCACCTGTTTCACAATTCTCCAAGAATCTACTACCACTTGATATAAACCCATAGTTGCTCATTTGTTTATGACACTTTTTCAAGCTGTAACATTTATGGATATATAATATCTTTGCAATTATTCTAATATTCCAATTGTCTGAAAAGTAGTTGCCATGCTGTAAGAAATCTGTGTACAATCATTGTTCCATCAAGATTATCTCCATTTCCTTTTTAATCTTCCATACTAACCCAGTGTTGAGCTCATAGTAGATGTTTTAATTAAATTTCTATTGTTGTGATTAAGACACCACTAGCAAGGCAACATTAGAAGAAAATGTTTATTTGGATTTTACAGTTTCAGAGGGTTAGAGTCTATGACCATTATGGCATGGAGCATGTCAGCAGGCAGTCAGACATGACACTGGAGCAGTTGCTGAGAACATACATCTTGATCCACAAACACAAGGCAGAGAGAACCGAGAAAGGCATTGGGATTTTGAAAATTCAAAGCTTGCATTCCAGTGGCACACCTTTTCCAATAATGCTACAGCTTCTAATCTTTCCCAAACAGTTCCACCAATTGGGGACCATGTACAATAATTTTGAGCACATAGGGGTGGGGAGGGCTTTCCTATTCAAACCACCACAGTATTATAGAATAAAAAGGGCCCCAGGTTATAAAATTTCAAATAGAGTTGTGATTCAAATGAGGTAGTCCCCCATAGTCTCAGGCATCTGAATACTTGGCCCCTCACTGGTGACACTGTTTTGACAGGTTTAGTAGATATGGCTCTGCTGTAGGAAGAATGCCACTGGGAACAGACTTCGAAGTTTCCAAAGCCATGCATCATTTCCAGTGTGCTCTCTCTGCTTTCTGTTTTGTTGTGTGGGGATGTAAGAACTCAGCTCTCAGCTTCCAGGTCTCATTGCCATGCCTGCCTACCGCCACATTTCCCTGTTGTGATGGTGATGGACTTCATCCCTCCAGAACAGTAAGTCCCCAATACACCCTTCCTTCTATAAGTTGCCTTGGACATGGTGTTTTATTACAACAATAGAAAATTAACTAATGCAAGAGTATTGCAGTAATTTTATATTATTACTTAGGAGTACTGAGAAATTACTGAAATCTTATAATTAAGAATCATTAGATGTCCATTTTATAATGTACAGTTCTGTTTCTTTTGATGACATTTCAGTTCTCACAATTCTTGCATTTTTAAAGTGTTACAACCTTTTTTTCTGCTTTATTCCTAATTGTTTCCCAATGCTTGGAAACTTAATTTCAGCAACACACGAACTCACTCTTTACTTCCCATTTTAATAAGCCCTGGTTCCTCACAGAATGTGCTGCTGTCGATGGTAAACCTCTGCCACTGGTTTTGCAATATTTCCCAACTTAGTGACCATGCCTTATCATCAATTAATTGTAAAATACTGACCATTCCCATTATTTACACAGTTTTCTGCAACAGCTCCTCTTTCATTGAAGATAATTTTCTATATTTACACTTTAAAAAGCTTTTTACTGAGTTTTTACTACTTTCAAACATTATTTACTTAAACTTTTAGTTCAATCTGCTTGTGAGATAAGCAATGATTTCGTCATCCATTTTCATTTAAGTAAGTTTAAATTTCATTTAAATAACCTTAAAGGAATTTTACAAACTGCCTTAAAGCATTTGCATTCATCATGTGAATTTATCAGCAGTAAGAGGTTCTTAGTCTATGTCACCCTTCCCTCTATAGACATTTCTGGACCATCTGCAAAAGGATTACAAAATGTATTCCATTTTTGCCTCCAAATATTTCACTATATATTTACTTTTAAAAGTTTTTTCTTTTTTAAAAAAAAACTATTTTAATTTATGTGTATGTGTGTGTGTCTGTGTGCAAATGTGCAGATGGTCTAGAAAGCCAGAAACTTCAGGTGCTCTGGAGCTGCAGTTAGGCTGTGAGGCACCTAATTCAAACATGAGGAACAGAACCCAGGTCTTCTGGAAGACATTCATTTAACCACTGAGCCATTTCTCCAGCCCTTCATTTGGCCTTGTACAATGAACTTAGCAGTCTTCTATTTTATTCTTCTTTAGTATGGAATATTTCCTTAGCTTTTCAGTGGCTTTCATCACAGTGGCAATTTTCAAAGTTTTGGATTTGTCATGATCACACACAGTTAGGCCTTTCAGGTCTGGAACTTTAAATAAGTTATGTTAATATGCTTCTTCATGCATCAGGTCATGAAGCTTGGGTACCACTTTGTGATTCTAACTTGGATCAACTGGTGAAATGTGATGTCCAGATTTATCCACTACAAGTAACTTTTTATCTCCTTGTATTAAGAATCCATGTTCAGTTACACACGTAGCCTTAAAGGCTTCTCATTCTCCTTTGTGATATTACTTTGTAGTTCTTACCATCAAGATACAGACTATTCAGCCGGGCGGTGGTAGCGCATGCCTTTAATCCCAGCACTCGGGAGGCAGAGCCAGGCGGATCTCTGTGAGTTCGAGGCCAGCCTGGTCTCCAAAGTGAGTTCCAGGAAAGGCGCAAAGCTACACAGAGAAACCCTGTCTCGAAAATACCAAAAAAAAAAAAAAAAAAAAAAAAAAAAAAAAAAAAAAAGATACAGACTATTCAAACTGAGGAGGCCCAGGAAGAAACCCCTCCTTGACAACCCAGAGAACTTGGAGATATTGCAAATGTTTATTGTTTTAGGCTGCTAACTCTTCAGATGATGTGTTATGCAGCAAAAACTAATAATTTCTAGACGACATGTTAGGACTACATAAATACCAGTTACATATATAACTTTTGCCAACTAGATTTATGAATCTTGCCCAAGTTAAGTATTATTACAGAGATGGTGAAATGGTATTGCTTCTTTTTATAGCAATGACAAATGTAAGGGTGGGGGCTATATGTCTCTCAAGGACACACATGACTGGTAAGTTATTGTGCCAGTATTTGAACAGTAATCTTTTATGTGTTGGTCCATGGCATTTCTCAATATGTCACAGAGGTAAACGGCCTGATGTCAGCATTTGGAAGTCAGAAGTGAGAATAATAGAGACAAATTCTTGAGACTCCCTGGCGTCGGCAGTGGGACCTTGTGTTCTGTTACACACACTAAAGTGCCTTTGCTGAATGTTTCATAATTATTAGTATTTTTTCTTTTGAGACAGGTATTGCTATGTTGTCTTGGCTGGTCTTGAAGAGCTGGGTTCAAATCATCCTCCTGCCTCAGCTTCTCTGGTAGCTGGAATTGCAGACTGATGTTCCATATTTATAGTGACATGATATGACAATGTGGAAGAAACATTTAATGTTGTTATCGTGCTAATTTAGATGTATAATGAATTCATAAAAAGATTAAAAACTACATCCCTAGAAATTGCTACTCCTGAGCATAATCAAGAACATCATTGACACACTACATTATAATTAATAGTATCACATGTTTGCACAATATAGCTCTTAATACTTTGAAGTAGCTGTCACATCCTTCCCGAATGTGCAAATAAGACATGCCACACAAGAATACTGTAAGAAGAAATTGTCTTTGTCACCTCTTTTTATAAATAAATAAATAAATAACCCAGAGACTGAACAAAATCAATGTCCAAAGCAGTGACTAAATACCTAAGCAGATCCTTAAAACCCAGCCACCCCAATTTTCCTCAGTTACCCCTACAGGGCAGCAAGGAGTAGGTTCCCAGGGAATCTTCCAGATTCTGATACTCGAATATTTGACCTGTGCCTTGTGCCAGGCGCTGTTCTAAAACGCTACCTATATTTTAACACCGTTTAGAACAGCGGATCTTCTATTACATTACGCTACACATTAATTTAGCTATACAAGCCTTCTAATACTTAGAGGTGTGGGTGAGAATGTGTGTGTGTGCGCGCGTGGGCGGTCGACTACACCTTCCCCGAAGAAATTCAAAGCCCCACTTTTTCCTAACCCCCCCCCCCCCCCGCAAAGATTACAGCAGAGCACTCACTCTGGGATGGGTTCTTTTACAGAGCGCTTGGGAGCAATGAATCCTAGGATCCTGTTAGGGAGTCTAAACCTTAAAGGACAAGAGGCTAAAGTGTGTCCATCTTTTCTGCTTTAAGAGCCCAAGCCCTAAGTTCCTAGCAGCATCTCTACCAGAGAGCTGACCACCAGGGTGCGGTTTCTGGAACTTTCCCCGAGGGCAGACCCCAGGCCCCTGGTACCCCTTTCCGAGGCTGGCTGGCTCAGGGGCGAGCACCGGGCACCGCAGCTGGGCTTTGCGCGTGGAGCTGGGGGGCAGTGAGGTGGGGGAGTCAGGGCCAGCGGGGATCCGCACGCACTCTCCGGGCTAGGAGCGGACCCCACAGTTGCTCTTGGGGGCCGTGCCTAGCAAGTATCGCGGGACTTGTGCGCCTCGCAGGAGCCGCGGCTCCGGGAGCAGCTGGAGCGCGCTCGGTGCTCAGCTCCCCAGCCCGGGGAGGAGCGGGAGCCGGGCGGGAGGAGGTCCGGGGTGCTGGTTACGTAAATGATCCTAGCCCAGTGACAGGCCTCCGGGCTGAGGCTGCGGGAGGGGGAGGGCCCGTCAGAGGGGGCGGGGGCCAAGTGACCAGGCGGCAGCGGCGGCGGCGGCGGTGGCTCTGCCGAGGTGACAATGTGCTAGGAGCCCCGCTCCGTCTCCTGCGCCTCCTCGGCCTGGGCGCCCCCTGGCCGCGCTCGCCGAGCCTCGCGGCCGGTCGCCGCGCTATGTGCGAGCGTCTCCGGGGCTGGCCGAGGCCGGGGCCGCCTTGCTCTGCTCTCCGAGAAGTGTGAAGAGAGGCGCGGGCGGGAGCCGGGGCTGGCGAGCGGCGCGGGCTCCAGGTGAGCGCGGCTCTCGGCGCATCTGGCCGCAGGCAGGCGCGGCTGGATCCCGGCAGCATCCTGAGCGCGGACCGCCGAGCTGTCACCGCGGGATCGTTAGCCACCGTACCAGGTCTCAGTCTCTTTCTCTCGCTCTCCTCCTCCCGGTGAGGGTTTGGGACGGGGCCCCTTTTCAGACTGCGGGATAGTCCGGCTGGGCGCCGCAAAGTCCCGCCGTGAGTGTCAGCGCGCAGAAGCCCAGCCCGGCCGGGGCAGGGGGCGCGCGTGGACCTGGAGAGTCGCTCTCCCGGGACCTCCGAGCACGCACGCCCGCGCCTTGCAGGTGCGGCGGTAGGATGGGGAGGCGCGGAACTTTCTGCAGCCAGCAGCCCTCCGCTAGGCTTTTCCTACTACTACCCTCTGAGCTGGCGTGTGCTGGTCCCCATCCACGCCCTGGGGGCGCTCTCCGTTGCCTCTCTTCCTAGGCAACTTTCTTTCCCAGCTGCGGACACCCCTGGGTGCTCTGCTGCCGGTGCTACTACTCAGGACACCAGGCACGCTCGCTCTGGTTCTTGGATGTCTTCCTCGACAGCTCGCTCTCTCTGTCAGTGCCCCAGCCGCCACAGCCTCTGTTCTCCCGGTGTATGTCTCTCACTCATTTTGTAGGTCTGATTTTCTTTCTGGCTTTTGGTCCCCGTGCGTCCACCCTCGTGTCTGTTTCTCTTTCATTCTGTGTGCTTCGGTCTTTCTTTGAGCTGTCACTGTGTCTCTACTGCACTGTTCGTTTCGCTTGTCTCTCTTGCAGCGTTTCCCCCTTTCTCTGTTTCTCCTCCTTTTGCCTGCCTCTTTCCCAACTCCCAGCCCCCTGATTTGTAGGTGCTCCTCTTCTGGGAACCCCTTAGATGCACAGACCCCCTTACTCTGCGCCTGTGGGAAGGCGGGAGTGAAGCAGCCTTCCTGCATCTGAGCTGCCTGGGAGCTGAATGAGGGGCTCAGGGCTCAGAACGGAGGGGGTCGCTCCAGCCTCCCCACCCGTGGTCCAAGGGCGCTGCACTACAGGAACCCAGTTCGCTGAGACTACTGGTCTGCCCAGCCAAAGCTGTGTGAGTGTGGGAGCCCCTCACCTGCCCTGTGCCTTAACTGTGGTTAGTTGAATTTCCAGGTGCAGAGTCTTCATTTCCAGCTTATATGATAGCTACAGGAGAAGAGTCAGTAGATGGGCAAACATAGAATCTTTGGGATTAAGGCAAGGCAAATGTCAAAAGGGTGGACGCTCTCATGTAAAGGCTATGCCAGCAGGTGAAAGGAGCTCTGCCTTGTCTGCCCCTTTCACATTCAGCCTTTAGGAGAGCAGTGTCCCCTCGAGAAAAGCCTGATTTATTTGCAGGATTAAGGGTACTTGACCACTCCTATGACGTTTCTGGTTTCCTTGTGATCACCAGCTTTCGGCGAAATCTGTTGCTCAAAATCTGACTGACTGACTGACTGTCTGTCTGTCTGTCTCTCTTACACACACACACACACACACACACACACACACACACACACACACACACACACACACGCCTTTATGTGTTTGTGTTCATGCCCTCTAGTGTTAAAAACCTGCTGGTCTGAGAGTATTGAAAAGTAAGGTCACACTACTGGCCTTCTCTTTGGACTTGCGACCTCCAGGGGTCTTTCTCTCTGTCACATACGTTCTTTCCTCTTCCTGATTGACTTTTGCAACTGTGTTACGAATCTGTTCTTTCCTGATCTCTGCAAAGTCCTCGTCTGCTGCAGCTTCAGAATCTTAATACTGAAACCCTCTTCCGTTGACTTCAGAGACAGAAGGATCTGGAGAATGTCCACAGCCTAATGCAGGTTTTGAAGGTTTAAGAAACACATAGTTTTCCTTTATTGTTTGCCATAAACCAGGATTTCTCAGCCCCCTTTTATGCCCGTGATTACCTTCAACTCCGTTGGGATTTTTTTTTTTATAATTGAGAATTGCTGGCTGCTCTTGCATGTTAAACCATATACTTTGAATTATTTTCTTTATTGGACATCCTATTCCAGGGTGTAAACTACTTGCTTATGTGGCACTTTGTGTCAGACCAATTTACAGGAAAAGAAAAGGAATCTTTTCCTAAGGATTTACAGGGTGTTGCCAGTGTACCTTAGTTCTGAAACAGAAAATCTAGAGTGGAACTGAATGTTCTCCCAAATATATAGACTCTCACTCTCCGGAAGTGTGGGAAAACAAGTCTTTGATGAAAACTTGGTTAATGGATTAGAGTGCAGGTCATGGTAAGATTCTAAGTCACCCAGCAAGCTAATGAACCTTCCTTCATACTAGAAATAAAATCTACCTCTGCTTTTCTGTTTCTGTTAGTCTTCCATAAGGGAGAGGAGAACACTAGCAGGGAGGGTGTGGGACCAGGATTTTGTGCTTCTTTCTCGAAGCCCATCCCAAGGCACACTTTTACCTCTCTCTACAACTCATTAACTTGGTAGATGCTGTGGAGAAGTTAGAGACTCTGATGGGTGTCATATTCAGTCTCCCTATCTGAAAATAAAATAGGATGTGACATCATTTTGGGTGAATATGTTCACTTTTTTGAGGTGAAAATTCTTTAATGTAAATAGCAGATGTATCAGCTGAAAGTATTTGGGGGCTATAGATTAACCTGAATGCTGAATCACTTACCTTAAATAGTTTGTAGATCCCTTACTGCTTCAAGTGTCTATGAGAGGTGTGATGCTACAAGCATATGAGCATTTTCCAGATTGACTGGGGTGGCGCGCTGTCACAGTCCCTTTTGATGCTGTGCTCGTCACCACTGCCAACAATCTACCATGGGTTTTAGGCAGGAGCACGTTGAAGCAATTGTGCCTTAAAATATTACCTGTAAATTACTTGATACTATCTTCTACCCTAATTTTGTATTTAAACATAGCAAGGACAATGAAAATGGAAATTCTGACACTGGTAGAGAAGCCTTCTAATTTCTTATTGATTTGCACAATTAACGGTTGAAACTTAATGTGAATTCATTTCAGGTTAAGCAGTTTTATCAGAATGGAATTAATTTCATCTTGCAATGCTGGTTTTTCCAAGTGATAGTTGCAGCAGGAGCATTTCTATTCCGTATTCTTGTGTGACATGACTTATTTGGTGCTGTGGGCTTATGAAAATGTGGGCATTTTAGGAAGAAGCCGAGAGTAGAAGCAACAAATAGATGTTTTTAGCTTTTTAAATTGGGCAAATGCAGATAGTACTAGAAGAAACAAATTGAGAGCAAAGCACTAGTAGAACTAAATTGCATCATGTAAAGTAAGTGATGACTCTGTTTCTGATAGATGGTCATGGTGTTTCTGGATACGGACAGTTCTTAGAGCTGTGTCTTTTGATGGATTTGCCTCGGTAGATACAATGCTCTAAGTACCAACTGTGACAGTAGCACAGTGTTGACTGTGACCTCCAGTATCACCTTCTTGGGGTTGTGTGTCTGTTAGTGGGAAAATGTAGACATCTTGAATCTAATGGGATCTGGTAGGATCACTAAGTCTGAGTGACTGTGTGCCTACTTACCAAAGAATTTCAATCGGGCTTTGCGTCTAAATTGTCTTTCTGCTTTGGGTATCATAATAACACCACAATACAAGAAATTCCTAAGTATATGTACTGAATTGATTAGGTAATGTCTTTGATGACTTTTCTTAAAGCAACACATTCTACTTAACCAGATGACACACACATATACTTTCCATACCATCAAGCATATGTTTGAGACCATAAAATACAGTTACATTAATTGCCATTGTATGACTTTATGATTTGTCCTTTTAATAAATTAGATTTATATTTACAATTCTTATCGTAGGGTATGGTGTTTAATTAAAATATTGTGATACATGTTTCTGAAGAATTTAGCTTTCCATTGTGAAATTGAATTCAATACATTTTTGGAAATGGCTATTCACATTAATTTAGCAATAAATGACCATACATTTGCAACATTATAAGCAATTTGATCTAAGAGCAAAAATATAATTAAAACTTTATACATTTGCATTTCTTTCTTCTTGATTCAGAATTAGGCCCTAGTCTATGTTTTTAGTATGTATAGTAATATATGTACTTGCCGGGGAGTCATGACAGGTGGTTAAAGAAATCTTCATTATTCTTACTAATGTCTGCTCTAATGCCATTACATTTATTTATTGATTTAACTTTTCCCCCCGGATTTCGTAGTGCATCTTGGGACATGTTTATTTAAGTTTAACTTCTTTTAAAAGTTATTACAGATTTTTGATGGGCCTTAAACAATTAAATTGTAAAGAGGTCAAAGTGCTTTTCCTTTAAGAACCCAACATTACTCAACTGTCAACATGTACAGTATTGACAAACTACCAAGAGATCTTACTACCTACTTTTTATATTCAGGTCTCCTTCACCACACAACTACATTCGGGTTCAAAGTATCAGCTGTTTACAGCATTTCCATATTAATGGTTAATTCCCCCAAGATAGCTTAAAACAGGCTAGTAAGGGCATTGGCTTACACATACATGAGTATATTTTCAATTTATATCCTGTTATTGGAGATACATTTTCTACATTAAATGCTCAGACTTCCTTTTAGTAAAAATATTTATTTATATTTAGATGTATGTATATGTGTATTTGTGTGTAGGTATGTGCACATGTGAGTGGATAGAAATGAATGGTTCCTTTGCTGTATTTAACTGCCAGTCAAGGTCACCAAGATAGAATTCATCCATGTCCTGGAACAAGAACTCTGTGAGGCAAACACCAAAGAACATGTTGTTCAAACTTTGTCTTCTATATAAGGACTGTGACTCAAATTGTAGAGATCAATTTGCCTGCCAGAGTTCAGAAGAAGAAGTCAGATCCCCGAGAGCTGGAGTTACAGGTGTCTGTGAGATGCTTGGTGTGGATGCTGGGAACTGAACTTGGGTCTTCTGCAAGAACAGAAAGTGCTCTTAACCTCTGAGCCATCTCTAGGCTCTCAGATCTTTGTGTTTCTTTAATTCTTAAAGAAGTGCTTATTGTTTTCATGGTTGGGAGTTGTCCAAGGTACAGGCTATCAGGATTTTAACATCATAGAAAATTAACGGGGATGCTTTCCTCAGTTTGATCATTGCATTGTCACCAAATATTATTCATATGCACGTAGAATATTCAAGGCAGAGTGTGATTAACCTGTTCATCAGCACATTCCGAACATAACACAAGAGAAAAGCAGACACAGTAAACAGAAAGAATTTAAACCCAATCCTACAAAATCAAAACCCTCCAGATGATACCACATAGTTATAAATGTCAACTTAGCCTCTTGCCTTATATTAATTGCCTTGATTTTTATAAGCAATACATTTATTTTTTGCTATTAATAAATGGAATTTGAACATAAGAGGATGATTATGTAGCTTCTTGTAGATCAGGAGCATAATGAATGATTTAATTTCCTCTTAAGGGCTTATTATATAATTAGCTTCATATAAAGAGGATGAGATTTATATGACTATCAGGAGTAGTTTAAAGGAAGAAAATTTAAACAACAAAAACCACATGAAACACATCCAACTGATTTAAGGGAGAATTGAATGTGGTAAATTGAGTTGTAGTTGGTGAAATCACAGAAAATGATTACGTGCATAGTTTGTATTCAGAATCTGGTAAGTAAATACCTGACAGGCTTTAGCACATTGCGTCTGTGTAAGAGCTGTGTAAGGATGGACTGCCTAGAATCCCACAGCTAGTCTGTCTTAGGGTTAAGGGTGACACCCACTTTTCCTGTCTCAAGCTGACATTTTCATTTAATAAAAATACAGTGTCAACTCCATGTGATCTTTTCTTTTGCATGGTAAGAATAATTTAAAATGTCCGTTTATATTATAATCATTTGTAATGGTGGACGTTTTAACACTGACTAAGATGAAAGAACTGAATATTAAAGAATACTACTTTAAATTGAATAGATTTAGCTTCCTCTGCTTCTTTTTATTATTTTTTTGCATTGCACTTCTTTTCTAATTTAACAATTTTAGCTAATAGATGAAAATTGATCACAGAACATTTTATTCTCTGGATTGTTCTTGGAAAGTTTTATTAGTCTAAACCACATTCATATCCTGCTTCCCCAGGCACCCACATATTGGAGAGCAGCATGGCTGCTACAACTGTGATTCACTAAGGCATGGCTCCTACAGCGTCTTCCATTTCTGTTTTGGTTGTGAGCCTGTGTAATGAAATGTGGACCCAGGGAAGATGTCAGCAATTGATTTGGCCTCGGGTTCCCACACCCCTGACTGCAGAGATGACTGGAAGATGGAAATGGGTGGTTCCTTTGCTGTAGTTAACTACAAGTCAGTGTTACCAAGATGATGTCAGTCTGTGTCCTGGGACAAGGACTCTGCTGAATAAACCCAAAAGAACATGTTACCAGAATTTTTCCTCTGTTACTCATAAGGACTGCTACTCAAACTTTAGGCATCAGTTTTCGTCCTTTTGACTTGTTATGGGCAAAGAATGCCTGTAAATAAGATGTTTATATATAATGGAAGTAACTAAGACATAGCTTATTTTCCTGAAGTACTTCTGAAAAATTCTTTAAATTACATTGGAATTAATTTATATTTATTAAAGAGGTTGTGAAAATCATGCTGCATTTTTATAAGTTTTTAATTAAGTATTCTATTATTATTGAATTTCAACACTACCTTATAATTACTTATACTATATAAAAAAATTCCCTTACTTTTAATGAATCTTCTGGCTTTTATATCTTTGACATTTTGGCAGTTCATTTGCAAATGAGAATGTAGCCTGCCACTGACCACAGTTCAGGTTTTACTCTAAAGAATTTACACTTGCCTCTTGTTTCTTTTTAAAGCAAGCACTGTGTTTATTATTTTTCAGTGTTTTTCTGCCCAGAGCTTTCCTTTTCCATTATTTTCTTCATGGCTCTCCCTACTTTGAATTATCTATCTTCTATGCATTGTAACTGCTCATGCAGCAGGGCTGAATTATAGACTGGCAATCTCCAGCCCGTTAAAAATCAAGTAAATAAAAGGCAGCTTCTGTTCATTTAATCATCTGGTCTCTGTGTAGGTAGGAAACAGACTCGAGAGCTCTTGCATCTGGGTCATTTAACAGGAGGCTGGGGATGCTAAATTCACATCTCATTACCTTTTTCTACTTTTAGAACCCTGTGCCTGGGCCCTGTGGTCACTTGGCATTTGGCTGGCTCATGGCTCTAGAGGAATGCTGTTATTTGAGGATATGCCAATTCCAACTGACACTTGGTTCTCTAATTTTTTTGGTCTGATTTTCCTTTTAAAACAAACAATGCATATTTCATTACCAAGTGTAGATTATTGACTTCTTGTCAAAAATTTGCTATGATATTGATAGATTGTGATGCACTCTTTTAATTATTTATGCTCTGTAGTCCCAGCTACTTAAGATAGTAGATATTATTTCCCCTACTTGAAGGACTAGAGCAGACATTTTGCCATAGATTTTTAGAAGACTCTTCTTGTTGTGCCTAAGTTGAGATGAATTGTAGGTAATTGGATGGTGCAGCTGAATTAGCACATTGAATTGTTAGTTATGAGACACTTCATTTGCTGTTGCTGGCCACAATGGCCCATTTTGCTTCTGCATTACACAGTTCTTATTATCCATATAAGATTCTAATTGAAGTAGAATAACATGTATGCAGCACTTCCATTCCTTTGGTGAAGAAAAATAACCTCCACAAATGTAAGAGACTTGCAAACATCTCATTAAATTATTTGGAGCTCTGGTGTTTTTTCATTCATTCATTCTTCTTCTTTTTTCTTTTTTCTTTTTGAGAATGTTAATCTGTTGTGTCCTTGTCAACTGAAAGGGCTGAGAAAAAAAAAATTCCAGAAACAAGAGGTCAGATTGCAGCTTTACCATATGTGTCTTAAGATCACAGTAGATGTGCATTCATTCTGAAAAACACCATTGCCATTGTGCCTGAATTGATACACACCACTGTAGTAGTTTATTCCTGGGGTTTGTTCATTATGGCCTCTTAGGAGTAGTTTCTTTAGGTTACTGGATTTGGTTTTGCGTAGTTGAGTACTGACTTTAAGATGAAAACTTAAATGCTCATTCAATCAAGCATTACATTAAAGGGCTGACAGACAAAACAGTTCAAAGGAGGAAGAACAAGCAAGGCAGAGGAATCTGGAAGTTGAGGGAGAGTGGTCTGAAGTTGAATTGAGCTACTCTGCCAAAGATCTCTCAAGGCTCCATAATGCCAAGAAGGATGAGTTAGAAATGTGGCAATGAGACTGAAAGAAATAATCCAACAATGGATGGACTTGCCTACCTTCTGTTCACCAACTGCGTTAACTACAAATACAACTGTGACCAGTTTTTTCTCTATGTCTCACCAGATCACCCACCCCTAACATAAACTAATGAAATCTGATGCACTGTAAAGTAACAGTGGGCAATGAAGGGGTGGGTTGTAGAATCATAGAAAAGTAAGGCCCTATTCATTCTGACCCTGTAAATTTTTTGCCCAAATATCAGCTTCCTGATTATTCTAAAGCAAAGTTTTTCTAGTCAGTCAAGCTTACTCAAGTACAGAGTGACTATCATTTCCCATTCTTTGATTTTTTTCTTTCTTTCTGTTTTTTTGTTTGTTTGTTTGTTTGTTTATAGAGTCTTACTCTGTAACTCAGGTTGTCTTGGAACTTATCGAGGCTGGCCTCAGACTTACAATGATCCTTTGCTTCAGCTTTTTAAATGACAGGCATGAGCAATCATATTAGGTTTTTGTTTCATTCCTTTTATCTATAATCTATTTTATTTAAAATTTGTATCAGTATATCTTGATCATGTTTTCCCCTTTCCCAACTCTTCTCAGGTCCTCCCAACTTCCTTCCCCACCCAACTTTTTTTTTCTTCAAAAAGATAAAAACTACAAAAAGCTTCATGAAAATGAAAATCAAAATAACAACCAAAGACCAATAAAACAAAAAGTCCAAAAAAAAAAAGTCCAGAAAACAAAATAAAACAAACAAAACAAAACTCAATGGAGTTCATTTTGTTTTGGTCAGATCTTCCTGGGCCCTGGTCCTATGATGGAGTGTGGTTGATATACAGTGACATTCCATAGGAGAAATGGAATTTTTGCTAGTGGGTATCACTTGAAAATTTCTTCTTGGTTGTGGGTGAGACAACCAAGAATGTCCTTCTCACTCACACAAGCCAGTGTAAGGAACCTGACAGGCTTGATCCTGATAGCTATCAATGGTTAATTGACATTTTAGAAGTAATTTAATATATATTGAGACATACAATATGAAAAATTTAAAAAGAAAGGCCAAGTCAAAACAAAACCAATAACTAACTAGCCTTGAAGATATTGAAACTAAGGAATTAAAATTTCAATTTTTGAAGCAATTCAGGAAAATTTACATTCATATACAAAACAAGGAGATGATATAGAAATGGAACAGTAAATAAGAAAAACTAGTAAAATTAAAATGAATACCTTCAAATTGACAGTTCCCAAAACTTCCTTAGCAAAACTTATAATTTCAAATACAGAAATTCTCTCAATAACAAAATCATCAAAAGATAGAAAAAGTAAAATGTGGTGAATCTTTGTTGATTATTACTTCCTAATTCATTTTTTGGGTATGAAAACACAATGTAAGCATCAAGTATGAATGAATTTAATCCACCAAATTTCTGAAGCAAGGTAATTGCAATGCAGAATTTCACAGCCTATCAAAATGTTAATAAAAGCCAAAGGTGAGGAAAAAGGTCATTTTGAAATAATATAAGATCAAGTCATTATAAATTGCAGTTAGAGTTAAGCAAAGGATATTGTTTTCAGATACAGCCATTCTATAAAGTCACTTCAGGTAAAAGCCCAGCAAAGAATAATGAAAAGAGATAAACATGGTGTGTGCTCAGTGAAGTCATCCTCTAAGCACTCAATTCTTAGTGTTTCAGTTTGGAGCAGGATGGTTATAAGAAGGAGGGCTTTAGTTGGCAGTAAGATCTTGGAAAAAGGAGACATTATAGATCATTTAACATTTAAGGTATTCTTGGAAGATAAAGGAATTACAAGTAAAGATAATTGAAATCTACAAAAGATAAAAGAATATACAAGATGTGAAAGATAACCATAGAATAATGAACAACATTAACCAAATATAAGTGGTACTTCCTGATTTTCAACTTTTGCTTGATGTTCAGCTGCATAAAGAGGAAGGTAATCATCACTTTAGAACGGAGTGGAACCATCGTATTGAAAGTATACATACAGAGGTTAGAGAAAAGTGCATGGAATGATACAGATAACAACTGTACAAAATGAGGTCCATCAGACAGATAGTGTGTGCAGTTAATGAAAGAAATAACAATTATAATGTAATCCATAATGCTTTGGAGATAACCAGTGAAGACTATTGGAGGGAAAGGTGGAGAAATAAGAAGTGTGATGAAACAATTCAGGTAATATTTAAAGTATTTTGGAACCACTATTTTTGGGGGGCAGGGGCATAGTTGTTCTTTTAATGCAAATGTGTGTCATTTGGTATGCACCTTCCAGATTTCCTCAAACTTCAGTTACTTTCTTCAGTCATTCAGCTGCAGGAGGGTAGTCTGACTTTGAATTTTCTATTGTAGAGCTAGTAAAAATTATTGAAAGTGATTCCATCACAGCGAGAGAGATACTGGTGGGCACTGCGTATGGAATGTGCTATATGAAGAAATGTCAACACTTGGAATTGTTGTCACTGGATATATTAATAATCACTTGGTTTTCTACTATATGGTTGGGCTTAAAAGATAACATTGGGTTCAAATCCTGATAAAGATTATGAATGAACTCTCTATCAAGTTTTTGAGTTTTTTTGGATGTCAGTTTGCTCTTTTTTTTTTTTTTTCTTTGCTTTTTTTGAGACAGGGTTTCTCTGTGTAACTGCCCTGTCTGTCCTGGAATTTGCTTTGTAGACCAGACAGGCCATGGATTTACAGAGATTCTCCTGCCTCTGCCTCCAGAGTGCTGGGATTAAAGGCATGCTTATCACTGCCCAACTTGTTTGCCCATCTTGAATATGTTAGAATACCCAGTATCAATTAATACTCTAATGTGTATACATTTTATGAAGTTGCCTCTACCATTTTTACTGAGAATAAAATGAATTACAACTTTTCTCTGTATGTTGAATTCTAAGACAAATTTACAATTATTATAATTTCTATTTCTTTATTAGCATGAAGGTGCAAGTTATTGTCTTAACAGTGGTTTGGTACTTTTTTTTTTTCCTAACAGATTACCTCTCATGTCAGATCCATGAATCTTTAGTTTCTTACTTGGTAATAATCATTTCTCAAATAGGGTTGTTTGATAGATTTTTTCATTATTTATGGGCGTATTTTCATACAATTAAAAACAATGATCTTTGTTTTCTTTTATTTTAAGAGCAACACACTTCTAAATTATTATTTAATAGATCTGTTTCACTTCTGATTTTCTGAACCCTTTTAAAGCGCTAAAAATAATTTCAAACAACATTTTGAAGTGGTTTCCAGATAATATGGTAGACATTCTCTAGTCGCCTGAATTGTTAAATTATTCCAGCTATTCTGATTGTCTGATGTCTCCACATACTCACAGAAGAGTTGATGGAAGAGGATGGCTGTGTCAGTATTACACAGATGTGAAGCTGTGACCATGTCAATTTGGCAGCTGCTCTTGAAACTTTCACTGTCCTTATCATTTGGGTTAATGCTTTGATTTTGTTGCTGATCAAAGACAGTATTTTAAAGACACTCTAGTCAGTTCTAATGGTGTGAGCATCCAGATGACTCCCACAAAGTGTGTGTGTGTGTGTGTGTGTGTGTGTGTGTGTGTGTGCAATACTTTAGCATTTTAAAACTATGAACAATTCAGCAAACACACAGCATACAGTTAGCAATTTATAGTGAGACCAAAATGGAAAGTGAGGAGAGACTGAGTGGAATGACTGAATTGTTTCTCCTCCATATCTTTGAATAAATGTTGCATGAAAAATATTGTGGACATATAAGAACAAAAATAGCTTTAGTATAATCCTTATGTTACATCCTAATATTTTGCGATGTAGCAGGGTAAGGAGAAAAACAAATGATCCATGAAATATATTGAAAGTCTGGTTCTCGTATATAGGTGTGATGACAACCTATTGGCCTCTGTGATGTCAGGTTTTGAGACAATTATCTGTGATTCTTAGAGGATCTTCGTTCTATTATCTCCTGTAGTTTGATGAATCAGGGATACATTGAGTTTTCTTTTAATGGTGAAATTGTTGACAATTAAATGAAAGAAACCTTTCAGCATAATGGCTAATTGGTTTTAAGAAGAGAAAATTCTGAAAGCCAAACTAGGAGCATCTATAACAACAACTAGAGGCGAGGACATGAGTTTAAGACTGTGGCATCTGAAACCTTCACAAACAGTTGAAAAATTCTGAAATCAGACTACTGAGAGGGTGGGTGACAGAGGACCATTATGTAGCCGGCATAAAATATAGCCAGGCATCAAGGTTCCTTTTGAGTTCTGTATCTTCTGTTAAAGCGGTTCTCCCAGCACTGTGAGATGTTTATTTTCATCTTCTTAATAACTTCAAATAAAGAGGGTTGAGGTGGCGGTGTGTGTAATATACTGAGAGCTGTGCTCTGCACACAGTGAGTGCTCTGTCGGTGCACTGTTATCAGAGACTGTCCTCTTCTACAGGTTTCCCCAGTCCTCTAGTCTGACAGGTGCCCAGGAAACCTGACCTGCTTAATCAATTTCTGAAATAAAGCTCTCAGATCTGAAAGACTCATTGTAGGAAGCTACTGCAAACTTGAGTCCTGTGTGATAATAAATAAATAACCATTAAAGACAGGATTGAAGCCAAGGGAAATAAAGACAGTAAAGCTGTGTTAGTGACATATTTAGGAACTTTATTGAGAAGAGAAAGGAAATGATGGTGTGAAGTCAAACATGGACTCACATTGGAGAGAAGGCTAGACTATTTTAGGCATTGCGCAGATGGTGAGGCTGAAATGCCTTTTGGCACACACACACACACACACACACACACACACACACACACACACACACAAAGGTGCATCTACCTTCATATTATTTGGGAGCTTCCAAGGTCATTGGTGATTTGTGTTAGGGGGCCCTGATTACAATTGTAGAACCACCACCTCCCCACTTCATTTTCTTAGCAGCTTTGCATGTATTGTTTTCTACTGTGGGTGATATGTTCAGAAATTAAAGACAAAGCTTTTTGTGCATTTGTCTATGAAAAAAAAAAAAACTAGTGCAAATTCAAGACTTCCAGTCATTCCAGTCTTCACCTGTGAATTAAGAAGATGAACCAGGTGTTTCCCTTCTTCAGAGACACGGCTTCATTTTCTGTGTGTGATGTGGGCTTGCTTTTGAATATACTTGCAGATGCTTAATTATAGACTTTCCATTTCTTTAATATAAAGTAAGGCATAATTTGAAATAACAAATTGAGATTCATTTGCCATTTAGAAATGTTAGAATTCTAATTCTCTTTCCTTATCATAGGAAGAAAATATGTTGTTTTGAGCAGAGATAGTTTATTTCCTTCACAATAATTTGTGCAAATGATAATTATACATAAATTAATAAACTGCTGGTGGGAATCTAATGGTGTTTCATGCTGTTTTTGATTTATTTCTAAATCATTTCCAGGATGTTGAAATGTAGCAGAACTAATTTTTTAATATAACCTAAGACTTTCTCAACTCCAAAATCATTTAATGAAGAAGGATATTTTGTAAACTAAACCAAGAAAGAAGTAAGTTGCATTATGCTTTTTGAGAGTTTATGA
This sequence comes from Peromyscus maniculatus bairdii, assembly GCF_049852395.1. Classification (NCBI taxonomy): domain Eukaryota; kingdom Metazoa; phylum Chordata; class Mammalia; order Rodentia; family Cricetidae; genus Peromyscus; species Peromyscus maniculatus. Next base: position 32,687,854 of record NC_134855.1, read on the forward strand.
CGTATAGGTTCTTAAGTATGCACTAATCAATGTTGCAAAATCTTTCTATTCTAATCAATGAAATTATTTAAGTGACCATTTATTTATTTTTTTGGGGGATTCAACAATTTTTCTAGTGCTGCTGAAAATAATATTAAATCGCCCAGGTTCCATTTCCCTTTGCTCTGGCTGCCTTCCATTCTAAAGTTCTGTATTACCTTTCCATATTAAAAAAAAAAAAAACATACTGAGAGAACTTCCTTGTAAGCTTCATTAACTTTGTGAAGATTTTCTACTTGAGAAATATTTGAAATCAAGTAATAACTCCTGCTTTGTCTGGACATTTTGTGTGAGGTTAACTGTTTCCAGCCAACATTACATTAGCCCCTAGACAGACAATTGATTCATCTTCTTGTATGGCTGAATTTGTCTGCCAAAATATTACACCTCCTATAATAATTTCATATTGCAAAAAGCCTCTGAAAGTTAACTGTTGGAGATTATTTTTGAATAGTTTTGTATTATTCAAAAGTATGTATGTATGTATGTTATTGTATTATGCATTATACTTAGTGTATTATATAAAACACTAAGTACTTTGAAATCTAGTAACATAAGAAAAGTTCTTTGGAAGTTGCTAGGACCAATAGGCTCTCTGTTGTTATGACTGTAAGCCAACTAAGCAGCAAAGAGGCTTTGTAGTGCGTTTTTACTAGTACGAAATCAAAATATATTGCAAAGCCAATTCCCTTTCCTTTTGTCCTCCCTCCCTCATTCCTTATTTCCTTCCTTCTTTCTTTTCAAGACAGGGTTCTACTTTGTAACTCTGGTATCCTGTAACTCTCTGTGTAGACCACACTGGTCCAGCATTCACAGATGCACAGAGATCTGTCTGCCTTTGCCTCCCAAGTGCTAGGATTAATGGTTTGTGCCAACAAGCAGGCTCTGTGGCTATTTGTAAGCATGAACATCCATGATTTTGTGTCCAGGAACCACTCAAGCTAAATATAAAGTACTGATCTCACTTATGACAATTCAGATATATTTTTGGCTTTCAGTTCTATTAGCTACAGAGTTTGTTAATACCTTACATTGGATCAGTTTATTTTGCCAACTAGGTCCTTTGTTTTTTTTTTGTTTGTTTGTTTGTTTGTTTTTGTTTTTTTGTTTTTTTTTTTTTTTCGAGACAGGGTCTCTCTCCATAGCCCTGGTTGTCCCGGAAATCTCTATGTAGACCAGGCTTGCCTTTGTGTCCCAATTGCTGGTATTAAAGGTGTGTGCTACCACACCTGGCCAACTCCTTTTAAATGCATTATTATGTAAGAATATAGTTCAAGTAATACTTTTCCTGTGCTGTTCATTTCAAACTGAAGTCTTCATTTGTGCTGTATAAGCACTCTAATACTGAGCTGTATTCCCAACCAAATAAACTTATATTGTGACCAAATGTTACTCTATAATTCTGATTTTAAACCAGCTTCAAAACTTTCACATAACCTTTAGACCTGGCCTCATAGTGATGCAGTCTTAAAATTTCTACTTAGTAATAATGTTTTCATTCTTTTGAGTTATTTTCTATGATTGTTTTGAAATTCACATCTGTCTATTACTTACTATGAAAATATTTTGTTCCATGATTTTAATCATATTATGTGTATTTGTCATTTTATTACAATTCTCTAAGTGCCCATGAATGTTTATTTGTTAAAGAACCTCATTTCAAAATGACCAGGGGTATAAAATTATGGACCAATAAAATGTTGCCACATTTTAATAAATAAGAAGCTGCACTTCAGTGGTGCATGAAATGGTTTCTGCTTAAAGAGTCAGTTATATACACATTGTGCTAATAAATCTAGTGAGAGGTTCGGGGATCTACTTAGTTTAGGAACTATGCAAATGCGAGATCAGGTGCTTTCAAAATCTCATTAGGAGCTACTTAGGAAAGGGTTTTCAGCAATGAGTTTCCACTCCTGGCATGCAATGATTGAGTGCATTTGCAGTCTGTGCACTCTGGGGTTCCACTAGGTAACAGCTCCCCCTTTCCTTGTGTGTCTGCACTTCTTGCCTTCCATCAAGTCTCTGGCTTCCAGAGGCTCCTGTTACTGTAATGATGGTTTTCTTATTCTTGCTTCTCAGGCTCATCTCCTCACCTTGCAATGAACAGCATCTGTAACTCAGAGGTACCCTGTCCTCTGGCCCAGCCATTCTACAAAGAAAGACTGTTTTTCTACAGATAGGATTAAAGATTATCTTTCTGTTTGAACAAAAATTACTAGTTTTTGACTTACATCTGTGTGATGACATATTGTTTTATGAAACCTTTAGTTTTTCTTCGTGTCTTCCTTTACATTTCTACACTGTGATACAAAATCTGCAAGTGTGTTTCTCCTCGGTTCGTTTCCTGCTGTGCAGAGGCTTCAAGGACAGGCAAATTCTGTAGTATCCAGAATTCTGATAAAATGAAATGCTTGGCTGATCGTCACCAAGGAAGTCATTCAGAACGCTGAATACTTTCCTCATGCATCATGTACTGGGTATTAGGGATAAAATTCACTCACATTGTACCCCAATTTAAAATATTTCTGTGATATTTTCTTTTCCTTCCCCCCCACCCCCCAAGACAAGAGTTTCTCTGTGTAGCCCTGTCATGGGACTTGCTCTGTAGACCAGGCTGGTCTCATATTCAGAGATTCACCTGCCTCTGCCCCTCGAATGCTGGGATTAAAGGAGTGTGCTACCACCACCCTGCCTGTGATCTTTTCTTAACCCAGGTTTCCAAGTGCTTATAAGAAAATTCTTGCATCCTTGCCTTTTGTTCGCATATCTATGCCTGGACTCCATCTGTAAAGCCAAGTGTACTTGCCAGAATCTTTTTCGAGCCAACAGCTAGCACCCCCAGATGGTTGCTGAGTTTTGTGTGGCCCGTTTCTCATCCCTTTAGGTATAGAACTCCTGCAGCATGCTGTACCTCCCACTGCTTGACTGCCTTGTCGGTTAATGCTATTAAACCTGAATAGGAAAGGATTCCTCTTCTCCTGCAGAGATCAGGCATGAGAGCTGGTCACTGGTACTTATTTTCTGACCCCTTAACCGTGCTTTGTCTTGAAAAGGAACATATCAAGGAGTTGTCCTGCTCATGGATGCTCAGGAATCATTTAATGTCATTTTCCTATTCTGGTAATTCAAGAAATCAATTCTAACCTGGATTGCAGATGCATATCTAGATCTGTCTGCCTTTTTAGGCCATTACGTCCAAACGCATCCAGTTCTTTTAGTGTTGTGTCTAGCAAAATGCCCTACACAATGAAGTCCTTACTCTGTGCATGTAATTAGATTGCACATGCATAGCTCGGCCTGGGAGCTTTCCAATGCTGTAGCGGCTACTTTGGAAAACGATGAAGGCCAAAACGATTTAGGGCAAGTTTTTGTCTATTCTTCCCAGTAGGATCATCCAAACTACCTTTCAGCTGGGCTGTTTGAATGTCTCCCATGGGTTTGGTTTTCCTCTGAACTCCATTGTCAGTTAGTCAGAGACGGTTTGTGTAATGTGCGTCTTGTCAGCCTCCTTGGCTGTTTTAAATAGCAGTGTCTTTACAGTGTTTCCCCAAGCCACTTATGCTCTTTTTCAACTTTGCAGGAGAGGTAAATCAGAGTTCAGATAGAAAGAGATCTTGAAGGGAGACTCTTAACACTACCTGCACTCTTAACATTACCTGCAATGTACTGTAAAATCTAAACCCAGATATGCTACTCTAAAACAAAATGATCCCATACTACATCACAGTCTCTTGTATACTCCACAGAAAGGGACTTCTATGAACACAATTCTGATTATGGGAGTCTGTGCTGACTAGTTTTTAATGTCAATTTGACACTAGCTAGTCACCTGAGAGGCAGGAGTCTCAACTGAGAAAATGCCTCTATAAAATAGGCTGTAGGCAAGCCTGTGTGGCATTTTCATAACCAGAGACTGATGTGGGAGGGTCCAACCTATTGTGGGCTGGTGGTCCTGGGTTCTGTAAAAATTCAGGCTGAGCAAGCCAAGAGAATCAAGCCAGAAAGCAGCACTCCTCCATAGTCTATGCATTAGCTCCTGCCTCCAGGTTCCTGCCTGGTCTGAGTTCCTGTTTTGGTTTCCTGCCATGGACTGTAAGTCAGATAAGCCATGTCCTCTCCAGTTTGCTTTTGGTCATGGTCCTTAACCAATAGGAACCCCAACTAAGACAGACTACTAAATGTTAAACCTTCAAAAGCCATAAAGATTGGCTTTCAACATCTGTAGCTTATCATTTAAAGACCTTTGTAAGGATCTATCCCCAATGACATTTCAATTCTTCCCCCTCCTAGCCTGTTCTCAGAAGCTGCTGAATTTTCTTGTCTGATTTGGATACAGCATCAATGTCCTTGTCTCATTTCTTTGTCCACACACTATTTTGGCCTTCAGTTATCACTTTTTTTCATTTCAAATGTCAGGTGAGGTGGATAAATCCTTGAACAGTAATTTCTCCTGAATAGAGTCATTCTGTTTTCTGTGTTCTCATGGTCTTTTGTTACCATTGCTGCTGCTACTGTGTATGCTATTATGATTTTGTCCTCACCATCTCCCATCACAGATCATGGGCTCTTTCACAATGGCAGTACATTCTAGATTATTCCCTGAGGCCCCCCAAAGACCATAATATAGTTACGCAGTAAATGCCTTGAAAAACTGTTAATATTGATTAGGTCTGTCTCTTTTTCTAGAATATGATAAAAAATAAAAATATTACTGTGGTAGTTTGCAAAGACAGTGACCACAGAGTTATCGCAGTTATGAGTCCAGGAAGAGGCTACAGGCCTTTTTTATTCCAGGTCATATTCTTACCACGCTTGTAATTGGACTGTCTGGTTCAAAAGGCTACTCTTCTAAATTTAGGTTTAAAGATATTCAGATGGTCTCCAGTGTTTTTTTAAAAATGAACTACTGTATAAACAATCCCTAGTCTCTAAAAACTTGAATTTGATTTGTAGCAATGATGTTTGTATTTCTCTTAACTTAGTTTTGCTATTTAGAATCTAACTTAAACAATCTTTCAAATAACTAAATATAATTAAACTATTACAAAAATTTTTTTTTGTAATATAAATTTCTCAGTTTGGGATTTTAAAGATATAATCTAATTTCTTAAATGTAATTTTTTGTTTCTGTTGTGTGTCATTATTTTACATGTGATTTGATAAATGAAGCACAATAATCATTCAGTCCATGGTAAATGACTGTTTTCTTTATTTTTACCTGAATTGTTTTTTTCATTTTTCTTTTTCGAGGCAGAGTTTCTCTGTGTAGTCCTTGCTGTCCTGGAACTTTCTCTGTCGACCAGGCTGGCCTCTAACTCAGATGTCTGTCTGCCTCTGCCTCCCAAGTGCTGGGATTAGAATAAAAATTATATATATATATATATATATATATATATATATATATATATATATATAATCACTTAGAAGTTATGTTGGATCCATGGTGAGAGTGGCCTAAAGTAATGAGTGTCATCTTATTAACTGAAAACTGAATTCTTGATGTTTGTTGTCCATGTTGCTAAGTTGACTTTGAAGTGTTACTAGGAATCTTGGACCCTTTTGTGCAGATAGGGTCCACATGCTCTAAATCAGTGCTGGAGTCCCAGCCATCCAATGCACATTTTGGACTAGCAACGTAAAGAGAGCATGGAGAAAAATTAGATAATGGGAAGCAACTTCCCGGTTTAGCTATAATTAAAAAAAAATCATAATTTGCTGACTTTTGAAAATCAAAACAAACCTTGTTGCTTTGTATACTTCCAGTTCCTTTACTCCCTGTGTTCTCCTGAGTTTACAGCTGTGGGATTGTTTTTACCGAGGCATTTTACTTTTGTTCTTTTTCAATTTTTAAACTGGTGAAAAGTTTTGTTTTAGCATTTCACATATTTTGTAGAAGATTTGAAAAAATTAGGATGAGAAAGGAAATTAAAATTACTTGTAAATTATTACATATTATTTGTAATGATATGAAATTACTTTTACAACATTTCGTGATGACAGTAGCTGTGTATACAACAGTCCTAGCACCCAAGAGTGTGAGGTAAGTTTGTAAGTTCAAGGCCAGCCTGCACTGCATAGTGAATGCTGTCTCAGTAATGAAATGAAAGAAAGATGTTAACAACTGTCATCACTAACCATGCCTGGACAATTTTCTGAGTTTATATGCAAATATGTATACTTATAATTGTTTATATGATTTTACTTCATTCTCCATATTATTTTAAAAGTTATTTATAGTATTTTAAGTATACATATTGAAAATTTACGTTTGAATATACATAGCTACTGAAGTACTTTTGTTTTTGAAAAGTGTTTAGTTGAGCATGTAATTTATTTACTTGATCCTTAATTGTTAGACATTCTGGTTGCATTAGTGGATGTATAGTTATAAGCACAGTCAATGTCACTGGTGAACGTCTTTGAATTTGAATTTTTGACTGTATTTCTGATAAATTATGAGAAAAGCTTCATGATGTGGACCAGGTTAAAATACAAATATGCAGAGAAAAGGACACACATTTTCAGAGGCCATGATAAAACCAAGTTAAGGTTGCAACACAGGCCATGCTTGAGCATGCATTTGTTGAGAATGGGGTGGACAGAGCAAAGCAGAGTGTTGCTGCTTCTCTCTTTAGTCAAATGGGGGCTAGGTGACAAAGAAGAAGGCTGGTAAGTGTCTGGAACAACTTGAACATTCAATTAAATCAAGGAACAAAGATTTACTGAGATGACATATGGGGTAAACAATGAAACTCTGACTTGTCCTCAGCCAGGTAAATACAGGAGGGATGATAGCCTTCCGTTTGTGACAGTTACAGTGGGTGCGTACTGACTATGGTGTAGAGACTGGAAGGGGAATCTAAGCTGCCATACTTTGACGAATGGGCTTGGGAGGATTACATACACATATTTCCACACACCAAGGGATCCTGGTTTGTTGTGCTTACAAGTGAAGTTATTACAGAATCAAATTTATTCAAATTTATAATAGAAAGTATACAAGTGAGTTAGTTTTGGCTGTGTGAAGGACAAATACAAGGAGGGAGAGCAGAGAGGAAGGGAAGGAAGAAGGGGTTTGACACATTAGTGATGCCTAGAAGTTATAGATTAATCAGCTCCCTTTGATATCTAGGAAAATAGAGGAATAAATCAAAGAGACAATTGATTTCCATACACTTCAAAGAGAAGAAAAAGTAGGATAACAACCACCATGACTTAGAAAAGTAAATCACTCCAAGTTAATCTAATTTCATCCTCTGACACAATGACAGGACTTAAATATGAGGAGACGCACACAGAGTTCATATATCTTTACTTCAGTAAGGTTTGGGCTTTGTCTCCCATGACATTCTCATCAACCAGTAATGAAAATGCCGTCTTTGGTAAATGGAGGTATAGCTTGATGTTTGTCAGGGAAACAGTGACCTGCTGGGGAAAACTAATTAGGCCTCAAAAAGAGTTTATTGTGAGCTTAAATAGGATATTTGCATTAATTTCCATACTTTAATAATTTACAGTATGGACCTACAGACTGGGAAAGTTGTAAAATATTCAGGAATTTGTAGGACTCTAAATTGAATTTTGGAAGAAAGGTAGGGTGAAATGTATTGAATATTGAAATGGATCATTGATTTAAGTGGCCCTTTAAAAATATCTATGGCTGGGGAGGTATTGTGACACTCTGCTGCTATATATTAGAAAAAAGATCTGCTACAGCCTTTTGCATTATTCAAGGGAGTCTACTTCCACTCTGTCCTTGTACCTTTTGTGATGCCATCATGTGTCCTTTAGCATGTTCTGATTTAGAAGACTTCACATACTCATTGGTTTGTGGGTATTTCTTTCCTCAGATTTTTGAAGTCCTTTATTGCTGCTTTTTAAAGAATGAAGAAATTGTGCTAAGTCCTCCAAAAATGAATCATTATTTTTCTAAGGCTGCTTTCCCCACATTTTTCTCTAAAACTTTAAAAAACATTGCTAACTTTGGTTTCAGTTTTCTGAAAACTACATTAAAAGGTTATTAAACTCATCATGTGTAATACTGGGGATGCATATGGCTTAGCAGATATGACAGTATGAAGAGCTGGAACCACTGTGGGGCATAAGCCGGCAACAGACACTGTGCTGGGAGTGCCACTGGCTGCAGTAATTATGAAATATAACCTGATTTTGGAGCTGTGCAAATAGGAAAATTATGGACATCAGAATTAATAAAATATGGTTAAAAAAGCCATATGCCTCATTCTGGTTAACCCAGCAATGCCATTTCATCACATTCTTATCCAAAGGAATCTATCTTTTATGCTGCAGCAGAGGACATATGCACAAGAGCCTGTGTAGCATTTTGGTTTTGAAGCAAATGTTTGTTGATAACCTAAGAATTTAAAAGCAGGATAATTGACGGTATGTTACAACAGTGGGCTAGTAATCAGTGACATGAATGTGGAATACGATGCTAAAAATGGTGATAGAGTCATGTAAGGAAATTCACAACAAATTAAAAGAAGTAGTTCTAAGAGTGTGTATAGGGGTTGGAGAAATGGTTTGGAGGTTAGGAGCAGTTGCTGCGTTTGCAGAGGAACATAGTTTGGCTCTAAGCACCCAGGTTGGGTGGCTCACAATCACCTATAACTCCAGCTCCAGCGAATCAAACTCCCTATTCTGCACTGGCAACTGCATTTACATGCATTACATGTACACACATGCACACACACAGACATACATTCACATAATTTAAAAGTAAAAGCAAATCTTAAAAAATGATTACATGTAGTGTAATCAACTGTTCTATGAAAGTACAGACTAGTTATAATGTAAGTATAATATTATAGAACTTACTGAAATAGAACAAAAAACTGAAACTTTTAGAAAAGCAATTATATTAGAAAAAAGTATCCTATTGTTTAAAAGTGATTTATTTGATAATAGGTTTTTGTCTTTAATTTCTGACTGCCTTCATTTATTTTTAATACCTGATTACTATTTAACTTTACATTAACTTACTGACTATATTATTGTGTGGTTTATTTAAAAACCTAAAACTATATTGTATATTTGTTTTTATTCATGTATATTTTATATGTTTAATACACACATATAAAATGTATAACCTGAATAAATAGCTTTAAATATCATGTTTCTATTAATTAAATTTATTCTTTGACAATTTCATACATGTATTTAATGTATTCTGGTTACTCTCACTATAGTATTCTCTTATCTTCCATCCATAGCAACCTTGTATGTTCCTTTACTAGATTCATATCTTTGTGTGTGTGTGTGTGTGTGTGTGTGTGTGTGTGTGTGTGTGTATTGCCTACTGAGTTTAACTATGGCTGACTGTGTGATCATAGGTTTTGGAGTAACCATTGAAGTCTGGTGGGCAAGTCCAAAGTTCCAAAACTGGAGGCAATGATGCCTAGAATCTGTCAATATTTCATCAGAGAGTAATGGGACTCCAGGAGTTCCTACCCTGTCTATGACATACTGTTGACAGGTACATTACAGCTGCTGTGAGTTCATGATTGCAAAGGCTATATCCTGCCCCAAATGAGGCATTTCACAGCCTTTCCTCTATCTTCCAGCTTTGATTCTCTATGCAACGTTCTCTAAGCTTTAGAAGAGGTGATATGTGTCCTGTTTAGGATTGAACACATGCCCTTCACTTATTCTCAGCATCTTGAGAAGTCATGAGTCTTGGGATTCATCACCATTTATTTCAGAGAGAAGTTTCTCTGATTAAAGCTGAGAGTGGCATTTGTCTGTGTCTATAAACACAAATATTTACAAGACATTTTGATGCTATCATGTAGCTAAAAATAGTTACCTGTTCCACCCTAATGTCTATCTCCTCCCAAACCCAAAAGTTTTGATCTCATTACAAGTCTAGGCATAAATTTCTGTTGTGGAGCTGGCTTCAAATCTAATCAGAGAGGTTGATGCCTCTGTTACAGTCATGTCATTAATGTACAAGTATGCACATCTTGTCTGGTGACTTGGTATTGTAGTTCATGAGGTTCATATCTGGGTAAGACCTTTAATGTCTTAGCATCCTATCTAGTGCCTTTTGGCACTGTGAAAGCTAGATATTTGGAAGGAAGTGTCTAGTTCAGTTCCATCTTGAATTTAATTATAATCAAAGTATGTGATAACTTCAGGGATAGTGTCTTATTATCTCATTGTGCTGGAATGGCCTGTATTATTTTGTGGCTTTCTGGGGGCTTGTCGACCAACAACTAGAAAGAGGTTTCCCACACTGGCAGTGGGATTTTTATTTATCCTTTGGCTTAAAGGAGCAGCTTTATTCGGCCCTGCAGGGTATCTCTTTTCATATTTGTGTTTAGATTATGTTTTTAATTGGATTACAAGATAATAGATAATTACAGAAAAACAGGTTGCACATATTTTTCAAGGCAAAGTTTCTCTATGTAGCTCTGGTTGTCCCTAAATTCAATGTGTTCATGAAGCTGGCTTCAAGTGCAGAGATACCTGCTTCTGCCTCCTGAGTGCTGAGATTATAGGCATGAGCCATCATACCTTGCTGACTTTTTGTATATTCTGTGAGTTGGGAGTCATCTGTTTCTTTTTTTCCCCAGCACCTACTCTACTCTCTGCTTGAACTTTTCTGCCTACAGTGTGCCCTTCTCTGCTTGATATTTCCTTTACTATCACCATGCTGCCATTCTCCCCCCGCCCACCTTCTTTCCTGTTTCCTGGCTTGTATGTGTAGCTTGAGTTTTCTGCCTTGCCCACAGTCAGGACAAATCTTTGTCACCCGCCAGTCGCTCAGACCCAACCAAGTAAACACAGAGACTTATTTTGCTTACAAACTGCATGGCCGTGACAGGCTTCCTGCTAACTGTCCTTATCTTGCTAACTGTGCTTTTGTCTTAAATTGATCCATTTCCATACATCTATACCTTGCCATGTGGCTGGTGGCTTACTGGCGTCTTCACATGCTGCTGGTCATGGCAGCGGCTGCAGTGTCTCTGGTCATGGCGGCGGCTGCAGCGTCTCCTTCTGCCTTTCTGTCCTTTTATTTCTCCTCTCTGTTAGTCCCGCCTATCTTTCCTGCCTAGCCACGGCCGATCAGGTTTTATTTATTAACCAATCAGAGCAACTTGACATACAGACCATCCCCCTGCACAGCCAAGTGCAGACCATCTCAAACACCTGCACTCAGGCCCATGGTCCTAATCATCCTCTATGCGGACCTGCTGGGTAACGCCACAAAGAACCCAAGAAGGGCTCCCACAGGACATACAGAACATCCCACAGCATGTATGGGTACCCTTCATTGAATCCACATATGCAAGAGGTTATGTAGCATCTGGGCTTAGGTTATCCGAAAGTATTTTCTACAGTTTCCATCATTTATCAGAAGATTTGATAATTTCCATTTCCTTTTCAGTTGAAGAAAATCCCACTGTGTGTATGTGTGTATCCACATTTTCATGATCAGTTCATGAACTGGTGAACAACTAGGCTGTTTACTTTTCGGAGAGTCCTTATGTCTTTATTCTTTACTCCTGCCTTGTTTCCCTAGCATTTTCAGAAGTTCAGGTTTGTGCTGAAGCCTTTGATCCACTTGAGGTTTATTTTTGTGCAGGGTGAGAGCTAAGGATCCAGTTTCATTCTTTTACATATGACTAGCAGTTTCCCAAATATCATTTGTTAAAGATGCTGTCTTTTCTCCACTGTGTATTTTTAACATCTTTATCAAAGCACAAGTGACATCTATTACATGAGCTTAACTACATCCTTTATATTGTTCCATTGATCTACATGTCTGTTCTTGTGCCAGTACCATGCTGCTTTTATTTACTATGGCAGTATAACTTGAAGTCAGTATGGCAATGCCTGCAGTATTATTAATTTTACTCAGGATTGCTCCATATGTTTTTACTCATGTGTTTTTAATATGAACTTTAAGATCTTATTCTGTAAAGAATGAAATGGAAATTTTGATTAGGATTTCATTGACTCTATAATTTGCTTTGGGTAGGATGGTAAATCTTACAGTATTTATTATTTCAATCAATAAATATGGGAGGTGTTTCTATAGTCTAATGTGTTTTGTTGATTTATTTCTTCAGAGTTCTGTATTTTTTTATTGTTGAGGCCATTTACCTCTTTGGTTATTTTTATGTGTTTTGTTATTTTTAAACTATCGATTAGGTTGCTTACTGATTTATATCTTAATTTGTTTGCCATTACTATGTATAAAGATTGCTGATTTTGTGTATTAATTTCATGTCTTGTTGCTTTGCTGATATTTGTTAGTTCTTTGATTTTAGGGTTATGGTTATGTTTCTGGATAACTTAGGTTATGGCCTGAGTTGGTGTTAGAGTTAGATTTACTTTAGGGTGTCATCTAGGGTTAGGGTTAGGATAGGATTAGTGTTAGATTTAGGATACCATTTAGGAGATGGATTAGGATTAGAACTACAGTTTCTGCTAGTGTATTATTAGGTTATTTGAGTTCTTCCTAATTTTTGAAAATGTAGGTAATTTGAGCTATATCCTTCCCTTTAGGACTGCCTTCATTGTATACCAGAGCTTTTTGTGTGGTGCCTTTTCTTTTTCACTGAATTCTGTGATTCCTTATTTTTTTTGTTTCTTCATGACACATTTATTATGATTCAATAGTGTGCTGTTTAATCTACATGATTTTTTGTACTTTCTGATTTTTTTGTTTTAAAGTTGATTTCAAGCTTTATTATGTTGGGATAAGATAGAACATATGGCCTATTTCAATCTTCTCATATCCATTGAGATTTTTTTTTTTTGCCTTAGTGTATTCTCTAATTTGTAGAAACTTCCATGGACTTTTAGGAAGAATATATTCTTTAGTGTTTGAGTGGAATTTAATATTTTTTCTTTGGGTCATTTATCTCTGTATTTCTTGTTAATTTTTGTCTGGATCTGTCTGTTGAAAGCAGGACATTGAAGTTACCATTATTACTGTGTTGTGGTTAATATTTGGCTAGTGCCTAGTAATACTTTTAAAATTAGGTGCACTTGAATAGGGTGAGCATTTTGAGGATTGTAGTGCCTTCTTGGTGGCTTGTTTTTTTTTCTTTTATTATTATTATTATTTTATTTTATTTTACAATACTATTCAGTTCTACATAACAGCCACAGATTCCCTTGTTCTCCCCCTTCCTGCCCCCCTCCTCTTCCCCCCAGCACACCCCCCATTCCCATCTCCTCCAGAGCAAGGCCTCCCCCAAGGACTGCGATCGACCTGATAGACTCAGTTCAGGCAGGTCCAGTCCCCTCCTCCCAGATTGAGCCAAGCATCCCTGCATAAGTCCCAGGTTTCAAACAGCTAACTCATGCAATGAGCACAGGACCTGGTACCACTGCCTAGATGCCTCTCAAACAGATCAAGGCAATCAACTGTCTCACCTATTCAGAGGGCCTGATCCAGTTGGGAGCCCCTCAGCCTTTGGTTCATAGTTCATGTGTTTCCATTCGTTTGGCTATTTGTCCCTATGCTTTATCCAACCTTGGTTTCATCAATTCTCGCTCATATAAACCCTCCTCTTTCTCGCTAATTAGACTCCTGGATCTCCACCCAGGGCCTAGCCGTCGATGTCTGCATCCAGATTCCTCAGTCCTTGGATGGGGTTTCTGGCCCAACTATTAGGTTGTTTGGCCATTCCATCACCAGAGTAGGTCAGTCCCAGCTGTTTCTTGGCCATTGCCAGCAGTCTTTTGTGGAGGTATCTTTGTGGATTTCTGTAACCCAGACTCAGAAAGACAAATATGGTATGTACTCACTCATAGGAGGATACTAGATATGGGACAAGGATGACTGTACTGCTACTCACATCATCAGTGAGGCTACCTGGAAAACAGGACCCCACGAAAGACACGAGGATCACCCAGTGATGGAGAAATGGCTGAGATCTACATGAACAACCTGGACATGAGTGGGAGCAATGAAGGGCGAGGGTCAAGGGAAAGAGAGCAGGAGATCCCAGCTGCATCAAGAACAGTGAGGGAGAACAAGGAATAGGAGACCATGGTAAATGAAGACCACATGAGAAAAGGAAGAAGCAAAGTGCTAGAGAGGCCCACAGAAATTCTTGGTGGCTTGTTATCTTGATACCCTCTAATTGCTCTTGAGCTGAAGTTCATTTTTTCAGATACTATATTAGCTCCGCTCCTTTTTTGTGGCCCCCTTCTCTGGAATACTTTCCCCTCCAGGTCTTCACTCTATGTTATTATCATTCCTCTGAGATGATGTATGTATGTTTCTTGTAGATAACAAGACAGAAAATCCAGGTTTTAAAATCATTTGACTAGTTTGTACCTTGTGATTAGGAAATTGAAGCCATTAATTTTGAAAGTTATTTTGATAGATTTGTATTAGTTGCTACTATTTTTGTTGATTTTGTGGTTTTTGCTTTTTAGTTCTCTTTTGCACAATTGTTGTCCCAGCATCACTATTTTTTCTCCTGTAGACTCTGTGATATGCTTTTCCTTCTCTTCACTCTGAAGTATTCCTTTCAGTGTTCCTTGTTGAGATGGCTTGGTGGTCTTAGGTTCCTTGCAGCTCTCAGCGGAAATGTTTCCCCAATGAAAGAGGGAAAGCTATCCTTTCCTGGGACTGGTGGTATTCCATGGTCTTACCTTGTGATTTTTTTTCCTCTGTAGGGCAGAGCTTGGCTGCCTGCATCTTGAGGGCCTGAAATTGGCCATTGGAGTAGTCTGGGGGTGGGTGGGGCCTTGAGGGGCTTACACACATACTCACTCTTAGACACACAAATATATAATTTAAAAGTCTCTAAAAAAATGAAAATTATATATAAGTTTATATTATACAAAATAAAGGAAGAGATATGTATATAACTAAACATTTCTTTACATTATTTTATTTTTATACTTTTTATCATTCAAAACAATTTTAAAATTTAAATATAGTTTTATCATGTTCTTTCCCTTGCCCAACTTTATCTAGATCCTTTCCTCATCCCTACCAACCCAACTTTAAGTTCTTCCTTAAAAAAGCAAACTAAATACCCAATATAACAAAATGCCCCAAACCTAGAAAACAAAATACATCACCACAACCAACAGCAGTTAGTCTTAAGACTTATTATCTTGCTAGAACTGCAAATTTTACAATATCAACCAATTTAAGGATAGTCTTCAACACTGGGTGTGAAGCGATATGGGCTGCTAGGGTACAGCCTGTGCAAGCTAGGGGCTGCTGTGTTAGAGGCAGTTTTGCTTTTTGGTTTCCCAAGGATAGTAAGTCTAAACTTTAAACATGATGTCAACCATCTGAAACTATAATCAAATAAAAGCACCTGTGGAGTCCATTATTTATTGGTCTACTACTCCAGAATAGGAGATCTGTCCCGGAGTGGTTGATATACCCAATGTCACTCCATCGGAGAAAGCTGATTTTCCCTCTCAGCAGGTATAAATGACAGTTCTGTTGTTAAACTTTACCTTAGTGGCAGTGGATAGGTTTACATTCATTAATTTATTAATTTTTAATGTAACAAAATAAAATATAAAAAATAAAACAAAAACTATCACATCAAAGTCAGTCAAGACAGATCAACAGAAGGAAAGAACCCAAGAGAGGACACAAAAGCCAGAGACATACTTGTTTGCACACTCAGATTCCATAAAAACACTAAACTGGAAGCCATAATATAAGGACCATAGAGGACCGAGTGCAGACCTGTGCAAGCACTGAGCTTGCTGCTTCAGTTTCCGAGAGTTCATATGAGCTTTGCTCATGCTAATTTAGAGTCTTGTTTTCTTAGTGTCCTCCATCCACTCTGGCTCTTACATTCTTTCCACCTCATCTTCTGCAGGGTTACCTGATGTCTGCAGGGAGGGATTTGATGGATACTTCCCATTTAGGGCTGAGTGGCTGAGTGGTCCAATGTCTCTCACTATCTATGTAATGTCTGGCTGTGGGCCTCTATATGTGCTCCAATTTGCTGCTGGAGGAAGCTTCTCTAATGATGGTTAAACAAGATACTGGTCATATTTGTCTTTATGGGTCTAGGAAAACTCACTCAGGATTATTTTTTTCTAGTTCTATCCATTTACCTGCAGATTTTATGATGTCATTTTTAAATGGCTGAGTAATGCTCTATTGTGTAAATGTACCACATTTTCATTTTCTATTTTTCTGTTGCAGGGAATCTAGGTTGTTTCCAATTTCTAGCTATTATGAATAGAGCACCAATGAACATGGCTGAGCAAGTGTTTCTGTGGTATGATGAAGCATCCTTTGGGTATATGCCCAAGAGTGGTGTCTTTGTTAGGGTTTATGTTGCTGCAACAAAACGGCATGACAAAAGCAGGTTGGGGAAGAAACTGTTTTTTATTTTATTTTTGCAGTTCTGTATAACAGTACCTATTTAAAAACAGTGAGGGCAGGAACTTACGGAGGGCAGGAACCTGGAGGCAGGAGCTGATGCAGAGGCCATTGAAGAGTGCTACTTACTGGCTTGCTCCTCAGGGCTTGCTCAGTCTGCTTTCATATAGAACTCAGAACCACCAGCCCAGGGATGGCATCCACCATGGGATGAGCCTTTCCCTATCAATCACTAATTAAGAAAACGCCTTACAGGCCTGCCTACAAGCAGAGGCATTTTTGTTAATTGAGGCTCCCTCCTCTCAGATGACTTTAGCTTGTGTCAAGTTGACACAAAACTATCCAGAATAAATGGTAGAGCTGGAGCATGAGGTAGATTCAGTCTCAGTTTTCTGAGGAACTGCCATATTGATTTCCTTAGTGGCTGTATATATTTGCACTCCTACCAGCAAGGGAAGAGTGCTGCCCTGTCTCCACATCCTCAACAACATGAGCTGTCACTTGTGTCATTGATCTTAACCATTCTGACAGGTATAAGATGGAATCTCAAAGTAGTTTTGACTTGTATTTTCTTGATGGCTGAGAATGTTGAACATTTCTTTAAGGGTTTCTGTCATTTTTGTTTCCTCTATTGAGAAT
Source organism: Peromyscus maniculatus bairdii (assembly GCF_049852395.1). NCBI lineage: Eukaryota > Metazoa > Chordata > Mammalia > Rodentia > Cricetidae > Peromyscus > Peromyscus maniculatus. The sequence continues at coordinate 32,704,883 of NC_134855.1, forward strand.
CCACTGTTAAGAACTGTATCCCAGGGGTTGGGGATTTAGCTCAGTGGTAGAGCACTTGCCTAGCAAGTGCAAGGCCCTGGGTTTGGTCCTAAGCTCTGGGGAATAAAAAAAGAACTGTACCCCATTTTTTTTATTTGGGTCATTTGTTTTCCTGATATCTTCTTTCTTGAGTTCTTTATGTAGTCTAGATATTTGCCCTCTATTGGATGTGTGATTGGTAAAGACTTTTCCTATTCTGTATGCAGACACTGTCCAAATGACAGTGTCCTTTTCAGTGTAGAAGCTTTTCAACATTTCCTGACATCCCATTTATTAATTTGTTGATATTAGTGCCTAATGGTGTTCTGTTCATAAAGTCTTTTCCTGTGCCAACCAGTTCAAGGCACTTTCACTTGTACCAGGTTCAGTGTATCTGGTTTTACATTAAGATCTTTGATGCATCTGGAGTTGAGTTTTGTGCAGGGTGATAAGTATGGATGTATTTTCATTCTCCCACATGAAGTCATCCAGTTTGACCAGCACCATTTGTTCAAGATGCTGTCTTTTTTCCAATGTGTATTTCTGGCTTCTTTATTAAAAAAAATGTGTGGATTCTTCATTTCCTTTTCATTGATCAACTTGTCTGTTTTTGTGCCAATCCCTTGAACTTTTTATTATAATAGCTTCATAGTACAACTTGAAATCAGGGAAGGTGATACCTCTAGCAGTTGTTTTATTGTTCAGGATTATTTTAGCTATCCTGGGTTTTTTTTTTTTGTTCATCCATATGAAGTTGAGAGATTTTCTTTCAAGGTCTATAAAATTATGTTGAAATATTCGTGGGGGATTGCATTGAATCTGTAGAATCCTTTTGGTAGATAGTTATTTTTATTATGTTACTATTACTGATCCATGAGCATGGGAAATCCTTCCATATTCTGATATCTTTTTCTTCAGGTTTTTCTTCAGTGACTCGAATTTTTTATCATACAAGTCTTTCACTTGCTTGGTAAGAGTTAACTCTCTGTTTTGGTCTAAACAGACACATACCATTTATTTATTTATTTACCTACATCAAAGCTTTTGTGTCTGTTTCCTAAGAATAAGGTAATTTTGTTCTATAATAAAAGAATAATTATGAAAATCAAGACATTTTGCAACACTATGGTACTTTTTTTTTTGTCTCACAGTATATAGCTTCAACTGTAGATTCATTTATTTCTCTTGTTTTAAATTTATTTTAATCTGAAACATTTTCATAGTCTTTAATTACTTTGGTATTTGAAAGGTTGGGACAGTTCTTTTGTACAAAGTCTTATAGTTGCCTTTGCTTGATGTTTCTTGATTAATTCGGTTTATGCATTTTTGGCATGTACATGCAAAGAGATGTTGAGTACTTCTTAAGTACATCCCGTGCTTCTGTCCCTTTATCGATATAGTTGTCCTTGACAATTAGGGAAGAATGTATCTGCCAAATTTCTCCACTAAAAGTTAAACCTTCCCCTGTATAATTAATAGCTAATTTGTGGAGAGATGCTTTCAGACTTTTGAGCTGTACTGTCCTCAGTCATCCTTTTACCCAATAGTGCTGATACATTGGTGTTTTCTTCACAGCCACTTTATACAATGTTTGCATAATGTTGCTTTTTCTAACTCCTTCTTACTGCCATTTAGATAGGTGGCATTCAACTCAAAGGAAGAGTTTACTGCGTTCATTTTAGACTTCACTCATTGAATCTTTATAATAATTATTTTCTTTCATTTCTTGGTTGCTATGGGTTTATCATGTGGGATACTGTTGAAGTTTGTGCCTGCATCATGTGGTTACACTCACATTTTTTTCTAAATTACCTATTCTTCAAACAGAAAAGTTGTCACCTTAAATTGCATGTCTGTTAATTGAATCAAGAAAACAATGTGAAAAGGTCCTCAAAGTGACACAACTGTTGCTAAGAAAGAGTAAACTCAAACCATGATAATACTAAGAAACTATCCTGAAATTGTGTAACATGGGATTTCAGACCTTTACATATGAAAAATATTGTGTTGACTTTTAAAAAACCCTGCAATATGCCATAAATTAGCCAAAATTTGCAGATCTCTCTCTTATCAGTGTTCAGCATTTCCCTTGATTAGGTTTACTTAATTAAATTGAAGCTTTTCCTTTATCATTGTATACCATACAGTGCAAAACTCCATGTGGGAAGTGTCTCTGAATGTAAGACTGTTGTTTGAGAACATGGATTTTTTTGAGGTGCCGACCCTTTGTGCTTATGACTTTCTCCCTTAGCCTTAAACGTTGTCACACACACAAGGGCGGGTGAGATGGCTTAGGAAGTGTAGCGCATGCTGCCAAGACTGAGGATCTGAATTCAGTTCTCTGGGGCCAACACATGGCAGCGATAAGACTGGTGATGGAAGAACCGAATCCCGTCCATGTCGTGTGTGCCGTGGCACATGCCCTGACCTGACAAAAGATATTTAAAAAGTAACAGGTTTAAAGATTATCAAATACGTACTTAAAGGAATGGCAATTCCAATTTAAAAAAAAAATTAAAGTTTGCCTATAGACTAGGATAATGACTCAAGAGCACCTGATTTGTGGGGTACCGTGGACAAGAGTATTCTAAGGAGAAGTTTCAGTGAATGAAGGAGGCATATGAGTGTAAGGGAAGGCAGAAACTCCATCTTTACAGCACAGAGGGCTAACGAGAATTGGCAAGAAAGGAGGACTTAGACCAGGGGCAAGGCATGCCAGGAGAGTTTCCAAAATAAGGACTAGGTGAGTAGAGAAAATGTATTACATAAGAGAATAAACGGAACTGTCTTGTATGTGCTCGGAACCCAGTCTCACAGAGTCCTTGTTCTTGTATTACTTGTGCAGATACATATAAGAAGTCTTCCATTAAAAAAAAATGTTTCTGTCCATGTTTTATTGCTGTGAAGAGACACCATAACCAAGGCAACTCTTATAAAAGAAAACATTTAATTGGAGGCTTACTTAGCTTCAGAGGATTAGTCCATTCTCATCATGGCAGGGAGCAGGGTGGTTGTCAGGTGTGGTACTGGAGAAGTAGCTGAAAACTACATCCTGATCTGCAAGCAGCATGCTGACAGGAGAGAGAGAGAGAGAGAGAGAGAGAGAGAGAGAGAGAGAGAGAGAGAGAGAGAGAGAGAGAGAGATCAAGACCTGACATGGGTTTTATGAACCAGAAAGCCCACCCCTGGGGACATACCTCCTACAAGGCCACATCGCTAGCTAATCATTCCTAAACAGTCTACCAAGAAGGGACACTATATGAGCCTATGGGAGCAATTCTCATTAAAGTACCACAGCCATTTATTATTTAAAAATATATGCAACAGAAAAAAAGTTAACCATCTTTCAGTTTACAGTAAATTTATTTAGTGATACAGAAAACAAACATTGTATACATATATGGTATGCATTAACATATATTTATGATATAACATTCAAATAAGGAAAAAACTTAATATCAAACAGTTATGTTATCAAAGTGAAGTATTTATATTGCTTTCTTTTTGCTTTTTAAAGTTAAGTTAATTAATATATTATAGTACATTATTATCTATAGTCATTACACCCCTAGCTCCCAGTACAGCTTAGTGCCTATTTGAATAATCTCTCCTCATCTTCGTCTTCCCCCTACTCGCCAAAATTTCTTGTAACTACTGCTATACTACCATCTTTCATGAGATGAATATTCTGGACCCTAAGCCAATACAAAAGTAATATATTTGCCTTTCTATGCTTGTCTTATTTCACTTAAAATAATGATCTCCTGTTTTAAACAGTGAAAACCACAGATTTAATTTTCTTTATGGCTTGTTTGTCATATTCTTTATCAGCTCAGTTGACAATTATTAGTTTTTTTTCTTTATTAAGATTTCTAAAATTCATTTAACATACAAACCAGATCACCCTCTCATCCTTTCTCCTGCTCCCCCCAGCTTCCCTCCTCCAATCCACCCTTCCTCCCCTCCTCCGAAAATGTAAGACCTTCCATGAGGAGTCAACAAAGCCTGGTACTTTGAGCTGAGGCAGGTCCAAGCCACTCCCCACTGCATCAATGCTGTGCAAGGTGTCCCACCATAGGTAATGGACTCTAAAAAGCCAGCTCATGCACCAAGGATAGAAATCTGGTGCTAGGAAAGTTCCCAGAAATCCGTAAGGATGAGCCCAGCTTAGACTACTAGCATTAGTGGAGAGGGTGCCTGAATTGGCCTACCCCAATAATCAGAGTATGCCCTAACTTTCATCATAAAACCTTCATCCAGTAACTGATGGAAGCAGATGCAGAGCTCCACAGCCAAGCACCAGGCCGAGCTCCAGGAGTCCAGTTGAAGGAGAGAGAAGAGGGATTCTATGAGCAAGGGGCATCAAGATCATGATGGGGAAACCTACAGAGACGACCAAACCAAGCTAGTGGGAGCTCACAAACTTTAGGCCAACAGCTGTGGAGCCTCCATGGGAAGGGACAAGGCCCTCCACATAAGCCAGACAGTTATGTAGCTTGGTCTGTTTAAGGGGCCCCTGGCAGTGGAACTAGTTTTTTTCCTTTCTCATTTTGTGACTATGTGAATAAGACTGAAATGAACACAGAGAGTTGATGACTTTTCAACAAACTGATAGCATTTACACAGGAATAAGATTGCAGGGTGATATGGTGGTTGTGTTTTGAGTTTTTTTTTTTTTGTCGTCTCTAATGCATATACTAATTGCCATTCCCACCCAGCTGTGTGAGGGCTATCTTTTCTCTATGTTGCTTCCTGCTCTTCCTTTCTTCAGTCTTTTTGGATGAAAGACATACCAGACTGAGATAATATCTCATGATTTTGATAGGCATTTTTCTCTTGACCATTGACATAGAATGCTTTTTAAAGTTCTGTATATTTTATGACTTTTGGTAAATGAGTGTTTAAGTCTATTATTCACTTTTAAATTACATTATTAGTTCCTTGTTTTGAGTTTGAGTTGTGAAGGTCTTTGCATATGCTATATATCAGCTTCTCACGTACTGTGGATTTTGCAGATATTTTATTGGATCCTTTGATATGATTTCCCTTTGCTCTGCAGAGGGTTTTAAGTTGAAGGCTGCCTTATTTGTTTATTGTCACTTTTGTTGTCTGTGCCTTTGTATTCTTATTTAGGAAATACTTGTTCTTCCCAATGTGTTGTCACATTTTTCTATCCTTTCTTCTAGTGCATTTTTTTTTGCATCTGTACTTTCTAGTTTTACTTTTTAAGTTTGCAATCAATCTTGAGCTGACATTTATAACATGGAGATGGGGGTCTAGTTTCCTTGTTCTGTGCGTGATGTCCAGTTTCCCTCCCTAACGCTTATTAGACAAACTGTGGTTTCCCTATTTTGTCCTTCTGCTATTTGATATCAGCTGGCTGTTGATGAAAGGGTTTATTACTTGAAGGTGCTCTATTCTGCTCTGTTGGTCTGTGTGGACTTTTAAGCCAATACCATACTGTTTTGATTGCTACAGCCTTGTAGTATATTTGAAGTCACATAGCATTACACCTCCTGCTTTGTCCCTTTGGCTATCTGGTCTCCTCCTCCTCCTCCTCCTCCTCCTCCTCCTCCTCCTCCTCCTCCTCCTCCTCCTCCCCCTCCTCCTCCTCCTCTTCCTCCTCCTCATCCTCTTCTTCCTCCTCCTCCTCCCTCTCCCTCCTCCTTCTCTTTCTCCTCCTTCTGTGCATGTTGTGTGTGGTTCCATACAAACTTTAATGCTTGTGTTTTTAATTGTATGGTTAATGTCATCACCCAAATTTGATTATGCACCCAGTTTACAACTTATCACAGACATGCCTAACCTTTTGACATTGTGATATTATGTTGTTATCATCTATAATGCTTATGCTAGAAGACCACATAACTGAGTTTTAATGTGATCACCTGTAAAGTTCTTGCTGGAAAATGATGGAATTGATTCAGAAAATAAAAATACACCACAAAAACCCTCATAATATTTTAAGTGCATTTATGATTTTGTGTTGGGCTCCATTCATAGCCATCCCAAGCTTCACATGGCCCAAGGTGTTGGGAGGTGAAACTTCAGTTAGAAGGCTGGCTGTGAGGCAGTAATCACCTCCTACTAGCCCTGTCTAATTGAGAAACCAGATGATTTGTGCTCAGCTCAGTCTTCTGTAACATGCATTTGCTTAAGAGGCACATGAGTATATCAATATGCTTATTATTGTAGCTTAATTATTTTATTGAAATTGTATGTGAAAACCAATTTATCTATTCTAAGGTCTAAGAACTCAGAAAAGTGAAATTCACAGAAATAACCTAGTTTCTTAACTCTTTCTAGGTTTACTCTTTTGATTTAGCTCCAATCCTGATAACTTTATCTAGCTCTTTTCTCTCTGGCAGAATCTATGTGTTAAGTGAAGCAAAATCATCTGTTCATGGGCCAGGTAGAGACAAGTCTCTTTTCTGTGCTCTAGGAAGATAAATGAGATGAGACCTCAGCTTATGACACTTGTTCTAAATTTCAGAAATTCCACTGCTCTCTGAAACTAACATTCCTCTAAAGAAGCTTGCTTTTCAGGGAGTTTGTAACTACAATGTGCCTGGTCTTTCTGAAATAATGTACTTTAGAGGGCTTGATATAATTTTCATTAGTTGGTGGTTTGTTTCTCTAATATACAGTATACTTAGTATCATCAAAGTCACTTAAATAGAAATAATTTTGGCTTCAAAGTTAATGTGCCTTTTTAATATTATTCCTTTAAAACAAATTAATTAATAAAGCCTGATTAAATAACTTTCATTTTCTACTCACGTTGACATTGTGGAAAGCAGAAGCCATCTGTGAGTGTGTTTTTGTGAGGTGTACAAGCAATATTTTTCTCAGTACATTAATCTCAATTAGAATTGAAATGCAATTACAAAGTGAGTTAGTGCAATTCTTACGATAATTCAAGCAGAATTCTCTTCCAACTCAGTGATCTTCATATTTAGACAAAGGTGCATTTAACATTTTTCTTAAAAATTTTGTGTGATTTGAGTAATCACCTTAAATCTCTACATAAATTTACTTATAAGCATACTATAGTTCAGAGTTGCCTTGATGTGATTTTATCAATATTTTGTGGAAACTGTGTACTTAAAGGTTATTATGGAGTTTGAATTCTTGTCTCTTATGAGTACCCTTGACAGTTATTTAAAATATTCACACGTAGATGGAAATATTTCTGTTCACCAGCCTTTGCATTTGCTAGATATATAGTATGTGTTTTGAAATAAATTTATTCCATAATATGAAAGTATATAGTGACTGTTTGTAGACCTTTTTTTTCTGTGACATTGTCAAATTTCCTACATTTTGGATTTTTCTCCTTCACAGATGTGTTTTGTAGGAGTATTTTGAAGATGAATGTTTTCAAATCATCTTGAAATAGCCAAGCACCATATACAGTAAGTGATCTGTAATTTTGTTTTTCACTCTCTTGTAGTAATGCTGAATGTTTTTGGCAGACAATCATAAAAGAACACATTCTTATTTACAGTTCTTGACATTCGTGATTGCAGAGAGAAAAATGTGTATAAGCTAGGAAATGAGGTGTTCATAAGTTTGAATTAAGTTGTGCAATTTCCAGTTTTCTAATTACTGATTTTACTGCTGTTATAGCTATTTACCTAGAACATTCTTATTTATGATTTCAGTGAGATTTTATTCATATCTTGATTGACAAAAAGAATGAAAGTTTAGTGATATTATCCAGGTGCCTATATGGATTTTTTTTTAAAAGCACACCATCAGATTAATATATATCGAGTTTTTTCCACATTAGGTACTTTATATGTAAACATTACCATTAGTCCTTCCCCCAGCATTTTAAGATCTTATTTTCACTCCTGTCTTTAAATAAGAAAACTGGTAACCTCAGAGCTTTCATGATTTGCTCAATATTTCTTCAGAGTGGGAAATCTAGCTTCCTCATGTGCTGATTGCTTCTTTGGTGTTTTGGTTTTGTGTAAACGTTATCTTTAGAGTGTTGAGCAGGTTTGTACTGTTGTTTGTTGTTTACATTGTTGGTGTTATTTATGATGTCATTGGCTTCTTTTATTTATTTCAAGTGGCACTTCATTCCCAAATTATACAATTTTTAGTTAACAGGAAATGAATAAAAATGTAGATTCATGAAAGAAATTTGAATTTTTATTTGATAAAATAAAATCAGATGACTGAAGTTCTCAAGTCTTCATTCATTAAAGCAAGCAAACCAACAAACCCCTCAAAACTCATGCTGGGGATATTCGCACTTGCATCACATGAGTAAGATTCAACAAACAAAATAAATATTATAAGACACTCTCCACAACTAAATGTTGTTATGTGTGGTAGAGATCGCAGGGACCAAGGCACCACTCAACTGTCTTGTTTGGTTAAAGAGGATTACCTGGGGGACAGCTTTTGAATAGGATTTCCAAGAAAAAGAAATAGGAATACAATAGTGGCAGAACTGATATTTATCCATTTTTTTCTTAATATAACTCGGTCAATAATGAGATATCCTTAATAGATACTTAAGAATGCAGACTGTGGATTCAAAACACCTAGAAGTCCTAGACTTCTCATTTACTAGTTATTAGACAATGGACAAATTCCATAATGTAATTTTAGAATTGGTATAAGAGTAATGACTGTTTCATTCATGTTGAACTAATATATGCTGTAGATACATAGATGTTGAATAAGTGCTAGTAGTTATACAGTTATTTGGAATATTCAAGTATTTTTGTTCATTAAGTATCATAATTGATAATCATGTTATAGAAGTATACAATATGGGTATTCAGTGAGCACTGTTCTTTGAAATAAAAAATAAATAAACGAAATTTCCATCTTTTTTCATAAACCGCAAAATATTCATTATAGCTTTTGGTAGAAAACAAAACACAATCAATAGGCGTATACTGTGTGTGTGTGTGTGTGTGTGTGTGTGTGTGTGTGTGTGTGTGTGTGTAAAACTAAGTAGTTACTACATACCTAGGCTGGAAAGTTTGTTTGTGAGCGTTTTTGGAGAGAAAAGATGACAATTTGGATGTACTAATAAAGCTATAATTCTTATCTTGAGGAAGACAGAAAAAAATTATAAAAGTGAAGAGAAATAATTGCCAACATTTTTGGGGACTAGTCATCCAGGGCTTGTAACAAATCTATGGAGATTGCAGGGTAATGGGCAAGAGAACATTCATTAAGCATCTATTATATGCATTTTACATTCAACAACACAATTAACCATTCATTAAGCGTCTATTGTATACATTTCACATTCAACAACACGGTTAACCTCACAATTAATAACATCATGAATCTGATCTGCTATGATTATTTTCACTTTAGGGGAAAATGTACACTAGAAAGTTTGCATCTTTCTTTATGGGAATGAAGCTTGAGGCTTCTGTACTTCTAATGCTTCTTTATGCTGTTAGCCTAAAAGTTAAATGCTAAGATTCTACAGTTGATCCAAGGTCAGCTTCTTTGTGTGGTATTGTGTTCCCCAAAATATTGTACACCCTAATAAATTTATCTGGGGTCAGAGAACAAAGCCACTAGATACAGAGGCTGGAAAATGGTGGCACTCACACCTTTAATCCTAGCATTCCAGAGACAGAAATCCCTCTGGATCTCTGTGAATTCAAGGCCACATAGTTTTAACAGCTAGGCATGGTGACACACACCTTTAATCCCAAAACGTGAGCCTTTAATCCCAGGGAGTGATGGCAGAAAAGAAAGATATATAAGACATGGAGACCAGAAACTAGAAGCATTTTGGCTGGTTAAGCTTTCAGGCTTCTAGCAGCACAGTTCAGCTGAGAGCCATTGGGATAAGGACATAGAGACATCCAGTCTGAGGAAACAAGACCAGCTGAGAAGCTGGCCAGGTGAGGAAGCTGTGGCTTGTTCTGGTTCTCTGATCTTCCAGTTCACCCCAATACCTGGCTCAGGTTTGATTTTATTAATAAGAACTTTTAAGATTCCTGCTACATCTTTGCATGGAAAACACTATTCCCAAACCTCACAATATATAAGAGGTCTTCAGTAATGCATATTTTATGACTTGATTTCAACTAAAATAAATAGCAATTGTCAAATATTAAACGTTGATAGGGCTATGTGCAATCTCACACTAATCCCCTTGAAAAATATACTGTATCATTAAAGAAAACTTTGCATGTAAAAAGCTTCTTTTCCAAGGCCAGAGGCCATATCTCATGTTTCTAGGACACTTTTGGAAGTTGAAATGACCGACCACCTCTTTTGTGTGACCTTTCCTCTTTATGTCATGAGGAGGAGTTTAGAACAAAGTTTAGAACAAGGTTTTTCATTGACTTATCGTCCTCTCTTTTCATCACCTTCAGCTGTGTCGTGTTCTCAGCACCATCTTAAGACCAGAGGACCACATTGACACTTTCTCTTTGGCAGATCAAATTTAGCTGTTACTGGTTCCAGTTATTTTACGCTTCTGTTCTTGAAACAGACATCGGTCAATGCTTATTGGGGGTGTTTTAAAAATGTATTAGTATTTAAAAGATTATTGTTCTGAAAATGGAAGATCCTTCTTTCCTTTTATGTTTTGATGTTCATTTGCCTCAACCAACAAACATTTAAGACATTTAAATTATTATTTTATTATGTTTATGTTTATGCATGTTTTGGTTGTGCTCTGTGTACATGCCTAGTGCCCCTGAAAGCAAGAAGAGGGCAGAAGATTTCCTAGAATTGGAGTTACAGATGGTTGTGAGATGCCATTTGGAGTCTGAGAATTGAATTCAAGTCCTCTAGAGGACAGCTCATGCTCTTAACAGCTGAACCATCTCTCCAGGCCCTTGGGCAGAGGATCCACACTCTCTGTGCTGTTGGTTTGAGACTGAAAGACTTATAGAGTCTTCTAGTTTTATTTTCCTGATTTGGTTTCTGGAAAGCAAATCTAAGGATTTTGCTTAGTGATTACATTTTATTTAATTCATTTAATACTTATTGGATGCTTCTAAATGAGACAGTAAGCAGTGGTGGAAGCAGGATGGAGAAAGAACCATTCTCAAGTAAATTTGGTTGTCAGATTGAAGAAACAGTTTGTGCTCAGTAACAGTTATAGCATGGCAGTGGTATAAACCAATCAAATTTTAAAATCCACGTCAAATAGTGAAGGAATAGTGAAGTCATGAATATGAAAAATTAAAGCAAGATGAGGAGGTCTGAGCAAGCAGATCTAATGCTGAGCTTTTGGTCCAAGATTTTGTCATTTGCATTTGGGCTAGATCTGGATGGAGATAGAAAATGATATCAGGATAGTCAAAGAAATGGCCTAAGAAAGTTCAGAAGTTCAGAAGTGAAGTGGCCATCACCATAGTCAACTCATGACAAGTTAGGTGGTTAACAAAGTGAGTTTGTCAAGTAAAGCAAAGATTGGTAAGTTTGGAACCCAGGCTCAAGCCACACTCAGAAACTACTGGTAACCATACAAGATATTAAAACTTCAGTGATAGACAATTAAAAGGAGAGGAGGGAGAATATTTTCTGAGTGCTAATCTGGTGAACAAAATTCTTTCTTCCTTTGAATAAAATTCTGACATAGTGCTCAGAATGGATTGTGACTGTGGCAGTGATAGGCAAGAGGATATATTATCAGGAACTACAACATCCTAAGAATTAAAAGATGATGGCAGGACCCATGGTCATTCCAATGGAAATGGAGAGGGACGATGGGCTAGCTGAAATTTGGAAGAAAATACATTTAGAGAGGAGTTGGGACTTACTAAGTAAGAGGCTTGTTTTAAATGCTTCTGACCTCCCTCGCTATTCTGCATAAAAGGATACCGAGACAAACAGTAGTTAAACAGCTTGTCAGAGTTACCAAGTATAAAAATAGCACAGTCAACTTTGGAGCCCCTTGAGTTAAGCTCTTGGGCCTGCAGTTGGCTTCTCTTCTACTAGTGTTCTAAGAATAATTGATGTTTCCAGGTTGATTGGGCTGCAAGGCAAATTGCCAAATAGTCTGATGCCTATTTTCCAGACTTTATATCTTCTTTAAACAGGTCCTTGGGTAGGGAGAAAAATCTTCTGACCTTTAGGGAGAAAGATCCCTTATGTGAGTGATGAGTCTCTTCTATACATTAACTTGTATGTTAGCAGCAGGAACAGTGTAATTTATGACATTACTCGATTATAAATTAGAATAGTAAATATGTCAACTTAGTATGATTTATTATCCATCCTTAGCAGAACTTCAAATGAAACAAGGCTAGAGTGTTATATTAAAGATTTAATACTTTGGTCCGTGAAAGACCAATATTTCAGACTTAGTTTACTTATCATAGTGACCAATAATTTTGCCAAGGAGAATTAGAGGCTCATCTTAGGGACCATCTCCTTTTTCTCTAGTGCTGGAAAGGAGCACATCACACTGTTGAGGAAAGAGCTGCATTGACTTTAATGCAAACCAGCTTCTGGTGTGTGTGGCTTGGTAATTTATTCAGCTCTCTGTTGTTCAGATTCTTCACCTTTACAAGGCTGCTGTAATAGGAAGCTGTCTTCAAAATACAGTAGATTTGAAGTTCATGTTATGGTCATCAAAACTTATCTCATGCATTAACAATTGTAATTATCAATTTTAACCACAGAATTATTGTCATTTGAGTTCTTGTTGTGATGTTGTATGTATCAAATGGACAAAACATTTTTTTTAAAACCCAAGTAGCTATCACAAAGATCAAGAAGAAGCCCTTTGTATTCCAGCTGCTTTTCCTGCCTCCCAGTGTTTTACATTTCTATTATTTCCAGAACAGATGAAATTATTCTGGCTTTACCATTAACTACTTCCTTGCTTTTTAATACAGTTTAAATATCCCAGCCTATTTTCCTTACTACACAATTTTAATATCATATGACTTAAAATACCTCTGACAAATGGCCATGCATGCCACATACATTCTTCTATGTGAGCATTTCTTTCCTGTATATGCATTTGTAACTTTTATTAATGCTTTGTGAGGTTCCCTAATTTCCATCGCCTATGTCATATTCCATTAAACAAAAATACTACAGAATATTTTTTCATTGTAGTGTTGATGGGGTCTGAGTTATTTCTAGATTTAGGCTGTCATGAGCATTTTTAAATCTTTGCTGATCATGCTCATGTATTTGTGTTGGGCATATACTTAGCAATAGAATTGCCTGGTTCTAGTGCATGCAAATCTTCAATTTTAGCAGTTACTACCAGACTGTTTTTGTAAAATTGTTAACTAATTATACAACTGTCATTAGTGTCTGCAAACTCCCATTGTTTACTTTTTCTGAAGCTTAGTATAATCAGTCTTTTCAATTTTAGCCATTCTGATGAGAGTTTACTTTGCATTTCCCTATTGAGGAATGTGGTTATGACCTCTGCTTTAACTTTATATGAATATTATTGTATATTGTCCACTTTTCTTTTGTGTTGACTTTTTAATTGTTAGCATTCAGAATTAGTTGTCTGTGTGAAGAGCACTGCTTCAGTACATATGGTGGGATACCTTCCCTCTGATTTTCCTATTTTTGTCATAATTCATTGCCTCCCTCTCTCCCTTCTTCTTTTCTTTCTTCTTTTTCTCCCCCGTGTCCTTCCTCCCTGTTCCTTTTCCTCTTCTGCCTCCCTCTCTTCTCCTCTCCTCTCCTCCCCTCCCCCTTCTCTTCTACTCTTGTCCCCTCCCTCCTTTATCCCTCCTTCCCCTCCTTCACTCTCCTCCTGCTCCTCCTCTCTTCCTTTTCCTTCTCCTCCCATGTTGTCCCCCCATCTTCTGCTTCTCCCTCTTTTTTCATTTTTCCTTTGCTTTACAAGAATAGGGCCCAGGGCCTCAATGCATACTATACTGGCTCCGCACCAAGAATCACAGCCCAACCACTTGCTTTTACCATAGCTTGAAGAGGCTTTTTTTTGATTAAAAAAGTAGTCAAATTCTAATTGTAATGCCTCTTTATAATTATGCAGTCACTTTCTGAAGGACTTTGAGGTCAAGTTAGTTTTTCCTTCTAAAATAGAATATTTACCAGGTGAGTCATCCATATCCTTAATCCCAGGATGCAGAGGCAAGAGGATGTCTGAGTTTGAAGCTAGCTTGATCTACAAAGTGAATTCTATGCCAGCTAGGTTTACTTAAAGAGACTCTTTTCAAAATTAGCAAGTAATAAAACACCCCTAACCTAAACCACAAAGAATATCATTTTTTTACTAAAGAAGTTTGTTGTTAAAGTTTTTGTGAGAGAGTCTCACTATGTAGTTCCTGAAACTTTCTATGTAGACCAAACTAGCCTTGAAATCATGATCCTCCTGCCTCTATCTCCTGAATTCCTATCTAGCATACCTGACCAAGTTGCTATAGATCATATTAATTTTTTTCCATTGGCCCACAGATTTTCATTTACATAGTTATCATAAATTTTATATATGTTAGGGTCTCTAGAGGGACCATTATTATACTTAGTTATTCTCATATTTATAATTCCATTTATAAGTATGATCACTTTAAAATTATTTTTCATGTTTGTTGAAAAAGACTGTTACTGTGTCTTTATGTGTAGACCTATCAACTTTGCCTCATTTCATATGAATTTTAGAATTTCCTTGTTGAAATCAACAACAAAAAATCGAGATGCTATTTTGGAGCTTATTTAATTATTAAATATCTTATTATCACATATTTTAAAACTGGCATAAGTGACTTTTAATATGTGCTGGTTAGTTTTTGTCAACTTGATACAAACTGTAGTCACCAGGGAAGAGGGAACCTCAACTGAAGAATTTCCTCCATCAGGTTGCATTTTCTTGATTGATGATTGATGGGAGAGGTCAAGGCCACTGTGAGTAGTGCTGCCTTGGGAAGATGGTCCTGGATGTAATAAGAAAGCATGCTAAGCAAGTCCTTAAATAGCATTCCTCCTTAGTCTCTGGTTCAGTTTTTGCTTTAGGTCTCTACCTTGAGTTCCTGATGTGGCTTCCCCTGATGATGGATTGTGATGTGGAAGTGTAAACCAAATAAACCCTTTCTTCCCCAAGTTCTTTTTGGTAATAGTGTTTATCCAAGCAACAGAAAGCAAACTAATAAAAATCCATGAATGTCATATAAACTTCATTTATTTTATTTAATGTTTTGTAGTTTTCTGTGTAGAGATTGTGCAATTTGGTTAATTTGTATTTAGAAGTTTATACAAATATACCTGTATGGTTTCTTTCATGGCATAATACTGAGTTATGATGTATGTTCAATAAATTACTAGCTACATGACATCAATCAAGGTTCTTATTTGGTAATATAATCTTAGCTGTGAAATACATTGATCATAATTATCTTGAAAGGTTTTCATATGGGTCTATCACAGGCAGCATGGTTAATAAACACTATATTTATTCTATTCATTTTATGTTAGCATAATTTTAATGAATACAAGGACAACCATTTTTTTTTAAAAAATCTTGGGTAGAACTTTGTACTTTAAATAGGATTGACAGTCTTAATTTCTATTCTCAGATACAGCATTTTAAAAATTTTATTTTATTTTATGTGTATAAATGTTATATCTGTCTGTATGTCTGCGCATCACACGTGTGCCTGCTAACCTGGAGAGTCAGAAGGGGGCTTCAGATCCTCTGGAACTGTTTTTAGAGATGGTTGTGAGTTACCATGTGTGTGCTAGGAATTGAACGTGGGTCTTACATAAGAGCAGGCAGTGCTTTTATCCCCCAGGCCATTTCTCCAGTCCCAGATGTATAATTTTTTATACCTTGACTCATATTGGAAATATTGTTATAATTAGTTTTTTATAGTAATACCTTATGTAATACTGGAATAAAATTATGTAAAAACTAAGGGATAGAACTGGGACGAGATTCTTACATTAGTTATAAAAGTTGTTAAAGTCTGCATATGGTCCCAGGACTCAGTTCCCTCAGCTAACAAATCACTTGTAGGGAGTTGACCTGTATCATCTGACAGTTTTAAAACACCTTAATATTGGGGAAATTATTAAGGCCCCTCCATGTAGTTAAAAAGGGGGATTTATTTAGTGGCATAACTTACAAATGAATGGATAGGTAGGTAGCAGGGTCTGGGAATGACGCAGTACAGTCTGGCGGTGTTCTCTGGAGAACTCTGCTCCGTCTACCTCCAGTGTCCAGGGTCCAGGAACCAAGAGAGTGGGCGCATCCGGATCTCCGGTCTTCAGGGTCCTCTCTTGGCCCTGCCTTGTAGGCGTGATAGTTACCAAAGCCTCATTGGGGGTTGGAACTTCCAGACGAAAGCTGGAATGGCTTCCCACTACACCTTAATATTGTGATTTTTTCTTTCCATGGATTATTTTGTCTAAAAATCCTAAATATGAACAAATAAGTGAGATCAAAGTTTGATTTTTATAAGGATTTTCTCTGTTGAGTTGTTTTACCAGTTCAGAAATAAAACAATAGTTTTAATTGAATAACTTGATTTTATGTACTAGAAATTGGCTTTTAATTTTTATTCTGAAAGTTGCTATTTTTGATAGAATGTGGGATAACAGTGTTTGGAAATAAGTTTCTGGCCAATGTTGAACTCTTTGGGAAAGCAAATGGAGATTGACAGAAAAAGCCCTCACACTCTAGGATGAAGATTATTTGGCCAGTTTTAAAAAAGATAATGTAACGACATTGAGCTACCAATGAACAATCATTTAGAGCGTGCCTTAGCTTTTGCTAAGCTTTTGTTCTGTTTTATTTTGTCCCCATCATGCCATAGGCAGTTGGGTGAATTGGATTCTGGTGCATACCCCAGTGGCCAGGCCAGCAGGGGATTTCTGTATCTGCTTTAGTATGTGTAATGTTTCACCAAGGCAGTTTCCAGATGCAATCTTTGTTTGCATCTGGAGCATTCTGCTTGGGATTCGGTGAAGCCGAAATAAATGGCGTGTCATTTGTTCTATGTGGTTATTACTGCTGTCTGCTCTCTTGAATTTGACCATCTGAGCTGATAGTTAGGGCTCCCTTTCTATAAATAGAAAGTTATTAGTAAAAGCCTGGTTGCCATATGGCAAGATAGTCTACGCTGTTAAACTGATTAAATGCAACAGAAATTTCTAGTCTTTCAGAAGATGCTGTGTTCTATAATAAAAGCATATGGATTATCTTTGTTCCAAAACTAACATACATACTGAGTGTGTAGTTCTTGGTGTACATGCATGTTTATTTGTGCTGCCATCACCTTTAACATTCTTGAATTGATTTATGATATATATATATATATATATATATATATATATATATATATATATATATGTACATTAAATTGTATAAGTATACTAAAGGATTTTTATATTCTTCTGATGCTGTTGTTTAAAGATACAGGATACAGGTAGCCAGAAAGTCCCATTTATATTTCTTTCTTGTCAAAACCCTTTTGATTTTTAATCATTTTGAAAATTTGCTATAATAATAATGAGCTTCTCAAAATGTATGAGTATCATGAATGGAAATTTTCAACACTTTTAAATTTTCTTAAATCATTAATAATTTTGACAAAAAGCAAAATCTTTAAACAAAACTGATAAAAATGCAGCGGACCACAATAATAACATTACAAGTAGTAAACTTAATTACACACCTGCTGAAACAAAACAGAATTGCAATGCAAAACCTCATGAAATTCTGTCCAAATATCCCACCTGCAAGCCAGAAAATAGAGTTACCAAACACGCTGCTGAGCATTCTATTTTCCTGTTGCCAGGCAACCCACCTCATACACTGAGTTGAGCAGCCAGAGGGTCAAACTTGAAGCTATCTTGGTCACAGAAGGGTCCAATTGGAAATGAAGTGGAAAAAAAAAAAGGAAAAAGAGGAAGATAAGAAAGAGTGTCATTTCAGTAGTTATTCAAGTTAATCATGACCCCAATTTTTTTTTTTTTTCTGGTAACATGCTCAGATGAAATTTACCTGGGATTCTGCTCCCTTCACTATGATCTTCTTTCATGTTTTTGTTTGCGTGCATGCAAGAGTTTAGCAATAATTTTTAGTAGAGAAATATAATTGTCATCATAATTAGAATGCATTCATTAAGAGTTCTTTGAGATCTTAGTCCTGTGATGTAATGTTTGATTTGCTCCTGCTTACTTGTTGTGCTGGGGATGATATTCAGAGTCTCCCAATGCTAAGCAAGTCATCTACAACTGAATCACATCGTCAGCTTAATTTAGTCATATTTTAAATGAACTGCTATGTAAAGTTATATGCTTAGCCAAAACATTGCAAATACAAATTAATTATGTTTAGATGGTGTTGGAATAAATGAAGGGATAGAGAAGGAATAATTCATTTGTTCTGCATGATGAGCCTTGAAGAAGACTGGACATACCAAGCAGAGAGTGCAAGTTTAGGAAGAGATCCTCTACTCTGAGAAGAAACCTTCACAGAACCCTCTCTTTCTTTCTATACCATTTGACAGCAAATACTTCTCTGACTCTTTGTGACACATGATATACAGAGGGAACAGCACCTGGGATGTTGGAAGATGTGAGTTTTCTGCTAGTGCAGAGTTCAAAGATTCTTTCACCTTCCCTCTATTTGTCTACCTTTATGAACCAATGTCTTCGTGCATGCTGGGGAATCTTACTTCTCTATACATGTTTGAGAGCATTAATTTAAACAAACACTCTCCTTAACATGTTCAGTATTCTTCCTCTCTTCTGATTTTGCTTGTGACATTAAACATATCAAAATACTTGGCCCTAAAAATAACATACAAGTGTGCATATATTTTTTCCCTTTCCAGGTCTTGCTTTGGCCATATTTAATTCTTGTCTCTATTAGTAACCACATGCTTAAAAATGGCACATATATTACTTTTCATGTCTAATGTGTTAAGTCTTTCCTGTTTGATTGTCTGAAGCTGCTCTAAGGTCAGCAAAGTTAGTCTTATTCATGTAGAAAAATAATTTGGTTTTGATTAAGTACAATTTTATGCCTTTGATCAGTTCTCTCATTCAGAAACATCCTGTCTTTGACTTCTCAACACTACACATACATCACTCTTCCCCTGATAGTCCTTGCCTAGTTTCATTTTTGAGCTTCTCTTCCTTACAGATTGGTACTTTATACAATCCCATGGGGCACTCTTTCTTTTGCATACTCTCACTAAGCATATTTTCTTCCTTTCTATGACTTTAGTTAACATTGGTTTACCCACTTCCTTATAGTTACTATCCCTAGAATTTAATCTGTATACTTGCCTGTGTCTGGGCAGCCTAACTGAGGAACTCCATAGACACTTCAAAGTCAACAAGGCTATCAGTAAATACGTGTATGTTCGTACTTTGACTAGTACAACATTAATTTTAAATGCAGCACTAGGATACAAAAGGAATAAAATAAAAATATAGAATAGTATTCTTTATAAATAGCAGCCAGTTTAGACTTTAATCCTGAGCAATTCTTTGATTTTTGCCTAAAAGTGCTGTGTTATAAACTCTCATGGACTTGGGTCTCTCTAATACATCTAGCAATTTTATGTTTATGTTGATGTTTTTAAAAAGACAAATAGTGCTTTTCCTGTAATTAGATATTATTGTTCTTTGATACCATTCAACTATCACTGAGCCTTTCTGGAGTCTCAGTACTTCCATATGACTGTAGGCATTACCATTCTAAGATGTTATTGAATTTTACCTCACTTGGTATTTGTTCGAAGAAAGAACTTGGCAAATGTCTTATGGTCTTTTGTAAGAGAAACATTTTCAGTACAATGGCATGTGTATATTGGATCCAAATATTGGGATTGGTGTTTTTACATAGAAGAGGGTATAGGAAAGATGGGAAAAATAACAAGTGACACATAATGAAATAACCAATCATTACATCCTACAGAACCAAACTTTAAATTTCAATGGAAAATTCAAGCTAGGTGATTTCTAAAATTAATAACATTTATCATCATTTATCATGGTATCTCTTTCTTTGCTCTCCCATTCTGTCCCTGTTGCAGCTCGAACCTCCCATTTCCTTATGTTCTCATCCCCCATTCTCTGCCCTTCATCACCACCCCCCATGCCCAGTTTGCTCATGTAGATATCATCAATTTCTCCTTTACTGGGCTATCTATGTGTCCCTCTTAGGGTCTTTCTTGTTAGCTAGCTACTCTGGAGCTGTGGGCTGTAGTCTGTTTATCCTTTGCTTTACATCTACTATCCACTTATGAGTGAGTACATACCATGTTTGTCCTTCTGAGTCTGGGTTACCTCACTCAGGATGATATTTTCTAGTCCCATCCACTTTCCTGCAAATTTCATAATATCATTGTTTTTGCTGCTGCGTATACTCCATTGTGTATATATGCCACATTTTCTTTATTCATTCTTTGGTTGAGGGGAATCTGGGTTGTTTTCAGGTTCTGACTATTATGAATAATGCTGCTATGAACATAGTTGAGCTTGTGTCCTTGTGGTATGATTGAGCATTCCTTGAGTATATGCCCAAGAGTGGTATAGCTGGGTCTTGAGGTAGAGTGATTCTCAATTTTCTGAGAAACTGCCATACTGATTTCCAAAGTGGCTGTACAAGTTTGCACTCCCACCAACAGTGTTCCCCTTGCTCCACATCCTCTCTAATATAAGCTGCCTTCAGTGTTTTTTGTTTGTTTTTGAGACAGAGTTTCTCTGTGTAGTTTTGGTGCCTGTCCTGGATCTCACTCTGTAGACCAGGCTCGCCTTGAACTCACAGAGATCCGCCTGGCTCTGCCTCCCGAGTGTTGGGATTAAAGGTGTGTGCCACCACTGACCAGCGCAGTGTTTCTGATCATAGCCATTCTGACAAGTGTAAGGTAGTATCTCAGAGTCGTTTTGATTTGCATTTCCCTGATGTCTAAGGATGTTGAGAAATTAAGACATCATGGGAATAGAAAGAAACAGGGTGCTAGGGAAGTTCCCAGAAATCCACAAGGATAACCCCACCTTAGACTACTAGCAATAGTCGAGAGAGTGCCTGAACTGGTCTACTCTGGTAACCAGATTAGTGAATATCCTAACTCTCATCATAGAGCCTTCATCCAGTTACTGATGGAAGCAGATGCACAGATCCACAGATCCACTGCTGGGCACCAGGCTGAGCCCCAGCAGTCCAATCAATGAGAGAGAGGAGAGATTCTATAAGCAAGGGACAAGATGGAAAAATGTACAGAGATGAGGAGCCACGCTAGTGGAAACCCATGAGCTGTGGACTAATAGCTATGGAGCTCCCATGAGAATGGACTAGGCCCTCCAGATAGGCGAGACAGTTGTTTAGCTTGAACTGTTTGGGGGGGTTCCCAGGGGGATTGGGATTCATCCCTAGTGCATGAGCCAGCTTTTTGGAGCCCAGTGCCTAAGGTGTGACACCTGGCACAGCCTTGATGCAGGGGAGAGGGGCTTGGACCTGCCTCAACTGAATGTAACAGGCTCTGCTGACTCCCTATGGGAGACCTTGACTTGGAGGAGGTGGGAATGGGGGTAGATCTGGGGGGAAGGCTTGGGGTAGGAAGAGGGAGGAGAGGAGGATCTGTGGTTGGTATGTAAAATGAATAGAAAATTTCTTAATAATAATAATAAAATAAATAATATCAGCATAGGATGGAAATCCAAGAAATGTAAGACTTATGATAGAGACATAACTTAAATATGCTGAAAGAGAATGTAACTTTTAAAATATAAAAAGAATAGAATAATCAGGAATTAAAATGGCATACAGAAAAAGCTCATGCACTGGTTAATATGCTTCATTGATTTAGATTGCTGCCTTTGTACATACCCTCCAGAAATATGAAGCACAAAGCAAAATAAAGAGTTGATTGCTGTTCTGATGGGGTGCAGCTGAATGGATTTGGGAAACTAGAGGGTTTTATACTGATTATGTTTTTTTTTTTTTTAAGAGGAGAATCATACCAGCATTTTCTTTCTCAGTTTGAACACTTTCATTTCACAGAAATTAATAGACAGGAGATCTTGGAATCAAGCACACCTACTGATTTGTTCTGATGCCAATCAGTAGTTAGAATGCATTTATCTTGCTTATCAAAATCAAAGAGAAATATTATAACTGTTCAGCCATATAAACAGTGCAGCTTTTCCACGGGCTAAACAGATGTTATTGATCCTGAAGCTCTATATCTTTGCTGTTTGAGCTAAAAAAAGCCCCATAAAACCTTTGCAGAGGATTTGTGAGCTATTTGTTTTTAGATTTTGGCCTGATTCAAAAATGAAGTACAATGAGGAAAACTGTCTTCTCACTCATTGTTTCTCACCGTCACAATGTCAAGTATGAAGATCCTGTTTCTAGAATGGAAGCCTAGCAGTTGAGGTATACTAAGGTAGATTGATAATCAGTTCTTTTTAACCTCTTAATGTACTGCTTCCACTTAGCCATGTTCTGCATAGATCACTTATGGGTAATAATGAAGAAAACTTGTCTGATATGGGCTCCTTTGTAAATGTGACATATTAATGGTACAAACTTTGAGATTGTCACTTCTTATATTGAAATAGTAGTAAGGTCATATGGAGTAACATTCTAGTTTAGATATTTATAAATGGACTATAGATTATATGTATTATTTGCTTCATATTTAAATTTTTCCCTGAATACAATCAAATACACCTTGCTTGCCTTTAGCATGGAGGCTCTCTTGTGTATGATAATTTTATTTTTTAATCTGATCATTCCTACCATTTCAGCCATAGTTTTTCTTTTGGAAATAGTATACTATTGTTAGGATGTCACACTTTTCTATAGTAACATTCGCTGTAGTTTTCAGGTGTCTCCATTGTCATGCCTTAACTCTGTGAAGGAAAAATTCTGTAGTCCTAATATGCATGTCTTTGTATATTATGAGTGGACAATCAATTGACTTATGTTGTCTCTTTCTAAAACCTTAGTTGGAGTTGAGTAGCATTTAGATTTCTAATAGTGTGAGTACTTAGAGTGAGTATCCTTCCTAATTTTCTATGACCACTGACTCAGTTTTGTTTTCTATTGGTGTGATAAAACACCATGACCAAAAGCAATGCTAGGGAGTCAGAGAAGGAACTCAGGCCTGGCAGGAACATGGAGGTAGGAACTATTTCAAAGGCAATGGATGAATACTGCTTACTGGCATGCTTGCTCTTCCTGGCTTGCTCAGACTGTTTTCTTTATAGCTCCCAGGACTAGCAACCTAGGGTTGACACCATGTACAGTGAGCTGGACCCTTCCATATTAATCATCAATCAAGAAAATGTACCATATGTCTGCCCACAGGCCAATGTAGTGAGTGCACTCTCTCAAATGAGGCTGTCCCTTCCAAAATGACTCCAGCTTGTGTCAAGTTGACAATACAAGCTAGCCCCATCACTTTGATTATCATTCTTGATGGATTGGAGGGGGCTATTGATTTCAACAAAGGTCATATTTACAATAACAACAACAACAACAGTAATAATATTAATCCTGTATGAAAATGTTGGTTTAGAAAGCAATGTATTTTTTCAAAAGAATGGAAAGTTTTAATAGTATTACATTTTCAGAGTCATAAAGATTGTGTAATAATGGAAACAAATTTAGAAGCACATTGAAGTTGGCCTTGTTTAGTGGAGGATTCTGCTTTTTTTTCTCACTTTCTTTGTGAATCACGGACCAGTCTTTTGAGCCTGTTTGTCCAGCACCATTGCTGATCTCATCCGAACTCTGTCTGTGTTCTCACATATGCACAAACATAAATACCATATAACACCGAACTTTAAGCTTCATCAATAAACCAGTGTTTTCTTTTTCTAATTTATTTTGTAACAAGATGTATGTTTTCTCTATCATCAGGTAATATATACCACTTCTGGATTATATATTGAAAAAACAATTATAACAAAAGTAGTGTTAAGAAAACCCTGACAGCCTTGTCTACTTTCCCAATACTCCGATGTGAATATATTTGAAACAGTTACCTTCATAAGGAATAAATGGGGACATCTTGAGTTATTTATATTGTCACTAGTATTTATGATACTAAAATTTTTCATATATCTCTTATAGCTATGTAGCATACTATCAATTAACCATATCTAGATGTGCTTATATTATTTACTTTTAACTAACAGTGTAGTTAAAATATCTTGAAATTAAGGTCTTTTCTCTAACATGGAAATTTTTGTTTTGTTTTTTGAGACAGGGTTTCTCTGTGTAGCTTTGTGCCTTTCCTGGATCTCACTCTGTAGACCAGGCTGGCCTCGAACTCACAAAGATCCACCTGCCTCTGCCTCCCAAGTGCTAGGACTAAAGGCGTGTGCCACCACTGTCTGGCCATACATGGAAATTTTAAAAGAATTTCCAATAGGAAAATTGCTAATTCAAATCATGTGACTTTCAATAAATAAATAAAGTAGGTTAAAAAACTATTACTTTTAATAAACCCATTTCTTTCCAATATATATATATATATATATATATATATATATATATATTTAATTTTTTATTTTTTTTGGTTTTTCGAGACAGAGTTTCTCTGTGTAGCTTTGTGCCTTTTCCTGGAACTCACTTTGTAGTCCAGGCTGGCCACGAACTCACAGAGATCCGCCTGGCTCTGCCTCCTGATTGCTGGGATTAAAGGTGTGCACCACCACCGCCCGGCCCAAAATATATTTTTAATTGGTTTACATTTACTCCTTCAAATTAGCTAAGACACTTTGAATCCCCTAAACCAGAATTTTGTTGAAAACAAAATTTTATTTCAATATTTAGTTCTTAGCACAATTTCAGTTAAATGATGCTGCTGATAGGAAAAGAATTGCTATGCTTATGGATTGGCTAACTATGTACTTGAACACATAATGTTAGTCCCTGTTTTAGTTGTAAATCTTGTAAATTCATGATGAATGTTTCTTTTCCTCATGCATTTTAGCAAATTTCTTTATCTTATAGCCTTTCTGTGTTTGCTAAAATTAGATTATGCACTGTTTTATACTTAACTATATAGACTAGTCAACTAGTTATAGTTTTAGGGATGTTATATTACAAAGTTACTTTGCTAATAAAAACACACATTTTGACTCTTTGGGGATATAGTACTTCTATTTTGCTGTTAATTAATTGGAGACTAATTATTCAATATTCCAATTATTTAGTTCCTTATTTCCTTATTTCCTTCTTCCTTCTAATTGCCTGTCTTTTCAGCACTTAACATATGATTAATAATAGCTTCATCAGGAAAATTTCAAGAAAAAAATCCAGTAAAACAAATTAACATGTAAGTCTGTATAATGTTTAATGAGGGTTTTTTGAATAGAAGCAATTAAATACATAATCCATTAGCACTTCTATAGCTAGTTTTAAGAAGGCATGCATTTTCCCTATTGATAAGTTCTATTTAACAATTACTTAAATACATAAGCAAGTGAATCCATTTTTATTTACATTTATTCAGTTGGAGTATACCCTAGAGTAATCTGTGGAAAGCTCACTTCTGTGCCCTCTTGTTTTAGGTGCTGGGGTTTCTTAGTGCCTTAGAATTCTGTTTTTTGTTGTTTTTTTTTTTTTTCTCATAACTTCTCTTTCTTTGAATCTGTCATTAATTACTATTCAGGGTAGTCAGAGTAACTCAGATAATTTTATGTTGTACTGTAGATCACTCTCCACTATTTTATATAACTGAATGTACTTCTTTTGAAGAGAACACCTAGGTAAGAAATAAGCATTATACCTTCCACATTTCTAAGAAAGCACTTGTAATACATTCCTTTACTTTTTCTTTTGATCAAGAAAAATTTAGAGGCCTTAAGGTTAGCTAGAAACTGACTCTAAGACTGTATAATTGTTCAGTGATTCAATAAAAGCATTTGTTTTCTTTTAACATTCTAGTTTTGTCTTAAATCTCTAGGTTTTATATATAGTTGGACATTTTAGATTTATTTTTTTATTTTTATTTTTATTTTTCTGTATCTTGGTGACTACTAATGAATGAACTTGAACCATGACTGCCAGGTTCTAAGATAAATGTTTATAGGCACTAAAAACACCAATGCTTTTTGAGTAAGTTTCAAGTTGATGAGTTCTTTCAAATAACTTAATTTTATTATCTTTGTGATGGACATACATTGCTTTTCATAAGTATCCTTTATGTAGACTTAATTGCCTTATCATTTAATAATAATCTATTGCTAGTAGAATCACCTTATGATGTATTTGGCTTTCGACAGGTACAGCATCTCAATAGAGTAGATATACAGTGTGCACTTATTGTGGAAAGATTAATGTACAATGACACACGTTGATTCCTTATGTGAATGTTGCTGTCTTGTGTGGTGATATTGTATTGTATCCCCTAATATATTGTGCACCTTAATAAACTTATCTGGGGTCAGAAAACAGAACAGCCGCTAGATAGACATAGAGGCCTAGCTTTCCAAAGGCAAAGATCTGTTGGATCTCTGTGAGTTCAAAGCCACTCTGGAAACAGCCAGGCGTTTCCAGTGTGCTACAGTCTTGTGAATATTTTCTGTAAGGCTACCATTCTTTGACTCATTATGAAGCCGTTTATTCCTTGTGGTTACATTCTTTCCATAGTAATAATTATGTAATGAAAGTGTCACTTAACAAGAGTTCCACACCTTGTAAACATTTCACCTCTATTTCCTTCACAATCCCTACTCCAGTGTTCCCATTTACCCCCATCCTTACTGGATATTAACAGAATGCAACAAGTATGTTATCTTACATATTTTTATCTTTAGTGCCTTACATAGTGTTAATACCTGTCTAACACTTGCTTGTCTCTATAGGATGCATAAAAATAATACTTTACTTTTTAGGTAACTGTTACATCCTAAAAAAAAATTTTAGACACAATTGAAAATATATCTCAATTTTAATGCTAAGAGATTACTAATTGTTTTAGTCAGTGTCTTATTGCTGTGAAGAGACAACATGACTGTGAGCACTCTTATAAAAGAAAGCATTTATTTGGGGCTTGCTTACAGTCCATTATTGTAATGGCAGGGAGCATGGCAACATGCAATCAGACATGGTGCTGGAGAAGTAGCTGAGATTTTCACATTTGGATCTGCAGGAAGTAGCAAGAGAATGATACTGAGCCTAGCTTGGAGTTTTGAAATCTCAAAACCTACCCCCTAGTGACTCATTTCCTCCAACAAGGTCACACCCACTCTAACAAGGCCATGCTTCCTAATCCTTCTCAAGTAGTATCACTCTCTGATTACTCAGCATTCAAATATATGAGCCTATGGGGACCCATTCTTATTCAAACCACCACATTCCATTCCCTGGCTCCCATAGGCTTATAATGCAAAATGCTTTTAGACCAGCTTCAAGAATAAAATACAAAATGTACAGTTTGAGGAGAAAAGAAACACCAGTAAGTGTAATGCATCTAGGTCTAGTTAGTCTTCAAGATGAAAGTTAAAAAAAAAAAAAAAAAACAACTTATTCCTTATGCAAAATGGAATAAAGGGAGTGATGACTTCAGCACAAAGTCCCTCTTCTGGTACCAACTTTTCTTAGTTGAGTTACTATGGCTGTGATGAAACACCATGACCAAAGCAACTTGGGGAAGAAAGGGTTTATTTGGCTTATGCTTCCACATTAGAGTTCATCCTCAAAGGAGTCAGTAGAGTAACTCACACAGGTCAGGAACCTGAAGGCAGGAGCTAAAGCAGAGTCCATGGAGGAGTGCTGCTTAGTGGCTTGCTCCTTATGCCTTGCTCAGTCTGCTTCTTATAGAAGCAGGGATGATAACACACACAAAGGGCTGCCTCCAGTCCCCATCAATCACTAATTAAGAAAATGCCCCACAGGGTTGCTACAGCCTAATCTTATGGAGTCTTTTTCTTAATTGAAGTTCACTCCTCTCAGAATGACTTGGCTTGTGTCAAGTTGACATAAAACTATCCAGCACAATTGACCCTTTGTCAACTTGACACACAAACACATCACCATTAAGCCGTAACCTCATTCATCCCCTAGATCTCACATTAAAAGCCCAAATAACTTTTAAAGTTTCACAGTCTTTACAAATTCAAACACATTAAAGTTCAGTCCCTTTAAAATCTCCACTTCTTTAAAAATCCAAAATCTCTCTCTTTTTTTTCTCACTACTATAAAAGCAAGGACGAAATCTCTTTTAAAAGTTCAAAGTCTCTGAACTGTAGGCTTTTATAAAAACCAACATTAAGTTAAATACTTACTTATTTCAAGAAGGAAGATGCAGGTCAATATCAGATCAAAGCAAAACCAAACTCACAACAGTGTTAATAACTCAGTGTCCAATGTCTGGGATCTACTAACAATCTGGGCTTCTCTGAAGGGTTTGGGCTGCTTCTCTAGCTCTGACATCTGCAGCACACACAGCTTGTCTTCTAGGTTCTGGCTGGCTCCACTACACCATTGCTGTGCTTGGTGATAATTCTATGGTGGTGGCATCTCCAAAATGAGGGGGTCTTTTGATGCAACTGCTATACTTCTTCCTACCGTCTCAGTTACCACTAATTTCTCAGCTCCAACTAACTAGCATCGGTTATCCCAGCAAAGCAAATATTTCCCTTTAGTGATTCTGGCATCTTGTTAATCGAAGCTGATTCTTTTTTTTTTTTTTTTTTTTTTTTGGTTTTCTGAGACAGGGATTCTCTGTGTAGCTTTCCTCCTTTTCCTGGAACTCACTTGTTAGTCCAGGCTGGCCTTGAACTCACAGAGATCCGCCTGGCTCTGCCTCCCGAGTGCTGGGATTAAAGGCGTGTGCCATCACCGCCCAGCCTAATTGCAGCTGATTCTTAAGCCCCAACTAACCAGAACAAAGAATATTAATTTAAAAATAACAAATCGTCTTGATAGAATCTTTAAACTTTCCTCTGAAACTCCATAAGCCAGGCCCCCATTGTCTGCATTGCCCACAACATTCTTAATCTTCCAACCTCATACAGAATAGACCACTGAGAGCTCAACATTCAGTGGCTTTTCTAGTCCAAAGTTCCAAGGTCCTTCCACAGTCCTCCCCAAAACATAGACAGGTCTCTCACAGCAATAGCTCACTATCCTGGTACCAACTTCTATCTTAGTTAGTGTTCTGTGTCTGTGAAGAGACACCAAAACAGCAAACCATATAAAAGAAAATATTTAATTAGGGCTGGCTTACAGTTTCTGAGGTTCAGTCCATTAATCATGGTGGGGAGCATGGAGGCACACAGGCAGACATGGTGTTGCAGAGGTAGCTAAGAATTTAGCATCTAGATCTACAGGCAATGGGAAGAGACACCACCTGGCTTGGGTTTTGAAACTTCAAACTCATGCCCAGTGACACACTTCCTCCAACAAGGCCATACCCACTTTAACAAGGCCACATCTCCTAATCCTTCTGAAGTATTTCCACTCTTTGATGACTAAGCATTCAAATATATGAGACAAGAAAGGCCATTCTTGTTCAAACCTTCACACTAATGTTATTTAGTGTATCTTTCTATAAATTTTCTGTACATATGACAATGCCTAACTACACTTATATACTGCCTGATTTTATTTTGGTGTGTGTGTGTGTGTGTGTATGTGTGTGTGTGTGTGTGTGTATGTGTGTGTCTGTGTATGATTCTCTCAGGTTACGAAGGGTCTAGAATATGATTTTAATGTACTTAAAATGTAGCAACAATTTGCTTACATATGTTAGCTTGTTGCTGTTTCATGGATATTGGCAGAACAAATTCCTACATTAGAGCAAAAGACATTTTTTTTTTTAACTCATGGCACAGTGAGTAGGGTGCATACCAGTGCACTTGTATGTGTTCTACTTGCTCTTAAATCTCATGGAGCCTTTGTGACCAGACTCAATTATATCTGCATAATAACTAGATTGTGCTGCATTAAAACAATAGTATAACCCCAAAGGAACCACATATACATGCACATACACACAAACAACAATAATAACAGCAACAGAAACAAATAACAATGTCAGAAATCATTTTGTGTGGACTCACCATTTCATAGCAAGTAGAAAAACTTTTCTCTTTCTCCTGGAGTGTGCATCTCACTTAATTCCTCAAGATTGCTCACTGCCAAGGCAACTATTAAAATAGTCTGATAAACAGTATTTGAAGCCATCAGTTCTTAGCATAGCCATTAGCAAGTATAGACGTTGGGGAGATAGAAAAAGGATTGTGTGGTGATTTTATGCTTTGGTCACCCAATATCCTGGCTTCTGCTGAATTTTCACATGAGTATGCCATCCACTCTACACGTCATTAATCTGAAAGAAGTTAGGAGCAAATCCATTCATTGTTTTTTCATACAGTCTTAAGACTAATGTGAAAAGAATTTCAAGCAGCAGAATGAAGTCAATCTGCAGCTTCAGCTTCCTTGTCCTTGACTCACATACTATAAATGCATCTCATCAGGAATGATGATATGTATGGTTATGGTGTGCTTTAAGGGTAGTCTACTATCTAGCACTAATAGAGCAAGGTTTAAAATCATCTGCTGATCTTTTGTTGACAGTGAAGTAGGTAACAAGTAATTCTAATTCCCAATGGAGAGATTGATCATAGTCCACTGTCCTCCATGTACAAACACATAGTACAATGGGGCATGCTTCTCCCCAGTTCATATTTCTCTAGACTGCATCATACTTTTTGCTGTACCAGAAATGAGCTTGATATACGACCACAAGCTTTAGAGTCATAAGTCAGTAAGTAGGATTTCTCCTGTTTTTTAGTCATCTATTACTTTGAATCAGACTTTGTATGCATTAGAGATAAATGTAATAAATATACAACATTGAAAGCCTTAAATAAGCTAATTGTAAAATTGAATTATATCACAATGAGACTTTAAAAATATTCATCTGATGATGTTGCGTTGATTTACAGTGGTGGCAGTGGGATAGTAAAGACTAAGGTAGATCTGATGTGGGATAGAAAAGGAAAATATTTCTAAAAAGGAATATGACATTAAAAATACATGTGTGTTCATGCTTTATGAGTGTATATAAGCAGAGGCCAGAGGGAAACTCTGGTTGTCCTCCTCTATCCCATTCTACCTTAGCCCCGGAGACAAGGCCTCTCACTGAATCTGCAGTTCGTTGGCTAGGGGAGTGTCCAACAAGCTGGAGTGGTTCTCTTGTCTCTTTCTTCTCCTAGGGCTGCAGTCACATGGGTGGCTACACCCGGCCTTTTATCTTATTTCAGGCCTAGAAAGAGTTAATGGAAAGTATCGGTTTGGAGAAAAAATTCTAAAATTTCATCAAAATTTACTGATACATATATATCAATCCCATAAATCAAGATGTATTCTCTCCTATAAAAGGGATTTCCTGGCTATCCTGTGTTCTAGTAGAAAGTGTTGTTGGAGATAAATGAGAGAAAGTAAGAGGCACAGAGAATGGCAAAACGAAAAAACAAGAAGAATTTCAAGATAGTTGACCTGAAAAAAAGGACAGCAAAAAACATACTTAGGAATTGGAGCAGGGGCTGAAGGAGTGGCTCTGTGGTTAGGAACACTGGCTGCTCTTACAGAGGACCCAGGTTCAATTCCCAGTCCCCATATGGTGGCCCACAATCTTCTGTATCTTCAGTTCCTCTTCTGGCCTCCATGAGCAGTATGCCTGGCTTTTAAAGGGCACTGGGCATCCAACTCAGGCCCTCATGCTTGTACTACAAGCTCTCTTACCGATGGAGCGATAGCAGGCCCTTTTTGCTAGAGAAGTCACTGTCACATGTTGCTTAGGACTATGGAAGACAATGATTGAGTTGATTATTAGAACTAGCCAACTTAATTCGAATTAATTAAGATTTTCTTACCATAGCAGGTGCTCAACCTGTGTACTTTAAGAGAGAATGGGATGACAGGGATATGCACATTGTGGTTATACATTAATCTTTCATGAAACTTACTGTCACATGATGTGTTTACATTACTGAGTGAATATCTTCCTCATTATATTCTTGAAGGGAAGAATTCAGCTGAGAGACACAGACAGTACAAGTAGGATATTATTTAGCGAAGTGAGGCAAAACGTATCTTCTGAGAGAGACTAGCTAGGCTATCTTGAAGGAGGAATTGCCAATTGATAGGTTTGGCATTGTTTTTAAGAAATGTTTATGAATATTTATGAGACTGATGACATATTTATGGAGCAGCAGATCACCCTTAGAAGATATCTTTCAATGATGCTCTACAATAGCCCACAAAGAGGTGAGAGGATGAAAACCACAATGAAGCAGGTCTTTTGAGATTGCAGCCCCTGTGTTGAGTTTACAATTTTGTAATTGGGAACATTTTCACCTGAGGTACTCATTCAATGCTAGGTGAATTTTGGATCAGAAAACAAAGGATTAAACAGACTACTTGCAAGCCAGAATAAGGGTGCAACTAATCGCATGATAGCCCCACACTGTGGCCTGTAGCCTAGGGAGTTTCCTGTCCCGATCTCTACTGGATGAAGCGAGTCCTTGAAAATATCACAAGAATTTCAAGACAAGTCACAGTAAATAGTGCACATTTTAAACATAAGCACAAGATGTTCACACAAAATAGGGGCCTGCGATCTGCTTATTCCCCCAAATAAATGTAAACAGATGAATATAGCTGCAGCTGAAGGGAGATATAGGATCAAATTAATTTGTTTTAACATAATTGTTAATGTTAGGATTTTTGTATAGTGACAAGGACCCATCATAGTCGATAAACTGAATCAGACAAGACATGCACATCAATAAAATATTTGAATATGTAAGAGCGGATGTATTACACTGTGAAAGGACACTTAATCCATTGAAACAGTTTTACTTGCAGATTCATGGGTGGTGATAGAAGTAAGCAAGTAGATGCATTCAGTCTGGCAGTATGAAAAATTTTCTGGTTGCGTTTAATCTGGTCTGCTAACTTAGAAGTACGGTGATGAGTTGTGAGTAACAAACATGGAGATGGCAGCAGGAGGAAGGGGAAGGAGGTGGGAAATTGCCTAAGGGGTGGATTGATTTGTATGCGAACTGCTGAAATATTATTGTGAAATAGGGAGAGTTCACTGTGGTATGGGCTCATAGATTTACAATGTGAATAAATGGGAAAGACAACTGGAAAGAAACCAGAGTCATCTGGGAATCAGGAACCTCACTTGAGGAATTGCCTCCATCAGATTGGCCTGGAGGCAAGTTTGTGGGGTGTTTTCTTGATTAATGATTGATGTGCCAGGGCCCAGCCCACCGTGGTCAGTGCCAATCCTGGGCAGCCCTTTGTTATATAACAAAACAAGCTGAACAAGTCAGAGGAAGTAAGCTTGTAAGAAGTGTTTTTCCATGGTTTCTGCTTCAGTTCCTGCCTCATTCTTACCTTGAATCCTTGCCTTGGCTTCCCTCAATTATGGACTATAATCTGTAAGCCAGATAAACCTTTTTCTCTCCAAGTTTTTTTGGCCAGTGTTACTCACAGAATGAAGAGTACCTATGTTTACCTGCTTATTTATTAAAGTAGGGCTGGGGAAATTTGGTTAATTGGTCTATTACTTTGATGGGGCTTCCATTACAATGTATAACAGACTGAGTGGTTTAAGCAATAGAACTTTATTCTCCTGGAGTTACTTTTATTCTTAGAGATTTCTTTTAAAATTAACTTTATTTAGTTGGTGTGTGAGGGGCCAGAGTGGGCTCATGTGCCTTGGCACATACATGTCAGGGAAGAACTTGCAAGAGTCGGTTCTCTCTTTTCACCACATTTATGGGTCCAAGGATAAACCTTAGGTCATCAGACTTGGTGGCAAGCCTGCCGAGCATTCTCACTGGCCCCTTTTGGGCTTTCTCTGTGTCTGCTACATGGCTCTCTTCAGCCTACGTTTCCGTGTGGCCTGCCTGTTTGTGTTCATTTCTCTTCCTACAGGGACTCTCAGTATTATTGGATTAAGACTCACCCATAACACTTCATTTAACCTCGATATTTCTTTTTATTCATTCATTTTCTTACTTATTTTTAAAAAGATTGTGTATTTCAAAATGGTGCGTGCGTGCGTGTGTGTGTGTGTGTGTGTGTGTGTGTGTGTGTGTGTGTGTGTGTATGAGGTTACAGCACATTTCTTGGGATCTGGCTCTTTCTTGCCACCTTGTGGTATCAATGGATGGAATTCAGGTCATCAGCCGTGGCCACTGGCATCTATACTTGCAGAGCTCTCTTGTTGGCCCGTAATTACTTTCTTAAAGGTGCAATCTTCACATGTAGTCATATTCTGAGATACTGTGAATTAAGACTTCAACATAGGCCTTGTTAGCTGTGGAAAGAGTGAGATCAACTTCTGTATAATGACTAGTGCTAGAGTTTTAAAATATTTCCAATAGTTTTAAATGTTTTAGAGGATTAAGAACAGAGACTGGAGATATGAAATCCTGTTCTCGTGCAGATTGTTTTTTAATGTCAGGATACAATGGGAAAATCAGTTTTTAAATGTATTATAGATAGATGCTTAGAAAAAAACATAAGGGGCATAAAAAGAGGATATGTGTTATTTTAGTGTGTATCGATAGGGAATAAAGGCAAGGGGTCCATCAACTTACCACTAGCTTAAGCTAGGAGTATGTATGTACTCATGCTAGGAATTGGTGTATTTAAGAAACATCCCAGGAGACCCAAGTGAGTGACATGGAGAACAAAAGTCCAGGATGGGATCAGAAGAGCTGCAAATAGAAGGAAGCTGTTTTATCTTCTATGATTTCTTTGATAAACCAAAAGTTGATTAGATTACAGAATCAGGATACTTAGACATGAGATCTGTTTTTACCTTACAAAGGAAGTTTAGTTTTCATAGAAGTAAAATGCACAGATCTCAAGTGCACAAATTTTAATGAGTTTTCAGTATCATAAAATCTGTGTAATTCATACGTCTTCAGAGGATACATTTATTAAATGTAATATTTCTGCCTTATAATGGTTTTATTTTTCAAGTCCCTAAACAGTCACGTCCTGGAGATGCAGTGTGTTTGCAAGGGTTCATGAGTGTCCGCATGCCTTTTCTTTTATTTGATGGTAGTTCTAAAATTAATATTACTATTATTAATAATAGCTAAGATAGGTTGAGTCCCTCCCATGTCACAGGCAACGTTGCAAGAGTTTTACATGCCTTAATCCATTCATATTTATCTCAGCCTTTTGAAGCAGCTGTTACTGCTTATGTTTTATAGACAGAAAAACCAAGTGAATACATAAACACACACACACACACACACACACACACACACACACACACACACACACAGCATTTGCTACGATGTTTCATGTTGGTTGAATTTAATATGATGGCCCATTTTCCCTTTTCTCAGATACAAGTGAGGAAACATTTCTTTCTTTTCATTCCACAATCTTTACACAAAAAGCATGTATTTAATTTTACCTTTACTGGCCTCCTTGAGTCTTAGTATATACCTTTTAATATGGTACAGTTTCTTTTCTTTTCTTTTTTATTATTAAGAAATTTATGTTCATTTTACATCCAAACCACAGATGCCTCTCTCCTTCCGCCTCCCGCCCACCAGCCTTCCCTCCCAAACCAACCCCCATTCCCACCTCCTCCACGACAAGGCCTCCCATGGGGAATCACCTGAACTTGGTACATTCAGCTGAGGCAGGCCAAGCCCCTCCCCCTGAATCAAGGCTGTATAAGATGTCTCACCATGGGCACTGGGCTCCAAAAAACCCGCTTATGCTATGGTGCAGTTTCTAAGAAGACTTTTAATTTTGCCTGTGAGTGGATTCTCCTGATGTATATTAATTTTTTATCTTCAGCCACACAAAGGCCAGTCATTTTTTTCAGTCATATCTGGATCTAAATCAGCATAAATTTTGATTTCTAGTCCCTGGATTTATGGGTTTATAAAGAAAATGTGCATAATGGCTGTTCACTTCCAGTGCTTTTGTAGTTATCTACAATGTTAAAAGTTTGAAAAGTACCTCAAATTTCTGGAAGCTCTATCAGCACTCTCAAAGTAGTTTCTAGAATGCTCTGGCAGCTTTAAATACAGCCTCATAAAATAGATTAAAAAAATTTCTCCCATTATGTAATTTTCTATTAAAGAGAATATATGCCTACAGATAAAAATGCCTAATAGCAACTAAGCTAGATTCCCCAGGGAAATAATAGCCTTCTGGTTGAAAAAAAATAAAACAAACTAACCCATCTAGACTTTTCTCTTTATACAATTGTTGCCAACTCCCCTAAATTTTATCTAGATTTTTATTTTTATAATTAAGTTAGGAAATACTGCATATTTCTAAGTAAAAGTCCCATAATATCTTATAAAATATCACTTATGTGGTGAAAAAGAAGGGAATTGGAGGTATACAAGGGTGTTTGATGTTTTTTTGTGTCTTAAAAGTTTTTTTCCCTAGAGCAATATCTGACAAAGCAAAATGCTACTAGGCACGGTGTTTGTTGTGTGCTTAAAGTCTCTGCACTCAAGAGGTTGAGGCAAGAGGATTGTAAGCGCAAGGCCTGCAGAGAAAATGTTGCTGAGATTTTGTCTCAATTTTTTCTCAAAGAAAAATAATAAAGAATTAAAAATAGACAGGGAAGTAATAATACTAAAAGATTTTTGAACTTCTTAGGAAAACAGCCAGATGAACCTGTTTGTACAGATTGTTAATGTTCCCTGCTGGATCAGTCAGCCAGAGATACTGCAGCAGTGTGCTTTCTTCATTCCCTAAGACACAAAACAATATTTGCAGATAAGTAGGATCGTATTGGAATAAAACATAAGATGCTGACTCTCTTATGCAGATGCTGACTCTCTTAAATAAACCCAGGCTACCGACTGTGCTTACATGTTGGTTAGTCGGCATGTGTATTGTCATCTTTCCACTTGACCAGGTTTGTTTGTATTAGAGTACACACATGAGACAATTATTCCACATGGACCAGAGGATAAGAAGCTGCTTTCCAGATAGAGATTTAGCTAAGTTACACACAGAATTAGAAATTTGAAATAGATATGGCTAGAGTGTCTTATAACTAGACAAGAATATACAACAACTAAGTTTTATCACTGAAATGGTTGAGTTGGACCCCTCTCAGTGCTGTGGATTTTGCAGCACAAATCAAACAGGCTGTGAACGGAGGATGATTTGAATAATGCTTGAAGTCATAATAGGATGTGATTTCACTTTCTATCATAACTGAGGTTAAAATTAAATTCTTCATAACCTCACTTGCTTGGCTCCTATTAGGAAATGACTTATCTTAGGCATTTTAATATTTAATATTAAGTTATTTCAGATTTTGTTGCAAAAATAATTATACTTAAAAAAATTCTCCTTCATCTTGCTTGAGCCTCATAACACTTTTTGAGGTGGATAGGGCAGGAAAGACGTTATCAATAAAAAGGAAGTGCACAGAGAGGCAAGATGCCTAAGGCCATGTTTTCATTTGATGATAGCCAAGGGCAGTGCTCCTCCTTTCTTTAGATCATTTATTCTAAGGTGTTTCTGCTGGGAAAGTTGAGCCGATTCAGTCCGTATTGTTGTTATGTACACTTTCCCATAGGGTTTTTTTCCCCACAATTAATTGAAGGGGTGAATTCTATCTTAGAGTTAAAGAAAGAGAAAAATTTATAGACTCAGTTGTTTCCTATCACAGGTTTAGAAATACACACACAGTGATAAGAATACAAGTAAGAGAGTTGTGCCCTGGTTACCAGGGCTGGAGGCTGAGTTCTAATATTTAGCTGTCATTTTTATATAAAAGTAAAATAGAAAGGAAATGTACTAGATAATATTCCAACCTTTTCAAGAAAAACAAACTCAAAATGTTATGCACTTTTTTGCTTTGCATATATGATCCATCTCTGTCCTTTTGCAAATATTTATCCATATATATCTGAATAAATACAAATTTTATGTTGTTATTGAAATTAGAGTCTTAGCTGGGTGGTGGTGGCGCATACCTTTCATTCCAGTACTTGGAGGCAGGGGCAGGTGGAGCTCTGTGAGTTTGAGGCCAGCCTGGTTTACAAAGAGATTTCTAGCACAGCCAGTGCTATTACATAGAGAAGCTCTGTCTCAAAAATCAAAAACAAAATAAACAAACAAGAAAAAAAAAAGACCCAAAACCCAACAACAAAGGTAAATAAATAAATAATGAAAGACAGACAGACAGACAGGAATCATAGTCTTTGCTCCACTTATTTTTTTTCCTTTTTTTAAAATTTATTTTATTTTACAATACTATTCAGTTCTACATAACAGCCACAGATTTCCTTGTTCTCCCCCTTCCTGCCCCCTCCCCTTCCCCCTAGCCCAACCCCCTTACCCACCACCTCCAGATCAAGGCCACCCCCGAGGACTGAGATCAACCTGATAGACTCAGTCCAGGCAGGTCCAGCCCCCTCCTCCCAGATTGAGCCAAGCGTCCCTGTATAAGTACCAGGTTTCAAACAGCTAACTCATGCAGCGAGCCCAGGACCTGGTACCACTGCCTAGATGCCTCCCAAACAGATCAAGGCAATCAACTGTCTCACCTATTCAGAGGGCCTTATCCAGTTGGGGGCCCTCAGCCTTTGGTTCTGGACTGCTACTCACATCACCAGTGAGGCTACCTGGAAAACAGGACCCCAAGAAAGACATGGGGATGCTCCACTTATTTTTAACTCTTACTTTGTTGGATTTTGAATTTGAACGTTTTACTAGTTCCCATTGGCTGTCATAAGCAGCATTTCTGTTGTCTTAGTCAACTAAATCAGTTAACATAAATTTAAAGAGCTCTTTACCTTAGAAAATTGTACTTTGTGTTACTATTTTGAAACATAATTATGAAGTATATCAATTGTCTTTGTATTTAATATTGTCATCTAAAATATCTCTGTCAAAACAGTGTTATTTATCTTACATCTAACAATTTATACTTTACTTGGTATTTATTTTTTTATTTCTTGGTACTAGAAATTGTACTTAGGTCCTTGCCCATGCTCACCAAGCACTCTCTACTTGATTGCTAGTGTTTTTCCTTTAATTGAAAATAGATTTTTTTCCTACATAATATATTCTGATTATGATTTCCCCTCCCTCTATTCCTCCCAGTTCCTCACTATTCCCATTACCATTCAGATCTATATTTGATGATACTTTAAATATAGCAAATGATATCAGATAATTTTTGATCTGATGTGTTTGTTATACAGAAACTAGTTATATAGTTGCTTCTCAATGCAATAAACATAAATATGTATAAGACATTAATTTATATTTCTTTGGATGTCTCTCAAGAATTTTGCAGCTTTTTTTTGTTCTTTACAAGGCATAATCATTTTGCTTATTTTTCATCAGTATGTTGTTTCTCATTGATAAATAGTTCAAATGCACACTATCTATGCCAAGATATACTTCTCCTCTGTATTTTTCTATGTAGACCACAAACCAGATACTTTTAAGACTAACAAGTGTTGATTTATTTCATGAATTGCTGATAAACTGATCATCTAAGAGCCTTTTTCAAAAATCATTTTTTTTTTCATTCATGGTTTCTCTGTGTAGACCTGACTGTCCTGAAACTCACTTTGTAGACCATGCTGGCTTTACATTCAGAGATCTGCCTGTCTCTGCCTCTCAATTGCTGGGGTTAAAGGTGTGTGCTCCTGCCCCTATCCCCAGCATCCTTTGTAAACTTGATCACACTTAATCCTATCAAATCTTTAGATGTGGCATTGTTAACATTATTCCACAGATTAGAAAAATGGAAGCAAAGAAGGTCTTCAAGTATTAGTAAGTGAATGGACTCAGAGTTGCCGTTTATCAAGTATTGGCTGTTAGACTCTGTGGAACATTGTTATTTCAGGATGATTTCTTTTTCTATGCAATATTGGGTTGCCAAAAGAACTCTATCAGAGTAAATTGGAAGCATGCTCCTTGACATCCTAGTGATATATAGGACAGCATGATAAGGTGTAAGGTAAGGTCAACACCAATTGAAGAAATCAAACAGTGTGTCAAAGTTCCAACCAGCAGCATAGTGAGAGTTCAGGGACCATGTGTTAGCATCTGAGCTACCTGGCATGGTAAAGTCAGAGTGGCTTTTAGTTTTGCATTTGAGGACCTGGATGCTGGCATATCTGGGGGCATGAACTGGGTCTTTTTTTTTTTTGTATTCTAGTTGCTCTGTGTAAAAGCTCCCTGTATCATAATAACAGTTCTTTCTTTTTTGTTCTAATACAGTGGGATGCATCCTGCTTTTCTCCTGGAGTTCACCTCTGTGGCTTAGATTTGTCTCAGGAACATTCGTCTTCAGTCTCTGTGTTAACTAGAAATCAATCATGAGGAGATTTGTCTACTGCAAGGTGGTTCTGGCTACGTCGCTGATGTGGGTCCTTGTTGACGTCTTCTTACTCCTGTACTTCAGCGAGTGTAACAAATGTGATGACAAGAAGGAGAGATCCCTGCTGCCTGCACTGAGGGGTGAGTGTTCATGAAGAAATAGGTGCAGGTGCATGACAAAACAGGAAATCCTCAAACTAGATGAGTTTTGCCTTATCACGTTAGAAGAGCGTTTTAGCAGAAACTGTCATGCACATTTAACTACGTGGAAGTTGTTATACTTATGTAGCCATAAGTATCCTTTAGGAAGAAATGACAGTAGCGATCCAAACTCTTTAAGATATCTTCCAATTTCTACCATTCCAGTGTCCTCTGAAGGTATATGAAGAATTACTTGAGGAATGTTCTGATTAGACAGAATTTCAAGTCTAGGCTCTAAGAAGCCAGTCATCTTTAAAGATCAAGCACATAACACAGGAAGGAAATATTAGAGTGAGACAGGTGGAGACTGTAGACAATTGGAGATAGAGTTGATATGACAATGATATAATTTCCACAGCAGCTTTAAAGTCAGTTCTTAAGTCAATATACATTAGTGACCACATTCATCTTGTGGCTGCCAGAGTTAAAGGCAAAAATAATTTTAGGTATATTATAAAGTCACTTTATCTAGTATTTTCTTCTTTAAGGAGCAGTTTCAATGACTAGAAAGCAGCAAATTCTAAACAAATATGATAATGTATATTAAGTGGTGACTTATCAAGGAAGGCATGAGTTTAGGTGTCTGCAAATATTATTTTTTATTTTGTTCTTTGTGATATCAAGGCCCAAAGTATGTGTATTTCTGAAATACACATAATAAATGTGACTTACGAAGTTCAAAACGTGCTCAAGGGTGTTCCATGCCTTGAATTATAATGGATTCATGCTTTATAATAATAATATATATTATATATACATACAAAACAAGCATTTACCTTTGAGTTTAAGCTGAAATGTTTGAATCTATAAATTACTGTGTTAAAATCTTTCATTTCTTAATTGATGTAATATACTTTTAATTTAGCAGTTTAAAGATTATTTTTTAGTCAAAATGATCTGGTAAATGGAATTTAATTTGTACTATTCAACTTGAGGAAGCTTAGAAAGCATAGAGTATTTCTGAAAATTAGTTTTAGTTCAGAGTGCTTTGGACATCTTGCTAAAATGATCTTGCTCAGTTGGAAACATTATGAGTATCCTCCTCTTCTCAAAATGCATCTGCACCTTTCAGTATAGATTTGACTTCACACAGAGAATTGAGAGAGAGAGAGAGAGAGAGAGAGAGAGAGAGAGAGAGAGAGAGAGAGAGAGAGAGAGAACTATATAAGTGATGACTATTTCCATTTAGATAGTTTGTGTGCATTTTAAGCCTTTATTACACAATGAGGAAGACCTTACAAGCCCCACTTTTGATCAATGGACATGGCATAGATTTCCTGATCTTTAATGAAAACTCTAGAATAAGCATTCTCCACCTCTTTGCTGGAGTCATGGAGCTGCTGCTTGTCTGCAAGAGAAAGTGTGTTTGAGGCATTATATCAGTGCAGAATGCTCACTTTATCATGTGTGCAGTGGAGACATCTACTTTGGTCACCAAGAAATACTATAACCTGACTCAGCAAAACCAGAATGGTCTTTTCTCCAAGTACCAAAACCATGCAACTTTGCTGATTTATGTCTTTAGTTCAGAGTTTTAAATCTCCAAATGTGAAATATGATGCTGCAAGGCAAAATGCTTCCTCTGGGGCTTATTTTGTGAACATTGACTTATTTGTAAAATGTTGTTCTGGTCCATTAGGGCTACTATGACAACACAGACAGACTGGGTGTTTTCTACACAACAGAGTTTTGTTTTTTATGGTTCTAGAAACTAGAAAATCTAAGATCAAGGTGCTAGTTAGGTCTTCAGGAAACCAAGGACAAATGGCTAGCTGAGAAGCTAGGATTCTGGCCTCTAGTCTCTCTCTCTCTCTCTCTCTCTCTCTCTCTCTCTCTCTCTCTCCATTACCTGTTGCAGAATCCTGGCTCTTCATCCATTTGTCTTGAGTTTCTTTGAGACCTAACAGTACTGAATTTGGTGTCTTGGAAGACACATTTCTTTTTTTTTTTTTTTTTTTTTTTTGGTTTTTCGAGACAGGGTTTCTCTGTGTAGCTTTGCGCCTTTCCTGGAGCTCACTTGGTAGCCCAGGCTGGCCTCGAACTCACAGAGATCCGCCTGGCTCTGCCTCCCGAGTGCTGGGATTAAAGGCGTGCGCCACCAACGCCCGGCTGACACATTTCTTATAAAAGTCAGTCTTCCTACTAACCTCACTTGGCTGGTGGTGGAAGCATACCTTGTAAAATATTTCCTGGCCAGTGACATGTCTCTGAAGTTTTAATATTGCATAAATTTAATGTTAAGTAAAATTCTTAATATTAAATAAATTTTGAGAAAGTATAGTTCAAAATTAGTAATGATATTGAGGTGCTGTTACTTTAAAAATCTGACGGGAAATGAGAAGAATGTGGGGGTTGTAAATATGGAGAGGGTGATGTTTATGTCATTCTGTATGCTGTGAATATGTGTTGCTCTGATTGGTTGATAAATAAAGCTGTTTGGCCAGTGGTGAGGCAGAATAGAGTTAGATGGGACAT
Organism: Peromyscus maniculatus bairdii; assembly: GCF_049852395.1. NCBI lineage: Eukaryota > Metazoa > Chordata > Mammalia > Rodentia > Cricetidae > Peromyscus > Peromyscus maniculatus. Next base: position 32,747,853 of record NC_134855.1, read on the forward strand.
TCTATCTACGAGGGGAAGGAGAAAGACAGAGAACAGAGGATACTCTGCCACCCACCACCATGAGAAGCAAGATGTAAAAATACAGGTTAGCCACAAGCCACATGGCAAAATATAGATTTATAGAAATGGGTTAATTTAAGATATAAGAACTAGATAACAAGAAGCTTGCCATGGCCATAGTTTAAAAATATTAGCCTGTGTGTGTTCATTTGGGTCCAAGTGCCTGGGGGACAGGTGGGTGAGAGAGATTTGTCCTGATCACGGGCCAGGCAGGACACAGAAAACTTTTAGCTACAGATGGGTATGATAAATGCAGAAGTAGAAGTGGGTAAAATAACAGTAAGGATTTCTAAAAATTCCATAAAGATTCATGCTATTAAGGATCTATGTAAAAAAAAAAGGCAGAAAACAAACTGTAATACATGTAAACCTTTATATAGGTATGCATAGGTAGTTTCATTGAAATATTCACATCTGGGCTGACAATGTTTCCTCCAAGACCCAAAGATCATCTAACAACAACAACAACAACAACAACAAAACAACAGGCATGAATCGCCATCCCTTGAGTTGTTGGTAAGGGTTGTTCAAGAGACTCCCAAAACATTATAGGCTATTGGTATTGCTCTTGATTGATTCTCAGAGGTGGAAGATGAGATCATATTGCTAAAGACACCATGCACTTCAGACACAGGATCCAGAGTCCCTTGATCTGGAACTGTTAGAAGCTCAAAAAATAAAAGAAATAATTAAAAAATAATTGGAACAAATGATACAATTCTTTTATCCATAAGTACTGGGCTAGCTCTGAGTCATGTACAAATTCAATCAAATGGACCATTGTCTTTAAGCATCACATATTCTAGTCTAGGTACTTTACAAAGCAGAAAGGAGTGACTGCTGAACAGAAAAACTAGTTTCAGAATTAAAGTTCTTGAAGTATGAAAGTTATCCAGTTGCATGAAATTTGAGAGTGAGGTGGCTGCAGAAGGAATAAAATACTTTTCAAAAGTAAAGATCCATGAAATCAGTAAATTAACTGATCAAAACTCAATCAGATATGAAAAGAATTAGTATGTTTTACATTGAAAACTAGGATGAAGACAAATTTTAAAAGACTTTGAATGACTGAAAAGGAATTTTAACATGTCCTAAGGGGCAGCAATGTTATTGAAACTTGTTAGAAAGTGTGCATTAATCATGCACAGACACTTGGAAGAATACAATCGAATACACAGTGTAAAAGTAGTGGCAGTTTTATCTTGATTTATATAATTAGCAATTTAAGTTTTATCTATTTATAAGACCATTTAAATTAGATGGTAACTAATAGAATATTAACTCATTTAAATTATTCATGCTGCAAATTATGCTGCATCTTAAGAACAAGAATTATTTCCTTACTGTAAAATTTAATTTTGATATTTTCTTTTTTTCTTTGAGCTGAGAACCGAACCCAGGGCCTTGCACTTGCTAGGCAAGCGCTCTACCACTGAGATAAATCTCCAAGCCCTAATTTTGATATTTTAAAAACTAGGTTCTCAAGTCCTAGTTCACCACAGTGTATATATCGTATATGAACATTTTTATTTATTGGTTTACCTAAGTAAACCACTAAAAGGCAATTACTCATTTTTCTTTTTGTTTATTTCAAATATAATTACCCCATTACCTCACTCCTACCTCTTCCATATCTACGTTCCACGCTCCTTCCAAATTCAAGGCCTCTTCTTTAACTATTGCTGTTACATATACATATAAGTGAGGAGGCATACCAATACAGTCTAACTAGTCTGTTCAGTGTTGCTTGCATTTGTGTATTCCAGGACTAATCGCTTACTATTGGAAAACCAATCAGGAATTCATCGCTGGGGAAGATCAATTCTTCCTCTTTCAGTGGATATCAATTGCTTATAGCTTTTCCCCATTGGGGTGAGGCCCCATGTGATTTCTCCCATCTACATCAGGATGTTAATTGCTCACATTTTTTTGGTTCTTATTTAGGCACTCACGTTGTTGGGATTTCGTGAGTGTAGCTTTCCCATCACAGCTAGAAGGCACAATCTCACAATGAACTTCCTGATCCTTTGGCTCATACAATCTCTATATCTCCTCTTGTTGGAGATGGGATCCCAGGATCACTTGCACTCTATGTTTTGACTAGTTTGGACTTGTGTAATGGCCTTCTTCGATTGCACAGAGAAGCTTCTTTAATGAGGGGTGAGAGTCTGTGAGTATAAGGATAAGTGTTTAGAAGGTAGTAGAAACTTATACTGGTTTAGGAAAGTGGTGGCAGTAGATTGTCCTCTACAAGTCATGACCTCCCTAGCCATAAATACTTGGCTAGATTTACAGTATATTTTGTTTAATATTAAATAAGATCAGATAATATATTTAATAAATATTAGTTGAGGGATGGTTTATGTCAGAGCTAATGATAAAATCATAACAAAGAAGACATGGTATATAGATCTGGCTCAGTGGCCAGATGCCTAGCACAAATGTGGTCTTGGATTCATTCTCTAGTACTGCAAAATTAGCCAACTCACCATACAGGCAAACATCGGCACTGAAATGCCCAGAAGACATGTTCTTGTTTTCATGTTTACCTAGGAGACAAGAAAAGAGCATTATGTAAATGGAATGTCAGGATATCCATCGTATCATATCAGGGGGAGTTAGTGTGTGTAAGGATAAAATAAAGACAGCAAAATCAGGAAGAGACGATGTGTTTAAAGGAAAACATAACTTTCGTTTCCATAAAGGCTATAAGTACAGTGATAACTGAACTGAGAGGATGAGATGGCACTTATTAAATAACTAACCAATAAATTGACAATGGGCAAATTGGAAGCATCCACTGCTAATCAAAGTTATAAAATGTGTGTGTTGTATCAGAAACAAGTGACAAAGGTAAATTTTCTGTTCATTTTGTCCATTCCTACCATTATTACAGAAGATAGTGCCTGTCTTACAGTGCTCAGTTAGCATTGCTAATATATGGTCTGATTTATGTTTTGTGTGTTCCCATGATGATAGAATTTATGTACATGGTTTAAAGAAATAAATGCATTATTATGGATAAGGTGGGCTTCAAATTCGTTGTTACAAGAATAGCCTTCGCTTTGAATACTTAAAATATCTTTCATTGGCCTTTATCATTTAATTTACCATCCAAATTTAGCAAATTTATAGTTTAGAAACTCTCTTTTTTCCCTCCCATAATCGGCCTTGTGTTTCCATGTCAATGGTGCTTTTATCACACAGAGGCTTAGAAAATGTCATTGCATATGTGTGTGATAATATTGCTTTCAGTGGAGGAGCTTCTAATGGAATGGCATTTCAAGTGAGTGTGAGGAATTAGTCTACACAAGGAAGTGATAATAAGGATTTTGAAAAGGATCTAGTTAGTGGATATTTGACTCATATAGGAAAATCATAGAGAGAAAAAAATCAGAAATGATGAATAATTAAAATAAAACAATATTGGAAGCTTTAAGATGGAAAGATCAAGAGTGAATTAATTGATTTATAGAATCTGTCTCAACGTTAGTAAATGAGGAAACCCCTTAATGAATACAACTTTTGGAGCAATTAAGGAATGTAAAATTTCAAATCATATTATTGAAGTATCTATCCAAATGGTTAATTTAATTTTGATGAGTTTTGAAAATTAGTTCCCTGGCTCTTCCTCACAATTATGGTATCATCCATCGCAAAACTACTTCATAACTCAGTCAGTTAATTTGACATTCACTAGTCTGTTTTTTGGAAACACTGGTAGTTTTCTATATTCTAGGAAATTTGAAGAGTGGAATAGTGTACCCATCAATTCCTCAGCTTGAATGCATTTGCTCAGCATTAGTATTTTTAGGTTATTCACAGTGATGAGCATTATCAGTGGTTCCATCAAATGGAATACCGGACACAGGACAAATCATTTAGAACTGAAGTTTATTTGTTCTAGCTCTTGAATCTTGGTAATGTAGGGTCAACTCATTGGCAGATTTGGTTCTTGGGTCTAAGATGACAGATTGTTGCTTTATACTCCAGAGTGAGGCCATCATATCCTCAGATAGGAGATCAGGTGAGGAGGACCCACCGCTACCAGCCTTTTACAGCAGCGTTTATCCACAAAGGAGTGCTCAGGCCCTGCTATCTAAACCTCCTCTATACTCTACATCTTGACAGCTGGACATTGGAGATCAAGAGCCCAAGACCTATGGGTGAGACATCCACTGAAATTCAAACTGTGGCATGTGGACAGACAGCAAATGTTTATCCTGTCACTTAATGGAGTCTTAATTCTTTTTTTTTTACTGTTATGAATAAATCCTGGTACATTTATGTATAAATCTATGTGTGGACATATGTTTTCATAACTCCTGGAAATATACCAAGGAGTAGAAATGCTGAGTCATACGCTAAGTGTGTGTTTAGTTTTGTGAGGTACTGCCAATCTGTTTTCACAACTTTGAAGACAGTTTTCTGTTCCCCTCAGCGGCGTAGGAGCGTTCTGGATCCTCATTATCCTTGCCAGCACTCCACAGTCATGTGTATTAACTTTAAGCCAATTTAGTTAAGGTGTTGTAGTATCCATTGTTATTTTTGTCACTTGCTTTTCTTGGTAATTATAGAATGTTCAATATCATTTTATGTTTTATTTTGTAGTCTTTTATGAACTGTTCAGTTTTTGCCCATTTTTTAATTAGGTTACCTGTTGCCTTACTTTAAAAGAAAATAACATGATAGAGGGAGATATCGTGGGGATAGAGAGAAACCCAGTGCTAGGGAAGTTGCCAGGAATTCCCAAGGATGACCCCAGCTTGGATAACTAGAAATAGTGGAGAGGGTGCCTCAACTGATCTGGCTTACTCCAGTGATCAGATCAATGTATAGCCTAACTCATCACAGAGCTTTTCTCCAATGAGTGATGGAAGCAGATGCAGAGATGCACAGCCAAACGCCAGGCAGAGCTCCAGGAGTCCAGTAGGAGGGAGAGAGAGAGAGGAGGGATTCTATGAGCAAGTGCATCAGGATCGTGATGGGAAAACCTGTAAAGATGACCAAGCCAAACTAGTGGGAACTCATGAAAGTTGGGTCAATGGCTGTGGAGCCTGCATGAGACTGGGCTGGGCCCTCTGCATGCCGAGACAACTATGTAGCTTGATCTGGCTACCCCTGACAGTAGGATTAGAATCCATCCCTGGTGCATGATCGGGCTTTTTGGAGCCCAATACCTATGATGGGACACCTCTGGCAGCCTTGAGGCAGGGGGAAGGGCTTGGACTTGCCTCTCCTGGATGTACCTCCTCATGGGAGGCCTTGCTTTCTTGTAGGGGGAGAGGTGCATGGGTTGGGAGAGGGAGGCTAGGTGGGGCGGGAGGAGGGAAGAGGGGGACCTTAGATTGGTGTATAAAATGAATAAAAATTTTTCTTAATAAAAAATTTAAAAAAGAAAATATGTTCTCAAAAGAGCAGTTATTTTTAATTTTGATAAAATGAAATACATTATTTTTAGAGATGTGTTTATTATGTGTATGCATATGTGTATTGTGTGTGTGTGTGTGTGTGTGTGTGTGTTTGTGTGTGTGTATAGATCATATACCTACATGGTGGCCACAGAGGCCAGAAGAGGGTGTGGGGTCACCTGGAACTAGGTTAAAGGACGGTTGTTAGCTGTTATATGGGTACTGGGAACCAAACCAGATCCTCTGCAAGAGTAGCGAGTATTTTTAATGGCAGAGGCATTACTCTAACCTCATATGCAACATAGTATCATTTTTCCCTTTGAGGGTTTCTATCTATAATTTTATTTTCTTTCCTATCTTTATGTCATGACAGTTTCATTGTGAAAGTTCTCTCTAGAAAATACATGGTTTTATCTTTAAAGGTTTGGCTAATTTTTGTACATAGTAAAAAAGGTAATTATAAAAATCCAGGACTTTAATAAAAGTTTAAACAATAACATAACAAAATTGTATCTGTAGAATGTATGAATGATTTTTATAAATATTTACTTTCTAAATTTAATTTCATGTTATTTGTAATTAACAAAAATTTTATTGAATAACGTTCCAAAATTTATGTAAATTTTGTTGTGTGTTACTTTTGAATCTTTTTTTGATTTTAGTTTTACTTTTTAAAAATTCCATATTTGTGTACCCAATTTATATCATTCTTTACTTCCCCAGCCCCTCCTGTGTCTACCTCTACTTCCTCTCAATTTAACCACCTCATTTTCTTTATTATTTTTTCATGTAAGTAATTAAATAAATATATAAATTGATATAAAATGTATTAAATACCTTGCCAAAACTTTTAGGTATGTTATGTTAATGCTCCTGTCTGCATCTTTAAGCATTGTATTGGGAGAAGGAGAGGGAGAGGGAGAGGGAGAGGGAGAGGGAGAGGGAGGGGGAGGGGGAGGGGGAGGGGGAGGGGGAGGGGGAGGGGGAGGGGGAGGGGGAGGGAGAGGGAGAGGGAGAGGGAGAGGGAGAGGGAGAGGGAGAGGGAGAGGGAGAGGGAGAGGGAGAGGGAGAGGGAGAGGGAGAGGGAGAGGGAGAGGGAGAGGGAACAAACTTAACTGGCAGAACTTTTTTAATAATAGTTCATGTTTTCCAATAATACATTTAATGTATATTCAACATAGAAAAATCAAAATTCTAATAAACTAAAGAGGAGAAATAAACTGGAATTTTACATTGAAACTCATGTTACACCAAAGTTTAATTTTAATTTTTCAATTTGAACATTTCATCCTTTCTTAATTTTTATTACTCTTTGTTGTAAAAATTTTAAATTGCTTGCATTTTAAAATTTTAACCACTAAATATTCAGTACAGTAAATACTTAGTAGAGTCTAGATTATGAGATCAGTTTTTCAAATATATAAGTGCTCTTCATATGGATATTTTTAGTGATTTTTCTGGGAACCTTATTGATCAGTTCTCATTACCAATATATGAGAATGTTCAACTCAAGACTGTATTTATAGTATCACTTCAAATACATCCAATGACTAATTACTTTCCAATCAGATGTTCTGTGACAAAAAAAACAAAAAACAAAAAAAACTAGTCACACTGTTTTAGCTGCTTACCTACATTATGGAATATTATAAAAAAAAACATTTTTCCTGTCATAACTTATTCCATATAATACATTGCCACTTCCTTAAACATTTTCTTTTGCACTTTAAAGGGAGTAATAAAAAGTTAAAACTGTTAATTCATCCTTCATTACTGCCACTTGCCATGTCCTGTGGTCCTGCTTTGCTTTCTCTCCTTTAAAGTATTCTAATATATATAATTTCATTTTATATATAGTTTCATTTTTAATGTATCTCTTTGGGACATGCCTACTTATTTCTTATATGGAGAATGATTTGACCTCCAAAGACAGCTTCTGGGAACCTGACAATTATTCTCCAGCAAGTTGGCACCATTGCTTCAGTTAGGAGGGCTGTTTGCATCTAGTCACCATTTTCTGTGTCAGCAGAGCTTCCTCAGGATCGACTCTGTGCCAAGTCCTGAACTCAGAGCATTTTGTTTTCTCTTTCTTTACCTTCTGTCATCTTTATGGAGAAATTAAGAATTATCTTATGAAAATTTTCTATACCACTGGTTGATGCCATAACTACAAATATTCTCTCTTATAACTACTCAGTCTTTCCAAAGTGACATTACCAGAAATGTCTCTTGAGAGATGATGACTCCATTATCATTTGATCCAACCTCCAATTTCAGCCATTATTTTTCCTGCCTCTAATTATATCTGAAGTAGTCACTATTCTTCCTTGTCATGGAACTGTTGTTACCACTCTATGAGGCTATCATACTGTCCTAATGTTCTGGCTTCCTAACTGTTCATTTCAAACAGGTTCACATGTTTATTCACCTCCATACCTTAGCTACTAATATCAAGGTAGACCAGGAAGAGGGATTCCACTTATCAATCCTGTACCGTTACACTTTTATCCTCATCCATTTCAATCTTACTTATAAAAGTGCCATGCTATAATTTTACAACTTATGAATTTATACATCTCTTTCACATTTGTCTCCTAATTGTTTAACATCATAGCCAAACCCTGATTTATATATTTCTTCTGTTTTTAAAAAATATTTCAGGTAGCCCCTGTGTAAAATTGAACTGTTCTTTTACCAAATGCTTCTCCACCAGTAATTTTTTTCTGTCAGGTCTTACTAATCCAGCTGCTTCACCCCAAAATCTTTGTCATCCTTAGCAATATTCTCACAGCCAGCATCCACAATTCCTATGTATTTTATGTTCAAATAATACAAAATTTCAAACCTAAGTCAGATCATGCCTTTTTCTTTTTTCTTAATATTTTTTTTCTTCATTTTATATATCAACCACAGAGCCCCCTCTCATCCCTCCTTCTGCTCCCCCTCCTCCCCCTCGGCCAACTCCCATCCCCTCTTCCAAAAGAGTAAGTCCTCCCATGGGGGGACAGCTAAGCCTGGTATATTCAGTTGAGGCAGGACCAAGCCCCTCCCCCCGGCATCAAGGGTGAGCAATGTGTCGGACCATAGGTATTGGGATCCAGAAAGCCAGCTCATGCACCATGGATAGATCCTGATCCCACTGCCAGGGGACCCTCAAACAGCTGTGGAACATGTCTTTTTCTGATCAGATGTCTTAGCACTTATCAGTGCCCCTGAAGTCATTGTGACTATAAGCCTTGTATTCTCTCTCATTCACTCCACTCCTGTGTGCTGACTACTCCTGGACCATATCAGTGATTTTCTACCTCAGAGTCTTTTCCTTGCTGTCTTTTCTTTCTGTACTGTTACCGTTTTCACATTCTCATCACCTTATTTTCCTCAGACTTTATGCAGGGGTCGCTGACACAGGCAGCCTCAAAGGTCACCCCTTTCATTATTAATCATCAGTATTTCCTGATCTGACATAGTTGATGTGTTATTTATTCTGATTGTTTAATGATTGTTTCCTTTGCTTAGATCGGTCCTTCAGATGCCAAATTGAAGGAACAAACTCCATGATTTCTTCCTTAAAATGATCATGATGGAAGGATCTGCAGAACAAGAATTCATCTTTCACCCCCAAATAACACACCACTGGAGAGAATCATTTTTCAGATTCAATTATAAGTCTATAGAGAACAGAGAACACATGTAAACATGACCAACAGATAAAGAAAACACAAGGTTTACCAACATTGTTTTGCCAACAGCTGAAAATAATCATGTTTTCTTCTTTTAGATTGTAACTTTATACAATAAAGAAAACTGAATACATCACCCATGTGGGAATTAACAGATTTCAAGTAAATTTGCCACAGTTTTAAATAATTATTCTTGAGCAGTATTCAACAAAAATTCCTGGAATGTTGGAAATTAGAAAATAACTTTATTTGGAAATGGGGTCTTTGCAAATATAATTGGCTAATAAGTACCAACCCTAAATCCATGACTAATGCATAGGACACCTTAATTCTGAACTTTTGGTGTCCAGAACCAAGAGAATCAATTTTAATAGTTCTTAGCCACCAAGCCACCAAGTTTTTTTGGTAGCTTATTTCTTTCTTTATTGTTTCAATGGCAGCCATAGGAAGTTCATTTACAATTTGAAAGAAACATTCTCCAAATGAAGATAGGCCTGTCCTAAGTCAGAAGGTGTTTCATTCTTAATATTGAGGTGATATTTTTTTATTCCATGTTCAAGATGCAGCTACAATATAATGGTCCATCATTACAACTTCAATAGTTGAATGAAACTCTATAAAGATAAGAATACATTTAAAGAATATTACCCATATTTAAAAAAAGTGAGATACTGAAATTATATAAAAATTGCCAGGTGGTGATAGCACATGCCTTTAATCTCAGCACTTGGGAGGCAGAGACAGGTGGATCTCTATGAGTTCAAGACCAGATTGGTCAACAGAGTGAGTTCTAGGGCAGCCAAGGCTACACTGAGAGACCCTGTATCAAAAAAGCAAACAAAGCAAACAAAACCAAAAACCAAATCAAACCCAACAAAAATGAACAAACAAACAAACAAAACAAAAAACAAAGAAAGTGTATAAATATTTGCTGATTACCCACTCTTCTATAAATGATTAATGAACAAATACATTTTAGCTTGACCTTATCAATGAAGGTTTCAGAGGTTGGCGAAGAGGAATGTAGTTTCACTTCTGCTGGATAGGCAGCTCTGGAGGTCTAATACAGAATGGTGGCAACAGTTTATAATGCCCTATTCTATCTGTGGCATTTGTTAAAAGAATACATCATCATACCAACTTCATGTCACACCAAAATCCCCCAAAGCAGGTATCTGTGAGGTAATAGATATGTTAATTATCTTGGTATGGTTATTACTTCACACTGTATAAAGATATCTTAGCATCATATTTTATACCTTAAATTCATGTAGTGTTTGTTTAAAAGTTATAGCTTGATAAGCTGAGGAGAAAAAATAAATATTATATTACAAAGCTCCTTTCCTGACCTCTAAGCTGAAATAGCCACGTAAAATGCTGTATTTACAGCTTGCTTATCTAGTTTTAATTTTCTCATAGCCTTTACCTTTTTATACCTTCAAAGTTTGCCTTAAACATTTTTATGTTTTATGTTTACCTTGTTAGAACCTTTGTTCTGTGGAGGTAAAAATCTTTGTCACATTTGACACTTAATTCTTAGTACTTATATTTAAAATGTGTGGAAATAGTAGGTACATAGTAATTAATCAATTTTATAACACAGTGAGGCTCTATCCCTAAGCTGGATTGCCTTTGGTATGAAATCACTGAAGTTTAAGGTTTGATTCTCCTTACGATCATGTTAAAGATGTTCTCTGAAATTCATAAATTTCAAGCCTCATATCCTGGGTGTCTTCTTAAATTAAATTTCTGCTCAAGTATTAATTTAGCAGAAAATGACGTTTGTAACACTTTAATTAAGCTAGTAAAATGATTTTTCTCAAAACAGTGGGCTGTGCTGGAGTCATGTGAGTTGAGTGAGTAAAACATTTATAATCAACATTTATAAACAACAAAGGTTTGAGCATATAGATCATTCTGAAAATCCAGACTATTTAGCTTTAACCACAAAACAGCTTTTTTTCAGTCATTGATATGTTATAGTTATATAGTTATATAGTATAGGTACATACTATGTACCTACTATTTCCACACATTTTAAATATAAGTACTAAGAATTAAGTGTCAAATGTGACAAAGATTTTTACCTCCACAGAACAAGATAAGCAACTAGATAAGAACTAGATAAGCAAGCTGTAAATACAGCATTTTACGTGGCTATTTCAGCTTAGAGGTCAGGAAAGGAGCTTTTGACAAAAATTAATTACATGGAGATGTGTGAGTTGACAATCCAGAGCTCTATAGAAATGGTGTGGAAGGAAGGGACTTTAAAAGTTAATTGATGTGAATGCACTTAAAATAAATTTGAATTTTAGTTAGAATAAGTGAGTAAAATTATTTTACTTAAATATTATTAATAATATACACCTTCTTCCCTCTAACAGATCATGGTGCTCTTTATTGATGTGCCACTCATGAGTCAGTTCTTTTCAACACTGCTCTCATCAAAATAAGAGGAAATTCTCTGGGGGAAAACATTGCGATCAAGTATTGCACTTTAGAGAAAACATGGGCATAGTCAACAATTTTTCATGCCCTCCATAGTTTGACTTACCTTAAGTACACTTTTTGATTGGTTGCTGTGCAGAAAAAGTGTACTCCTGACTATATTCAAAGCATAAATGGTTCCGGGCGCAGTGGCGCATGCCTGTAGTACCAGCTACTCGGGAGGCTGAGACAGGAGGATCACTTGAGTCCAGGAGTTCTGGGCTGTAGTGCGCTATGCCGATCGGGTGTCCACACTAAGTTCGGCATCAATATGGTGACCTCCCGGGAGCGGGGGACTACCATGTTGCCTAAGGAGGGGTGAACTGGCCCAGGTCGGAAACGGAGCAGGTCAAAACTCCCGTGCTGATCTTTTCTGATTGTAAATTTGCTATTATTATTTACTTGTTTTGAATATCTTGTTATTCAAAGCATGATTCTTTTTGTTTCTTTGATTTATTTATTTATTTTTTATAATTTCATACAATATGTATTGATCATATTTCTTTTCCTCAAATTCATCACAGACCTCATCGCATCCTTAAGGCCATGTTTTTTAGCTCTCTTCAAAACAAGATAAGCAAATACTAGCCCCAGAAAAATACATACACACATATGAACAAACCATATGGTGTGTGATTAATGTTGGCCAACCACTCTTGAGCGTGAGGCCTGCCGTGGAGTGTCCTTGACACACCCTGGGTCACTCCACTGAGGAAGCTTATTTTCCCTCTTACAGACATTACCAATTGCAAATGGGTTCTTATCTAGTTGTAGGATTTTGTGTCCACTTCCCCTTCTCCATGTGGGTTTTTGTCTGGCTACAGTTTGTGCAGATCTTGTGCATGTTGTCACAATCTCTGTGAGTTCATTTCACATAGTCCTGTTGGGACTGGAAAACACAGTTTCCTTAAAGTTGTTCATCACCTTCACTTTCACAGCAGTCAGCCTCCTCTTCTACATAGATTTCTTGAAGGGAAGTATGTGATAAAAACATCCTATTTATTGTTGAGTGGTCTAAAGTCTTTCACTCTCTGCAAACTGTCCTTGTAAGTTATAAGTCTCCTTATTAATTAGCTTTAGATATGTGTGTTTCATTCAGAATATCCACAGGTATCAGGGAGGAAGAGAGGGTCTTCCAAGGAAGAGGAAATAGAATATGGTGTTCTAAATGGATAAAGGGGAAATTGGAAGAGAAAAATTAAATGAGAGGGGGCATAGAAGAGAAATATGGGCATTTTAGCTGATGCTAAAGGCCTTTTGAAAAGCCCTATGGGAATCTACTCCTCTAGAAGCTGTCTAAAATATATGCATACATGGAATGTGTTTATATAGTGTTACCAAAACGGGGAAGATAATATCCTACCTAGACATCATATGCTATCAAATAAAATCACCAGTACCAGGAACAGGTTACATTTTTTAAAATTGCTGGCTCAAAACCCCCGCAAATAGTACATGCTATTACTAATGTTACTACTTTCCCTCCACACCCTGATGATACAGTCCTGTTGCTGAAGATACCATACACTTCTGCAATTGACTCGGTACTCAACTCTCCTTGGGAGTGTTTATGGTGCTAGGAAGTGCTATACACATGTGGTGGGTTAGTAGTCGTTTCCTCTGAGATTGAAACATTCCACCCAGAAGGGAACTTCTTAAGACAGAATATAAACAACTCAAAATAGCTTCAGGATGTCCCTCAAGCTGACCAGACTCACCAGGCCCCATCCCTTCCCAAAATAAACAGTCAAGACTGCTGAGAGTCATTCCCAGAAAAGTCATGCTGTAGAGGAAACTCTTAGAGGAGTTAAGTTTCAAAGAATACTCTTGAGCCCAGACCAGCCAGCAGCCACCTGCAGGAAGCAGAAACTAGCCAAGCTGCCTGGAAAAGACACTCTCCATCCTGTTGAGTTGCCTACAGGCTGGGCAGTGTGCTCTAGGCTTCTGGCTTTTCTGAGCTGTCACCTATGCTAGGGTGGGCTTTGGTGGTGCAGCTGTCTTTGACTCACTCCTACTCCTGTAAGTAACCTTTCACCATATTCCTACGGTTCACCAAGTGGGACTTTGGTAGTATTCATACTTTGGCCTGTTATAGGCTCCTTATCTGGGGTGAGTAGATGTTTGTGTGTTGTGTCTTCTGAGGAAGTCTGACACAATAACATACATAAGAGGAGAGAAGTAATCAATCTCATGCAGTTAAGAACCCTGTGAGCAAAATATTCCTACTGTCCAATAGAGAAACAAATGTTATGGAAGCAACCAATCACTTTTGGTTGGGATTCAAGGCCTGTTCATGAGATAAACTCCACAACTGATATTATTAACAAGGGCAAAGATCTGAAATTTAGATAGATCATGGTTCCCAGGGGAAAAACCTATTATTATTATACTGCTAAATGAACACAGCAATAAAACAATTCCTAATGACATATTGCTATACCCATAGATCTGTTCTTAACCCTCAGCAAAGAAGCTTCTTATAGTAGAGGGCTATAAGTACAGAGACCCAAAGCATGGGTCTTAAAATAATAGTATCAATACTTCCCGAGAACATTTATTAATACCACAGAGTCTCAGGTTTACCCAAAGAAACTAGATTGGAATTTGTATAATAACAGAGTCCTCAGTATATTTTAGGAACATTCACATTTTAGATTAAGCTCTTTCCAATTTTTGAAATTATAATGTTTCTCTAGAACACACTCACAGTTACTACCAAATGAGCTCTCCCCTGGAACCTCTAGAAAGATAAGTACTGAGAATTATCACATCATGAGCAATTTTGCCTCTAGTCATAGTTATTTGTGGAGTGCCTTTATCTTTAATGATACTACATATGCTTATCATCATCTAGCAAAATGTATTTCATAGGTCTTCAAAAAAAGTTTCTTTCAATAATTATAGCCAAGTTTCCCATAAAATTACAAATGGATTGTTAAATGTAATTCAACCTAAGTTTGTCGGCCGCAAAAAGATAGATCATAGTCTGCATCATCCTTAAAATACTTCAGGTATTGAACTCTTTGATATTAGTCAGAACTTTCCATCTTCATACTCAATGACATGTAGTGTAGGGATAGAAAGGTGGAATAATTTTGTCTTTTTCCATTCTGGCTGCAACCTTAAAGAATTTGCTTGAATTATCCTATACCAGGCTTTCTTATTTTGGGCCATCAACCAGCGCCCAAATCATGACATGGAGACTTCTTATTAGTTATGAATGCTTGGCCTAGTTTAGGCTCATTTCTGGTTAGCTCTTTTAACTTGAAATCTGTTTCTCTATCTACCTTTTGCCTCAGGGCTTTTTATCTTTTCTTCCTCTATGTCCTACTTTTCTTGCTTCTTCCATGTCTGTCTGGCTGGTGGCTGCCTGCCTTCCTGGCCCAGGTGTATCCCTCTTTCTCCTTCATTCTTCTCTCCTCTCATTCTTCTGAGCCTACATTTCTCCTATTTATTCTCTTTACCAGTCAGCCCCATCTGCTCTTTTCCTGCCTAGCTATTGGCTGTTCAGCTCTTTATTAGACCAATCATGTGCCTTAGGCAGGGAAGGTGAAACAGCATGACATCTTTTCATAAATATAGCATAAACAAATGTAACACATTTTTACATCATTAAATAAATGCAGCAGAAACCAATGTAACATACCTTTACACAGTTAAAGTAATATTTTGCAGCATAAACAAATGGAACACATCTTTACATAGTTAAATTAATATTCCATAACATTATCTTTTCTATGGGAAGTCAACAGGTTATGGATATGTGGTTTGCCACCTTGCTTTGTGAGGCCTTTGGCATGCATCTTAACCTTGGATGCCCCCCGTTTCCTCATCTTAAATAATAAAGAGTACTTTTTTCATGCACTAATTTTTACAATTAAATTTTGTTGCATATGCAGAACATTTTGTACTTTAGTATATGATGACCACTAGGAAACTGCTGGTCTTATAGCTTATTTTTATTTATTTGCAATTTGGGTAAAAAATAGTAATTGTATATATTTATCAAACACAATTTGAGCTAATCTATTATTTTATTGTAATTTTACATTCTAAATTTTACTATAGTCATCTAAAGAAAGCTTGCATGTAATTTATTAAAACTAATTTATAATTACTTTTGATAAATTTCCAAATTAATATTTTTGAATTTTAATTATGGTTAGCTTTGTAGAGCTTGGCATTCAGTTAGCCATATGTGTTTAAGTAATGTCTAAGGTTGCTGAAGGGCAGAAGATCAAAAATTGATGTGGCAATAAAAGCTTCCTTACTTTTGAACAGATCAATATGTGTAAGTGAACCGGAGACACTAACGACCAATTATTCAGGACAGAATTGCAATAGATTCACAACTGGATGATGTTAGGGACCTGAGATTATGTTCTCTGTCTAAGCTAGTAACTGAATGCATATCCTCTTTCTAATACCTTTCTGTAGTACTCATCAATTTTAATAGATATTGACATGCCTGAATGCTTAAAAGGACATTGAAGAGCTGTGCTATTTATTCAACAATAGCTTTGAAAATACAAACGAAAATTATAATCATTCTTTGGTAGAATCTTTGTACATAATATTATAAGTACAAATAAAACATTTGTATTTATGATTCTGGACATTTTTTTAATCTGAGCAGAGACAAAATGAAGCTGGTAAATGTAGAAACATACAATGTCATCTTTTACTTGAGTCATATTTGTTTTCTAGGAAAAAAATTCTAAAGGTTTTCAGAACTGGTCACAGTTCTGTGAAAAGTGAGTGGAAGAAAGACTATATTCTCCTCTCAGGTTTTCATTTTATAACTGAACTTAATGGAAGATCATGGAACTTAATTCTGTACAGGATATGATGGTATGTTCTGATAATCGAGGGAGAAGTAGATGTTCTAGGCAATGTAGAACATAAACTTTATGAACTACATACTGAATTATAATTGTGGTACATTTTTGTGGTAGCAGGTACATGATCCAATCTTATCTGTGCTGAGGCCTAGGAAACCTCATGACCTGAAAGTGTTTGAGAGTAGAGAAAACTACTGGAATTCCAAGATCAAGTCTGCTGGTGTATGATCAAATCATTCTATGAGATACTGAGTTTTGCTTGTAATTCTAAAATCAGTGGAATGACATGAAATATTTAAAACAGGAAGACTTTAAACCTGACAAGTGTGTGGAAAGGCAACTGGTAGGAAGTTATTATGATAACTTATAATTAGATATAATGGTATACTTACCAGGTTAGTAGCATTTCAGTCAGATGATAGGGAATATTGATAGATGTGGAAATAAAAGATTTAGGATAATTGTAGGGTGTAGTTTAGAGACAGTGGAAATAGTTTGGGGTGAGCCAGGGTACTTGGTCTAGGATACCCCTTATCTCACTTACTGAGTTGTTGCATGGAAATTAATGGTCTTTGCTGAGGGATTGAACTAAGTCTTATATGTAGTGCAAATGCTTTCCCATGAAGAGATACATGTAAAGATGTTGAGTATATGGTCCCAACTTCTTATGAAGCTCAGAGAATTGTGGATTAAACTTAGAACACTGAAAACTGTAGTTATTAGGTAAACAGAGTAAGAATTTCCTTTGTCTGGGGAGATGCTTCAGTTGCTAAAGTACTTGCTGTACAAACATGAAGACCTGAATTCAGACTCAGATCCTCAGTACCCATATACAAAGCCATGTGTGGTTGCATTCATGGGTTCCTGGAGCTCACTGGCCAACTTGTCTTATCAACTTGGTGAGCCTTAAGCTCAACCACAGACCCTGTCTCGGGACTTCAAAGCACACAAATATGTGTGCCATGTACAAACAAGTACATATGCATATACCATATATTTGCACAATAAACCCAAAGAATATATTTTAAAAAGCACAGAGAAATGCTGTTCATAGAGAAACCTAAGAGAATTAATAACATATTGGTATGTCTTGAAATGTGAATAGAAAAAGAAGTAGGCTTTCCAAGTGGGAAGAGTTAAGCAGGTTTTGCAAGTTTTCTTTCTCGGGGCTCTGAGAACTCATGATAGTGTTTAGAACATCTTGTGTATTGAGAATATGACAGGATAGATGAGATCATCTGGGTTAACTGGGGTTGGGGGTGGAAGGGAGGGGATGAAGGATGGGAACATGAGGGATTGGGCTGCTCAAGTTGGAGGTGACATGGAGGGAGAGAGTAATGAAAGAGAATCTTGATAGGGCCATTTTGGGGTTAGGGAGCAACCTGGTGCCAGGGAAACTCCCAGGAATCCACAAGGATGACCCAACTAAGACTCCTAGCAATAGTGGAGATGATGCCGGAACTGGCCTTCCCCTTTAGTCAGATTGGCGACTACCTTAATTATCTTATCATCAGAGAGCCTTCATCCAGTAACTGATGGAAGCAGATGCAGAGATCCACAGGCAAGCACTGGGAGTCCAGTTGAAGAGAGGGAGGAGGGACTGTACAAGCAAGGGGGGTTCAAGATCATGATGGGGAAACCCACAGAGACAGCTGACCTAAGCTTGTAGGAGCTCATGGACCCTGGACCAATAGCTAGGGAGTCTGCATGGGATCCACCTAGGGTCTCTGCATATAGGTGACAGTTGTGTAGCTTGGTCTGTTTGTGGGGCCTCTAGCAAGGGGATCAGGACCTGTCCCTGGCACTCGAGCTGGCTTTTTGGAACAGATTCCCCATGCTGGGATGCCTTTCTCATCCTTGATATAGGGAGAGGAGGTTGGTCCTGCTTCAACTTGATATGCCAGGCCTTTTTGATTCCCATGGGAGGCCTGCCCCTTTCTGAATGGAGGAGGAGTGATAGGGGGTGGATAGATGGGTGGTAAAGGGAAGGAACAGGAAGAGAGGAGGGAGGGGAAACTGTGCTTGGTATGTAAAATAAATGAAAAAAAGTTAAGAAAGGAAAGGACATGATGGAGTTGCCAATCCATTAGCTTATTTGACAACTAAAGGAGCTTTGTTCTTATCTGTAACATGTGCTGTGATTTCCCATGACACCTTGTGTTAAAATATTTAAAAAACATGTACATTAAAGAGAAGATACTCTGATATATTATTAAGAGGGAGAGTTCTTAGTTTATAGTTTGATATATGAAGATGAAACCTTGATGGGCAAATACCACAGTTATGTCTCAGATTATTTCTACAGGGATTAAGTAGTGAATTGAGCACTGTATAATAACTGAATATTTATTTAATCTCATGTAAAGATGTATTTCTTGAAATTCAGTTATCAGAAAGAATAAGGTATGGCTTAGTACTGTAATTTGTTCCTTGTCCCCCAAGTTTTGCAATTTAATGAATTAGATTCTCATTTCAGCTTTCAGAACGTTTCAGGGTGACTGGTATGGGGCTGCTGGTCCATATTCGGTAGCATTCTACCTGAGATGATGTTACATACATGTTGTTTCTTTCCATACTTTGATTATAACATGGATATATACTACATGTTTCTTATCATATCTGTGCCATGGATGCTAATATCTTTTGTGAGACTGGTGTGGCATTGCATCCTTTGTCTTGATCTCAAGGGCGAAGACATTCACACAGAGAATGTCTGCTTTCCTGTATTATCCTAGAGGGCAATTTCAGCATTCTGGTATTCTTGCAGCCTGACACTCAACACTAACAAATTTGTGCTGGGAGATATTAACATTTCTTTTCTCTCGTATTTCACTACAATCCAAAAGAAAGAACACTATCCTAAAATGTATAATTTTAGGCAAGTGAAACATTAGGAATGAAAGCGACAGGCTCAGAGGGAAGTTATATGGTGGAATAAAACTTTATGATCCATTTGCTGCGATGGAAATGCCCTTGGCTCATCTTAGTAAGTAAACACTGCTAAATTTATTTAAATATTGATCTGTTTTCAGTGGAATGAATTTCAAAACGTCAAAGTCATAAATGTACCCACAGCATTTTTTGACTGTGATGCAACTGCACAGTGCTGTTTTACAAGTCTTTAAGTAGGTTGCTGATAACTGCAAATTCTGATGTAAGTTTCAGCCGAGCAGTCCTCTATCAGCAAGTTCTCGTGTTGCAATCAGTGAAACCCAGAAAAAAAAAATAGTGACAGGAACAGATCAGGTTTCATAGCATCTGTCAGTGAAGATAACTACTTTATTTTATAGGTGAGAAGCTTAAATGTCATAATGATCGTATGGGGCCTGTCTAAAGTTTACCCTCTATCTCCTTGAACAAGAGGCATTGTAGAGCTGGAATTTTGAACTTACTTTGAGAGCTATGTTCAATTAACCCCACAAAATGTGATTACTTTACATTTTCGTGAAGGTTTGTATAATAAGTAGCTGTAGATGAATTTCTAAATGGTCTTATTAAATAATAAAAAAAACAGCCAAATATAGGGGTGAAAGCCTCAGAGATCAGGGAAATACGAGCATCAGCCAACCTTACCTCACCAACTCTGCAGCTTCCCAATGTGAGCCAATTCCTGTCTACCCATGCCTTCATAGGCCTTGCTTTTCTGCCCTCTCATTGGCTATCTCAGTCCAGCTACCTCACTTCCTTGTCACTGTCTGTCCATACAGATCTCCAGGTATCTATGGTTGGTATGGGGATTAAAGGTGTGTGTCACCATGCTTGGCTCTGTTCCCTAGTATGGCCTTGAACACACAGAGACCCTGCCTGCTAAGTGTTAGGATTAAGGGCATGTGCTGCCTGACTTCGTTTACTTAAACCGACTGGCCATTTCTGCTTGATCTCCAGGCAAGCTTTATTTATAAAGCACAAATAAAATACCACATTTCAGCACAAATAAAATATCACAAGTAACTATACATTCACATGACAAATGACAGTTTTTTATTATTTTTCTTTATTCTTGATTTCATACATTTTAAAAATGAAATATGATCATATCCATCTCTTATTTCCTTTCTCCAGTTTTATGCATATTCCCTACAACATGTCCCCTTTCCAGCATCATTATCTTGTTTTTTAAAATTTTTTGATAACCTACTAAGTCCAATTAGTGCTGCCCATATGTTCATGGGTTTGGGGCTATCCACTGAATCATGGGAAATGTACCGTTGGAAACACTCTTAAAAAAGAATGATACTCCATTCCTTAGCAGCTGCCCATTGCCAATATGCCTCATTAACTTATGGCCTGGAGAGCCCCTCCCTCATGTATGTCAATTTTTGGACGAAATAGCTGTAGCTCTTAATCTATCTGGGGTGAGCAAGAATTTTTAAGTAAGAAGCTCTGGAAATTTCTGTTCAGATTGCCGAGAATATTTAATTTGCTGTGAATATTTGAAGTGCTGAGAATTTTGTTACCATCGGAAAAACAAAGCTAATGAGAGTCAAATTTCTTAATTTTTGCTGAAAGAACTATTTTATCTGGAAGTAATCCAAAATAAACAAGACGCCTTGTATAAAGTTAAACTGAATGAAATATTTTAAAAAGGAAGCTTGAAATAAGTCAGTTTTGTTTATAAACGGATTTTCTGTTTACCCAGAGTGAAATGTGGTATCAGTTATGAATAAAAAAAAATTCTGTAGTTTTAAGTATTTTAAGAAACACATTTTCTGTTGAATGCAAGTGTTATTATAATCTTTATCAATTTCAGGCTGAGATAGAATTTCCAAAGAATTCTTTTGCACACTTTTAGTACCTTGAGAATATATAATTATGTGTGTTCCTGAAATGTTATAATTTCCACATTTCTTTTTTTCCCTTAAAAAGGATGCATGATAATTTCTCCCAAAAAGTTAAAATAAATGTTAATTCATGTTAATACTGATATTTATTTACAAAATCATTATCCACTGGCAATCACATATAAAGTTATGCTTTTACAGTAAGGTAACTTAATTCCCTCCCCTTCCCTTTTCACCTTACATTTAGTTTTTGGGTTGGTTGGCAGTACCTGATAGAATTAGCCTGCACCTATACACTGAAGTGTCACATGGATGCTTATGTTCACAGTAATGAAAGATTTAAGCTTTAAAGACTCTCTCCAGACCCGATTTCCAAGTAGAACAAACTCAAATGAAATTTCATTTGCATAATAAAGTAATAAGGAAAGAATTTCAGTGTAATTTATTTCATTGCAACCCTTTATGTCCTTGGCATTTTATTTTAATTTGTAACACCCGCTTAACATGTGCCACCATGCATTGGTCTAAATGAATTAACATATTTCATTCTGTGCCCTTTGTATTGTGCTATGGTGGCATTTTCAGGAAAGGTGCCACTTTCCTTGTTCCATTGAGAGGAAATATTATCCTTGTTCCTAAAGAAAAGGATAGATAATGTGAGAATAAGACAGGTAAATGTTTCATACTGTCAGAGAATTGCTGTGCATTCTATTGCTTAGCTTAAGGAAAATGCTGTCATATTTGATTATACATGTCAGCTTTAGTTTTAAAGTTTTACCTTTAAAAAGAAAATATTTCTTACAGGAAATCCACTGAGTGCTGGCTCTTTATTTATGAGGGATACAACTTTAGAGTTTGAATGGCCTATTTTATTCTTTAACTATCCTGTGGCCAGAGATGGTTTAAAGACTATTATGATCTCTTTGAGTCCTAGTGTCTCAAGATTGACATGAAATCTGAATGGGAAAAAAAATAGAGTCTGGATTAATGGAAATCATAAATTATTTTTGTAATCAAATAGACTATCTGATGTTTTTATGTCAGCTTAGTGGCTGCACATGAATCTACTGATATTTTAATTATCATCTGCAGTGCCATAGCCCAACAGTCAGCAGCCACGGGGCCAGGCTTCCATTCCCATGGCCCAGGCTCACATGCAGCCACTATACGTAGGTTTAAATTAAGTCTCTATTGTTCTATTTACCCATGAGATGTGGGAGTCAAAGGCTGCATTGAAAACCTGCTAGCTTAAAGAGGTTGAGTTGCAACTTGTTGATCTTGCTTTTCAGCCAGAGACATGCTCATCCTAGACCTGAAAAAGGAAGCTCAAACTCTAGTCCCTAACCTTTCCTTCCTGTGCGTCTTCTCTATCTGAATTACTGGCTTCTTTATGGTCAATTCCAGTCAGCTAGTCCCTGGCTGTGCCCCCTGATTCAAGATTTAACTTTCTTGCAAGTCTCAGAAGTGTCAGAGTGCAATCAAAATATCCCACTACAACTATCCACACTACTTATCATGTATAATTAATCATGTGTATTCATCTTGCCCTATATATTTTGAAGCATATTTGGATGTTATGTAAAAATGCATGCAGTATCAGCTCTACAAGACTTTTGTATACCAATGCTAGGAGAAATTAATATTCAACATACCCCAAACAGTGAAATTTAGTAAAACAAGAAGCCTATTTTTAGTATTATGTGAAAATTATTAGCATAGTGCAAATCCAGCCTTGAATTTCCATTTTAAGCTAAATGGATAGTTGCCCATTGTTTAAATAGTTTTGTCACGTAATAAGGTTTTAATACATATAATTCATAAACAAAGTTCAGTAATTTACGCATTATAGTCTGCTTAGACACACTAGAGAGCTGAGTAATCTACATGACCCCAACTTTCACCCAGTCTCTGGAAATAACAGAGCCATTGGTAACAGCATTTTATTGTCCTATGTGGCATTGGTAATCATTCACTATCTTGATTTTTTTTCCTATTTTATTTTAAATAGTTTTTATGACTATCAGGTTCAGTGATCTTCTCTTTTGAAGTATCAACTCCTGTTAATCCTACCAAGTTCATCTTTCTTTTCTTTTATTGTGTTTTCATTCCTGCAGGGACTTCTCTTATGAAATATGCATATTTTGTCAAAAAAATTATTCAGTATCAAATTCAGTTGCTTTACCTTGAGGAGGGTACTTAATTCTTCAATGCGCTGGACTCTTTTATCTAATAAAATGGTAAAATAACTGCATCTACTTTACAAGATTAAATATAATTTTTTTGAATGGCATGTAAAAGCAAAGGATAAGCTACTGAGTGAGCTTATCTGAAAACTAGCTAATGTTTTGGTTGTTGCTTGTAGCCCATGGCTATTGAATTCTCACTTTTGGATAAATTGGACTTATTTAATTATTTGTAATTTTCCAAAGGAATGGCCCTTTTCAGCTTTAGTCCCTTTCTTTACATAAATAGCTCAAATGTCATCATGTTTTGTTAGTGTTCTGTCCGGTGTTGTCCTGCTCACCCCAGCAAGAGTGGAAACCCACTTTATGAATATGTGAGCTTTGTAAGAACCCCCTTGATACTTCATGGTATTCCTCTTTTTTTCCATGACTTTTTATGTTGAACTTTGAATTTTTCCACTGAGATCCTGTAAAAAGTAGCTTTTACCACTTTTGTTGAATTTTTACCATCAAGCACAGCTCCTAGCCTGTAGTTATTTAATAATGTATGAGACCACACAAAAAATTAAGTTGTGGAATAAATTAAAAAAAAACTGTGCCATTTTCATTTGAGCAGTTTTAATATATTACAGAAGCTTTACACATTAATAGTGAAACCATGGAACATGCGGCTCTTACCTTAGTTACCAGCTGATGTCACATCAAAGAAAAACCAGGCACTATTTGCCTGATGCTTTTTCCTGTTTCATTATTTATTAAAATGCTATTCCATAGGAATCTGAATGTGGAGACGCCTTGCCATGCTGTGTTTTATTTGAATTTTTTTTGCTGCATTTGGTTTCCCGGCTGTAAGTGGTTATGTGAGCTTGGTTGGAATGCTCGTCCAGATAAAAGCACTGTTGCATCTGTGTGCTAGTTCTGAAGCTGGCCCTTAGCCAAATGCATAAGCATTATCTATATATAAAGTAATGTGGAATTTCTAGATGGTGTCTCCAGCACCCAGGTACAGAAATACTGGGCAGGAGCTGTGGTGATATTGTGTTCCCCAATATATTGTGCACCCTAATAAACTTTTCTGGGGTCAGAGAACAGAACAGCCACTAGATACAAAGGCTAGAAAATGGTGGCATTCACACCTTTAATCCTAGCATTCCAAAGGTAGAGATCTGTCTGTCTCTCTGTGAGTTCAAAGCCACACTAGGAACAGCCAAGCTTGGTGACACACGCCTTTAATCCCAGGAAGTGATGACAGGAAGCAGGAAGGTATATAAGGTGTGAGGACTAGGAACTAGAGCCTGTTAAGCTTTTAGGTTTTTAGCAGCAGTTCAGCTGAGAACCATTAGGATGAGGACACAGAGGCTTCCAGTTTGAGGAAACAAGATCAGCTGAGTAATTGGCAAAGTGAGATTAGCTGTGCCTGGTTCTGTTTCTCTGATCTTCCAGCATTCACCCCAATATCTGGCTCCTGAGTGTTTTTATTAATAAAATCCTCTAGCAAGGAGCCTATTTGATCTGTCAGTGCAATTTTGCCTATTTTCCAAATCATTTTATATAGTAAAGAGTAAGTTTTGAAATTTAAAAAAAAGGCTTCATGTAGTAGCAAGTAAGTGCATTACACCGGGCTTTTTTAGAGGTTATATTAGTTTCATATTTTTACTTTGGATTTACAAAACAGAGAGGAGGTATAACATATTCAAAATTATGAAAAGATTAATTTAAAGCAGAAGAATGGACCAGCTTAGTGATAGGACATTTGTCTAACCAATGTTAAGCTATAGATTCAGTCCTCAGTACCAAAAACAAGATGAAAAGAGAGTACAGGAATAGAGAATGACTGGTATGCTTACCAATGAAATATCCCCCTGTAAACTGGAAGTTGTTTAGAGTATCTGCAATTATGAATATTCAACACTACATTGATTCTATAGTAATTGCCATCAGTATAAATGCTGGACTTGGTAGGTACCCATTTGAATATTGCTGACCCACAGACCTACCCTTGGCAGCAGTTTTCTTACTTGAATTGCACATATTATCATCTGTTAAGTTGCTTTGGACATTTATTTTCAATCCTTAAACGCTTTGAGCCCATATTCAACTCTATTACCATGACGACATTATTTTTTTTAAAGTATTTTTTAACAAAGCACCATAATTTTTTTATGGGAAATGAATATTTACATTCTAGAAGTGAATTATAATGAGTAGCATTAATGGTGCAATTGATACTAGATTTTTTTTAATATCCAAGTACAAGACTTAGGTCTATGATTTTTTTCTTTTATTGAGAATAGATTTTTTTCCATACACCATATTGTAATTTTAATTTCCCTCCCTTGACTCCACCTAGTTTTTCCCCACTTCCCCTCTTATCCGGATCTATCCCCTTTCTGTCTATAATTAGAAAACAAACAGGATTCTTAGGGATAATAATAAAATATAATAAGATAAAAAAACCAAATTAGAATAGGACAACATACAAACAAACAATATAAAACAAAAAACAGAAGGAAAAGAGCCCAAGAAAATACACAAGAAAGAGGTATTGAAGAAGAGTCCCACTCATATTCATAGTCAGGAATCCCATGAAGAATACAAAAACCAGAAGCAAAAAAAAGGTCTGATAAGGAACTGATGAGACAAGGAACCTCTAACGATGCCATTGAGTTCATTTTCTGTTGGCCATCTACTGATGAAAATGCAGTCTACCATGAAGAGGTGTTTGTTTCCCTGGTGAGACTCTCTTGGAGAAAACTAATGGTGAAGGTATCAATTTCTCCTTTTTGTTCCCTGGCCCTGTCTGCTTCAGTCCCCTGCAGTCCCTGTGCACACTGTCTCAGTCTCTTGAGTTTATATGTGCATCAGTCCTACTGTGTTTAGAAGGTCTTGTGTCTTTGGTGTCCTCCATCCCCCCTGCTCCTTATAATTTCTCCCTCTCCTTCTGCAGAGTTCCCTGAGCCTTGACAGGAGGTATTTGATGGGGCTATCCAGTTTAGAGATGAGTGATCTGAGGTGTCTCAGTCTGCATATTTTCTGGTTGTGGATCTCTGTATTTCTTCCCATCAGCTTCTGGAAGACACAGATCTGATGATGGCTGAGTTGAACAAAGCACAGATCTCTGAGTATAGCAGAACATCTGTAGGAGTCATTTTATTGCTACTTATTTTTTTCTTAGAACAGTAGTATTTGTTTTTATCCTAGATTTCTGGGTTAATCTTAGGTTGTTGGTCACCCAAGCAACAGTTGAGTATGGGTTCCATCTCATGGAGTAGGCTTTAACTCAAAACATACATTGGTTGGTTGCTCCAAGAAGTTGGTGCCACTATTGTACTAGCATATCTTACAGGCAAGACACCATTTTACATGGAAGGGTTTGTAGATGGGTTGGTGTTCACATTTCTCTTTTGGTAGCATGAAGAGTACCTTCTGTTACCAAGACCACTTGCCATGTGGATAAAGGCTCTAAGTAGGTGCCAGCTTGACTTCTCAATGTTCAGTGAACGGTGTTACCTCACCAGCATGAGTTGTTATTTCTTTTGTTGATCTTCGTTATTCTTACTGGTGTAAGATGAAATCTCAAAGTAATTTTGTTTGGCATTTCTCTGACTAAGGATGTTGAACACTGCTTTAAGTGGTTCTCAGTCATTTAAGTTTGTTCTTTGGAGAATTCTCTGCTTAGATACTCCATTTAAAAATTGGGTTATTTGTTTTCATGATATCCAGTGTTTTATGTTCTTTATGTATTTTTCTTATTAACCCTCTATTGGATTTGTAGCTGGTAAAAATCTTTACCATTCTGTAGGCTGTTGCTTTGTCCAAATGACAGTGTCCTTTGCTTCGCAGAAGTCTTTCAGTTTCATGAGATCCAAATTGTTGTTGATTTTAGTGCCTGCACTAATGGGGCAGAAAGTCTGTTCAGAAAGTCTTTTCCTGTCTCAATGAGTTCAAAGCTTTTCTCCACTTTCTTGTTTGTCAGATTCAGTGGTTTTATGTTGTGATATTTGATTCATTTGTCACTGAGTTTCTGCAGGATGATAAATATGGATCTATTTGTTTTCTTCTACATGCAGACATCTCGTTTGACTCATACTATTTGTTGAAGATGGTGTCTTTTTTTTTCCAGTGTGTTTTTCTGGCTTCTTTATCAAAGATCAGGCTACCGATGTGTGGTTTTATGTGTGTGTCTTTAATTCGATTCTATTGATTAATCTGTCTGTTTGTGTCTCAAAACTATACAACTTGAGGTTGCAGATGGTAATACCTCAAGAAGTTATTTTATTATGCAGGACTGTTGGTACCTGTTCTGTTTTTGTTGCTGTTGTTGTTTGTTTGTTTATTTCCATATGAAGGCAAAAATTGTCCTTTCAAGATCTGTAAAGGATTGTTTTGGAATTTTTATGGGCATTGCATTGAATCTGTGGATTATGTTTGGCAGGATGGCCATATTTACTATGTTAAACTTTCCAATCCATGAGCCTTCAGATCCTTCTATCTTCCGATATCTTCTTCAATTTCTTTCATCAGTCCCCCTAAAGTTTTTTTTTTTTAATCATACATATCTTTCACTTGCTTGGTTAGAGTTACTCCCAGATATTTTAAATTATTTGAGGCTATTGCAAAATGTGTTGTTTCCCTGATTTCTTTCAGTCTGTCATTTGTATATGGGAAGACTACTTATTTTTGTGAGATAATTCTGTATCAAGCTACTTTGCTGAAAATATCAGCTGTATGAATTTCCCTTTTTTTAGTGTCATTTATGTATGATATCATATTATCTGGAAATAATGATACTTTGACTTCTGCCCTTCCAGTTTGTATCCCCTTGATCTTCAGTTGTCCTATTGCTGTAGCTATGACTTTATAGAAAGGCATAGAGTGGACAGCCTTGCCTTTTTTTCTGATTTTAGTGGAATTTCTTTGAGTTTCCCTCCATTTATGTTGATGTTGTCTGTGGGCTTGTTGTAAACTGCCTTTATTATGTTGAGGTATGTCCTTGTACCCGCAATCTCTCCAAGACTTTTATCATAAAGGGTTGTTGAATTTTGTCAAAGGCTTTATTGTTTTGCATCCAATGATATGATCATGTGTTTTTCGTCTTTCAGATTGTTTATATGGTGGACTGCATTTATCGATCTATGTATGTTAAAACATCTCTGCCTCTCTGAGATGAAGCCAAATTGATTATGGTAGATGTTCTTTTTGATATGTTCTTCAATTCAGTTTGTACATATTTTGTAGAGGATTTTTGCATCTATGTTTATGAGGGCAATTGGTCTGTAATTCTCTTTCTTTGACGGGTCTTTATATTGTTTACGTATCAGGGTAACTCTGTCCTTATAAAATAAATTGGGCAATATTCATTCTGTTTCTAATTCATGAAAGAATTTGAGGAATATTAACTTGTATTAACTCTTCTTTGAATGTCTGCTAGAATTCTCTGTTAAAACGATCTTGCCCTGGGCTTTTTTTTTTTTTAATTAGGAGATGTTTAGTCACTACCTCTATTTCATTATAAGTTATAGGTGTGTTTAAATTGCTCATCTGATCTATATTTAACCTTGGTAGGTGATATATATCCAGAAAATTATTCATTTCTTTTAGATTTTCCAATTAGTTGGAGTGCAGGTTTTTAAAATATGTCTGTATTATTCTCTAAATTTTCTTGGTGTTTGATCTTATGTTTTTTTCTCATTTCTAGTTTTATTAATTTGGATATTTTCTCTATGTGTTTTAGTTAATTTGGATAAGGGTTTGTCAATCTTACTGATTTTTATCAAAAAATCAACTTTTTGCTTCATTTATTCATATTTTTCTTCTTTCTTTTTTTTGCTTTCTTTTTAATTTCATCCTCAATTTTGATTATTTCTTTCTGCCTACTTTTTGGGGGGCATGATTGATTCTTTTTGTTCTAGATCTTTCAGGTATGATAATAATTCCTAATAATTCCTAAGTTCCTAATAATTAATCTCTCCCATTTCTTTATGTATGCCCTTAGTGCTATGAACTTGTGTCTTAGAACTGCTTTCACTCTGCCCCGCATGTTTGAGTGTGTTGTGTTTTCACTTTTCTTCAATTATGGAAAGTGTAATTTGTTTTCCTTTTTATTTGCTTATTTATTTATTTATTTATTTATTTATTTATTTATTTATTTATTTTTCTTCTTCTCTCATATGTTATATCTCAACCACAGATTCCCTTCCATCCCCTCCTCCAGTTTCTCTCTTCACACCTCCCCTCTCCCCTAGATCCACTCCTTCTACATTTCCCTTCAGAAAAGAGGAGGTCTCCCAGGGACATCAACCAAACATGGCAGAATATGCTACAATTAGACCATGCCCATACCATCACATCAAGGCTGGACTAAGCAACCCAGTAGGAGGAAAAGGGTGCCACAAGCAGAAAAAGGAGTCAGAGACAGCCCCTGCTTCCACTGTTAGGAATCTTACAAGAACACCAAGCTAGTCAGCTATAACATATATGTAGAGCATCTAGGTCAGAGCCCTCCAGGCTCTCTGATCTCTGGGAGTATAAATAAGTCCTGATCAGTTGATTCTGTGGACCATGTGTCCCTGTGCCCTCTGGTTCCTCTGACCCTTTCTTTCCTTTCTCTGCAGGATTCCCTGAGCTCTGCCCAATGTTTGTCTGTGGAACTCTGCATCTACTCCCATAAGTTTCTGGATAAAGTCTCATTGGTCTCTTTGATGATGGTTTTTAATTTCTGTCTTGATCAGTTTTTCATTCAGTAGTGAGTTATTCTGTTTCCATGAGTGTGTAAGCTCTCTCTTGTTTCTGTTTTTATAGATATCCAGGTTTAATCTGTGGTGATCAGATATGATGCAGGGTGTTATTCAGTTTTCATGATTTTGTTGAGACTTGCTTTGTGTCCATGTATGAGGTAATTTTTGTTGAAATTTCCAAGGACTGCTGAGAAGAAGATAAATTCTTTTGTGTTTGAGTGAAATGTTCTCTAAATAACTTGTAAGTCATTTTTAAAATATTGTCAGTTAGATCCAGTATTTCTCTTTATTTATTTATTTTTGGATGGCCTGTCTATTAGCAAGAATATGATAATAAAATCTCCCATGTATCAATGTGTGAGGATCAACATATAATTTAAGTTTTAGTAGTGTTTCTTTTATGAACTTAGGTGTCTTTGTGTTTGGTGAATAGATACTAACAATTGCAATTTCCTCCTGGTACGTTTTTCCTTTGATGAGTATGTAGTACTCTTCCTTATCTTCTGATTAGTTTTGGTTGGAATTCTATTTTGTCAGATATTGAAATGGCTACACTGGCTTGATTCTTAAGTTCATTTGCTTGGTATATCTTTTTCCATGAGTTTACCCTAAGATGGCATCTATTTTTGATGCTGAGGTGTATTTCTTGGATACAGCAGAAGAGATATCCTCTTTTTGTGTCCATTATATTAGTCTGTGTTTTTTTTTATTGGGGAATTGATATCATTGATGCTGAGAGTCATCAATGAGCATAGTTTCTTTATTCCAGTTATTTTATTGTGGTGTGTGTATGTGTGTGTGTGTGTGTGTGTGTGTGTGTGTGTGTGTGTGTGTGTGTGTTTATGATTTGTTGGTCTAGGAAAATTTATTTCTTGTGTTTTCTTAAGTGTAGTTAACCTCTTTAGGTTGAACTTTTCGACTACTAATTTTTTTAAGGCTGGAGTTTTAGAAAGATACTGCTTATACTTTGTCATGTAATGGCTTTCCTTCTCTTCTCTAGATATTATGATTGAGTGTTTTTCTGGCCTTAGTAGTGTGAGCTGGCATCTATGCTCTCTTAGAGTCTGTAGAACATCTGTCCAGCCTCTTCTGGATTTTACATTCTCCATTTACAAGGCAAGTGTTATTCTAGTATGTTTGATGTAATATGTTACTTGGTCTTTTTACCTTGTCACTTTTAATATTCTGTTTCTTCTGGATGTTCAGTGTTTTGAATTTTTGTGCCAAGGAACATTCATTTTTTTGATCCACTCTATTTGATGTTTTTTATGCTTTTTGTACCTTGATAGGGGCATCTACTTCTTTAGGTTAGGGACATTTTCTCCCCCCCCCCCCGGAACTCACTTTGGAGACCAGGCTGGCCTCAAACTCACAGAGATCCACCTGTCTCTGTCACCCAAGTGCTGGGATTAAAGGTGTGTGCCACCACAGCCTGGCCTCTTCTATGGGTTTTTAAAATATTTTCTGTATCTTTGATCTGGGTTTCTTAACTTCCTCTATTGGTATTATTTGTAGATTTGGCTTTAAAAGTGTTCCAGACTTCCTGGATGTTTTGTGACTGGAGTTCTTTTAGATTTAACATTTTCTTTGACTAAAGTACCCATATTTCTATGTCATCTTCAGTGCCTGAGATTCTTCCATCTCTTATATTCTGTTGGTGAGCCCTGACTCTTAGGTTCCTGTTTGAGTTCCTAAATTTTTCATCTCCAGATTTCCCTCAGTTTGTGTTTTCTTTTGTTTTTTTTTCTTCTTTTTTGGTTTGGGTTTTCTTTATTGATTCTATTTCCACTTTAAAGTCTTGAACTATTTTATTCAATTCTTCCACAGTTTGTTTGTGTTTTCATAGAATTCTTCAATGAATTCATTTATTTCCCCTTTAGGGAATTTTGTCATATTCTTAAAGCCTATCTTATAGCCCTTGTCTTATGCTTCTGCTGTGTTGCATTTCTCAGGGACTACGGGTTGTGTGCTCTAGTGGGGAAATAAAACTCTGGCTGTTATTGTATTTTTTTGTGAATTGAAATATTTATAGTGAAGACATGTTTCTTTTCAAATAAAAGTGCAGATAGGATCAAAAGCACAGAGACACCAAGCAGAACACACCTAATGCTTTTAAATATAACAGACATTTAAATATCATGTCAGACCTTGAAGCTTGCAGAGACCAAGCTGGTACATTCCATGGAAATCTGTATGGCTCACCCATAGAATTGCTGTCTATATAAAAAAAATTGTGAGTACATATCAACTCAGTACATTTTAATAGCCCTCCCTTCCAACCATTTGTAAAGGAAGAATTGGGGTTTTCACACACTAAGCAGACTCTTCAACTTTGCCTAACCATAAAATTTCACTCATGAACTAGCTAGCCTTTGACAGATAACAGTGACATCTCATTGATTCCTGTCTCCATAAATGAATGATACATTAGGCTAATGTAGCATTTGTTTTCCATTCCTACCTTTCAATACTACTTCAATCTATCTGGAGATTTACTAGGGTAGATGAGAAAGCAGATCTATCTGTTCTTCTTTGATTTGAAATTCATATCCTAAACTGGAGTCAAGATTTAGATTCTGGTACATATTGGGGTCAGTTAATATAGATTTTGAAGACCCACTATGAGAAAAGACACTATTTTAAAATATACAGGTAAAGATGAAAGTACACTAAACATATCATTTTATGTAAATCTAAATATATTAAGCATAATAAATACACACAATATGTCAAATTCACAGCTTTTTAAATTAAAAAATATATCTAGTAGAAAATTTTAATTATGTTGTGACCTACATTGTCTATTAGCTAAACAAAGTAGAGTCAGAAAGCAGTTGCAACACTATTATCTTGTATGAATCCCAGGACAGCAGTGTTTTGAAAAAAAAAAAAAACAAAAACTAACCTGACTCTGACTTTGCTGAATCATCTCTTCTATTCAGCTTTTAAAAAGCATTTAATATAGTTTAAAACACTTTATTAATTACTGATGCCAAATAAAATTAGCTTCTGTTTGTTGATAGAGTGGAAAGGGAGCATGTCAGTTAGTGTGGAAAGTGATGAACACTATGGGGTGAAGGCTGATGTCCTCCAAAAACTGATACTGGATTTTTGTTGTTGTTGTTGTTTCTTTGAGACAGGGTTTCTCTGTGTAGCTTTGTGCCTTTCCTGGAACTCACTTTGTAGATCAGGCTGGCCTCGAACTCACAGAGATCTACCTAGCTCTGCCTCCCAAGTGCTGGGATTAAAGGTGTGCACCACTACCACCCGGCTGTTACTGTTTTTTTACACTTGTGTCTAGGCATCTGGTTTTGGGATGATTGTAATCCAGGTGCTGATATCTGTACTTGTCTTTGTTTTCTTGGTTTCTGTTGCCGTCTCAGGTTCATTCCTTGGTTTCTGTTGCCGTCTCAGGTTCTTTGGAGAGTTACTGGCCACATGTTTCCTGGAAGGAAATTCTTCTGGGATCCTGCAAGGTGTGGCCACTAGGGGTTCCAGATACAATGTGTTTCTAAGTATAGGGAGTTGATCCTTAGGAATTTGGGTGAGCTAGAGGTAATATGATGAGGTGGTCTCCTGCAGGGAGAAAAGCAAGGTCTCCCACCAGGATCTGCTTAGTCTCCTGGAATGTGGGAGAGCAAGGCAAGGCAAAGGCAGTCTGCTAACTCTGGGCACAAGACTGGGGATTGGATTTTGAGGAAAGGGAGGTAAGTATCTTGCCTACCTGTTTTGCTAGTCTACTTGCTTCTTTGGCAGGTTGGCTGGAGGCTTCCCAGGGAATGCCTGCTGGAGTTGGAGGCTGAGACATAAGGATGAATTGGGAGGAATGTTGGAGGAGGAGATATACATGATCCTTTGGAGAGGGGAGGAGAGAGGGAAGGGAGACAGCATATGCATGTGGTCTGCTACAGGACTGTGGGTGAAACTGGAGGATTGGATATGGAAGACAGCAGCAGGAGGTGAGATATGAAAGTAGGTAGTCTCTAGGTAGCTTCCCTATGTCCCTGGACTGCTGGCTGCTGTGTCCCCAGGGAATGCCTGCTGCAAATGGGGAAAGAAGGTTGGAGGAAAAGATCTGCTTAGTTTACTGGTAATGGGAGCAGAGATAAGGGTATGTTACATTAGGTGGTCTGCTACAGAGCTGGAGGTGAGTGTGGGGGATTGGATTTGGAGGAGAGGAGTGAAAGATAAAGATCTGCATTTAACCTACTGCTTTCCTGGCCTTTGTGGACTGTGGGTTCCTGGGGGATGATGCTAGTGTACCTCTGTAGAAAGCCACTAGAGAGCTCACCTAGAGTGCCCAAGGAGTTGAGCAGCAAAGTGCCTAAAGGGAAGAATAGTAGTATGAGATAATATGAAAAGTCGGGTTAAAATCAACATGTGCAGTATCACTCTGTTCATGGTATAACTTTGGATTTCATCTAAAGTACCGTGGAAAAACACTAAGAAATATTAGCAGTGGAGGATCAAGACAACAATAAGTGACACTGACATCTTCATATTTAAAAATCACTCTAGATATTATTTGGAAGTAAGTTTGTTGTAAAAGCATGAAAACTAATAAAGAAGTTTTTTCAGGACAGTTTGAATTTAGGAGGAATAAATGATGAAGGATGCAAGGACTTCAGATCCATTTATACACACTTTGAGGAGACCCAGGCATAGATCAGACCTGAAGAGTTATTGAATAGGAGGAGCATGGTAAGAAATAGTTTTCTTGACTAAGTAAATGTATAAATGATGGTTAATTTAAATAAATTTGAGAAACTCTTTGCAGAGCAATTAGATGGAAGTAAAAAGGAAGCAATCAATACATGTGAAATAGGAGAGAGTTATTGGCCTAGATTGGAGAGGTTCATAACCTATCTACATGCAAGTGTCTTTAAAAAAAGAAAAATTAGCCTGGAATATTGTTAGAACAACATTTAGTTTCTCTCTTGGAATAAGGTGATGTTCTAGTTAGGTTTTTATTGCTGTGAAGAGATGTCATGACCATGGCAACTCTTATAAAGGAAAACATTTAATTGGGGCTTACAGTTCAGAGGTTTATTCCATTGTCCTCTGGCAGGATGTATGGCAGTGCACAGGCAGACATAGTGCTGGAGAAGGAGCTGAGAGTTCTCCCTATCTATCAGGAAACCACAAGAAGAGAGAGTGACACTGGGTTTGAAAACTCCAATCCCACCCCCAGTGGCACACTTCCCCCACCAAAGCCACACCTACTCCAATAAGACCACCCTTCCTAATAATGCCACTATCTATGAGCCTGGGGGTGGAACATTCTCATTCAAATGACCACAGGTGAATATTTAATGATGATTTTTTTTTCTTTGCTTAAACACAGAAAACTTAATCCTTGTATTGAAATATCTAACACCTCCAGTAGATAGATGACATCTGTTTAAATATATTTAGACCTAAATTAGCAGAGCCTAGTCTTGCATTTTCCCTTTTGGTATCCACTGGTTGCTTGTATCTACATATGGGTTCTTGTGCAATTTCCCCTGTCTGTGTTGGCATGTCAGCTGGTGATGTGATTATTTGTATCTTGCTAAGATAACCACATTGTTGAGATTTCATTGGTATCACTTCCCTGTCATGTCTAAAAGACACTATTAAGCACCAGGCATCCTGGTCTTCTGGTTCCTACAATCTTTCCACCACTTCTGCTACGACTTTTACTGTGCCTTAGAAATATGGTTGCACTGTAAATACATCCATTTTGGTTGTGAATCCCATGGTTACTCATTCTCTGCATTTTGTTCAGTTGTTGATCTGGGTAAAAAAGAAGCTTCTATGATGAAGGGCAGGACATCCACTTATCTTTGAGTATATGTGTTTAGAATATAGCTAGAAATTATATTGGTTAATGAAAATGGCAGGAATACCTTCTCCAGTGTCTACAACCTCACCAGCCATGTATGATTGGCAGGAATTACAGTCTAACTGTGATTTCCTCCCTGCCTAGTGAACTTTCACTGCAATTAGAAATTTTGCTACCCTCACAATAAAAGTTCCACTATTGCATGCTTGTGGATATCTTAGTAATCCATCATTAGTCTAGTTCACAGGTAGAACAGCTGGGTAGGACTGTTGGTAGCTTTTCTCTGTTGGCAGCATGCATAGAATATTCTAATACTATGAGAGCTAGTCCTCAGAGAGGAGGCTTCCTTGTGAAATTTAGGTCGGTTCCTCCAAGTCCAATGTCTGACATATGCATTGGCTTCATAAATAGAGTCTCAACTTCAAGTTCTTAGAGGCAACCAACTGGAAATACTGTATGTTGGTTTTGGAGTCTCTGGGACTCCCATTATGAATAATTCAAAGAGGGGCTTCCCATGTCTAACATGGATTTTTTGCTTGATAGTTAATGGCTTTTATGGTAAGCATTATCATCCCATGTTACATAATCCATTAAAAATACATGTTTTTAAATATGTTATGTGTGTGTATTTTATGGAGGCTTATAAAATAATGTTTCCTGCTGATTTTTTCAAACATTTTGACTCTTATTTCCCTTTTCATCCCTTTTATTTGTATATCTTTACCTTTACCTTTCCCATTAATGTCCCCTCCCTTTCAGTTCTTCCATTTCCCCTTCATAGTACCTGTGTCCTACTATCCTCCTTTATAGGGCTCTGTCTGTCCTGGGCCACAGTCTCCTTTTGCTTTCTAAACTTCTGATGTTGCTTTTTTAGCTTGTAGACCCAAACTTAAAAATTCAGAGCTTGGATCTACAAATAGGAGAGAATATGTTAGCATAATACTTTCTATTTCAATTTATCTGCAGATTTCATGATTACTTTTAATTTGTTTTACACCTCAGTAGAACTCCATTATGTACACATATCACATTATCATTATCTATTTGTTGGTTGAAGTGCATTTAGGTTGTTTCCAGTTCCTTGCTGTTGTGAAGAGAGTGGCCCTGAACATGGCTGTGCATGTTCTCTGTAGTGGCATACTGAGCCCTTTGGGTGTATGCCAAAGAGTGGTATCGTGGAGTCATAGGTAGATCTACTTTTAGCTTTTGATTATTTGTCATGGTGATTTTCAAAGAGGCTGCACCAGCATGCAGTTCCACCAACAGTGAAAAAGAGTTCCTGCCCACCCCCACCTCCACATTTCTTTGCCAACATTTGGTGACACTTTTTTCTTGATGATAGCCATTCTGACTAAGGAGAGAAGGAATCTTAAAGTATTGACCCATAATGCTACAAAATGAAGTTAAGTAATACTTTATGATCCTACATTGGGTTGAATTAGTTAACTGAATTTGAATTTTAAGAGTCTAGAATCAAAATGCAGTGATTGGTTTGAATTCTGGGTTTCAAACTAAGTAGAAACCTAACTCTCAAATCCCACTCCTTCTATTCCCTGAAAATGTTCCATCATTTAGGGACAGAAAGAAAGGGAGAGTGGGAAGTCCTTAATATTTTCCCGATTGTTTATATTCCTCCACGAAGGACTGATCAGTAACTATGTATGATCAAATTATTTTGCAAATAGACAACTAATTTAATTTTCTTCCTTTGGGCAGTATACAGGTACAGTTATGAAGTGAAGACATTTTTCCCTCTGAAGCTAACTAGAGTAGACTTTAGATATCTTTAAATTTATGGATATTCTTGTAAGGTGGATTATATTAGCAAATGTGTCAGTGTTAGGCAAAGGCTGGGATACTTTTAGGAAGGAGTTAATATCAGATAGAATCTGGGGCAGCACTTGGTGATTTTGTGCACAATGCACAAAAAAGACACAGCAAAGTCACACATTCATTTTTCATCTTCATGTATCTTTAAAAGCTCTGTTATAAGTACAGGAAATGAAGTATAATGATGGAAATAATACCTGCAGGCATGTTAATAGGCTCACAGAATGCATGCTGTTTCAGACAAAGAAAGGGCTAGAAATAAATTAATTTGCCACAAGACGATAATGTCACCTCCAGTTTGAGTAAGATGATATTTGCCTGCAGAGGTAAAACAATGAATCAATAATCTTTGGATATATTTTGGATATAGAGTGTGTGTATTTGTGTATAAAGACCAACTATATTTTTATTATTATAAATATTATTATTTGTATTTAAGTTTGTTTTATACTTGAATATATGAGTTGCCAATGTTTAGAATCCCCAAATTTGGAGCTGGAGATATGGCTGCCAGCAAAGTGCTTGCAGGGCAAGTCTGAAGACTGGAGTTCGATTCCCAGCACCAATGTAAAAAGTAAGGCATGATGGCTCTCACCTGTCATCCTGGTGTTGGGAGGCAGATACAATAGGATCCCTGGAATTTTCTGCCAGCTCATCTTGCTAAATGGATAAGTTCCAAGTTCATTGAGAGACCCTGTCTGAAAAAGTAAATTACAGAGTAGTTGATGAATGCACTCCAGATATTAACCTC
This sequence comes from Peromyscus maniculatus bairdii, assembly GCF_049852395.1. Taxonomy (NCBI): domain Eukaryota; kingdom Metazoa; phylum Chordata; class Mammalia; order Rodentia; family Cricetidae; genus Peromyscus; species Peromyscus maniculatus. The sequence goes on from NC_134855.1 coordinate 32,786,438, forward strand.
CGACCTGTACATACATATATACCTACACTCATGCATTCACATGTGTGATACATGTACACCACACACACACAACATAATAATAAATAATAAACAATATAATAAATTATTATAGTACAAGGGAGAGTTTTAATAAATAAATGAGGAATTGAAATATAGTTTTACTTTATAAGCAAAAAAAAAATCTTTCTACCTGTATTGCAAAAAAGAAAATGAGCCACTGGAGAATGATGAGCTTTAGCAAGCCTTGTTACAAGGGAAGTAGGATTATTTTTTCACATGATAAATATGCACTTTATTTTTCATATGACATTTGTTGCATACCATGGGATTCTATTGCTTTAAGAGGTGAAAGAAAAAAAGCTGGACCATAGCATTTGAATAAGTCTCCAAAGCAGTGATAGAAACTAGAGTAAGTGGAGGATCTAATGTGTCCTGTCCTAGACTTGCAGCTGATAAAGCATAGCTCTATTTTCTGCAGCTTTAAATGACAGCAAACTAATATGTTGGGAAATTGTCGTGCAAGTGGAGATAACTATTGTTTCAACATTTGATGAGCAGATTGAAGCACAAAGTTGGGTATTAGCCCAAAGTTTAAGTACTCAGTAGGAAAACAACTGAAGCGAGAAAATTGACTTCCATTTGGGATGGGTGCCCAGTGCTCTGAATACACTTGCTTGTGGTAACTTCCGAATCACTGGGGCCATATGTTCCCCCTGACCTTTGGTAAATAGAGCAAAGAGAATCAGGACAGCTTGAAACAAAAACCACCCTCAGGGCTTTACTCAGCACAACTTCTGAAACACTCAACGAGAACAAATCTTAGCAAAGTTTCATAGAAATTGATGCAATACTAAGATGATCAGAATATTATTGTAAATATCACATAGATTCCCCCTAATATACCATGACTATTCAGGGAGTAAAGATAGAAAATAAGAAGAGTCTGATGTTGCCTGTAGGACTGACTGAGCCTGAACAGGCAGAGGAGTGGAGGAGGCATTGCCTCCTTTAGATCCGTGAGGAGCTAGGATACTGCCTTGGAGAAAGTAAGGACAATTTACAGAAAACAACAAAACACCTGTTCCGATGTCAAGGAAGAACATATGGTTGAGAGATAAAGAGAACATTTCTTTCTCCAGGATCAGGCATTGATCCTTAAAGGAATAAGTTATCATTAAAGTTTTGCTATTTTACAAGCAAAGGATGAACCTGATATTGTTAATACAGTTTTAAGGCTTATACGTTAATGGTTAGGATACAGATCTAACTTCCCTATAATGACATGTTGATTAATAATGAACTATATATGCAATACCGTTCTGTCAGCTTAAAGTGCACCTGAAAATTTATCACCACCCAGTAAATGCACAGCTGAAGGAAGGAGAGGGAAAAGGACAAGTCAAAACATGAAAAAAAAAAAAAAAAGAACACTCACAGAGAAGATTCTAAAACTGTAGACCTTAACATCAATATGCTTTTATTTGTAAAGAACAATGTACTAATCGTCTGCTATATGGACATAGAAATAAACTGCCCCCTAAGTTCTTATATTTTGGGCCATGTATTAGTAATCTCTTAACCCATATTAGGAAACTTCTCTTTGTAGCAGATGGCAATTTATGTAGAGACCAACAACCAGTCAAGGTATTGGGGAGAATATAGAGGATTCAGTACTACATGGGACACCTATAACATACCCTCTCCCATCATGACTCAGAGACAATCAATGAAGAGTGGAAATATAAGAGTCATAGGGAGTGGATGTCTGTAGTGAAATATATTTGGCAGATATGACAGGTACAGTTGTACACATGAACTCACAATGGCTAATTCTGTATGCATGAGTTTGTACAAGATTAAGTCAATCAAAATCCCAGCATGGATATGGGAAACACTCATAAATCCCCCCCCCTACGCCCCATCTTAGGAACTATTGCAAGTTGATGGCTACTGGGAGAAAAAAAAGTTTATTTTCTTCAGTGACAAATAACTGAGAAGCTACCCATTCTCTAGTAGATGGTCCAACATCGCACACATATAGAGAATGCAATGGGTATAAACATACTATATGCATATATGAACAGAAAATAAAACATCTAAAAAATTAAAATGGTGGAATTGTTTTGTTTTTGTTTTTAATGTTTTATTCATTTTACATACTAACCACAGATCCCCGTCTCATCCCTCCTCCTGCTCCCCTCACTCCCTGCTTCCTCTCTGGCCCACTGCCCATCCCTTCCTCCAAAAGGGTAACTCCTCCCATGGGGAGTCAGCAAAGCCTGGTACATTCAGTTGAGGCAGCACCAAGCCCCTCCCTCCTGCGTCAAGGGTGAGCAAGGTGTCCGACCATAGGTAATGGGATCCAGAAAGCCAGGTCATGCACCAGGTCCTGCATAGGTCCTGATCCCACTGCCAAGGGGCCCTCAGACAAACCCAGCTACACAACTGTCTCCTGTATGCAAAGGGCGGAACTGTTTTGTCAATGGTCTGAGTGTATCATTTTGGAATTTTGAAGCTCCTTAAACACTCCTGTTTTACCAAGGGCAGACTTGTAATGACTAAGAAAGAAACAATGTGCTATCCATAGTGTGTTAAAAATTGTGGGAATATGAAAACAGAGGAAACACTCATCTGAGAACTGCTATTATTTGGAGGAACTAGTATTTTCTAAGATAATAACTTATTTTGTTTTGATCATCACTATATATTTATGCTGTACTATTAACTTGTAAGTTCAAAGTAACCTAGACACAGCACTTGCTACTGTGTTTATGTACATATTTGACCATCAAGTCCCTAAAGTACTAGAAACTAAATGGTAGTAATGGTTCTACATTTGAAAATCTTATATGTATGTGAATAATTGTGTGTTAAGATAACATACACTTATTCATCTTACTAATCTCTCTGGAAATGCTCAGTCATGAACTATAATTTTTTAATGTTAGGATGCCTACCTTGCTCAGCCTTGATGCAGAGGGGAGGGGGTTTGGTCCTGTCTGGACTGAAGGAACCTAGCTTTGTTGACTCCCCAATGGAATGCATTATCCTTTTGGAGGAGGAGATGGGGAGTGGATCTTAGGGTGTGGAGAGGCTGGAGGGAAGCAGGAGGGGGGATGAGAGGGGAATCTGTGGTTGGTTTGTAAAATGAATAAAACAAATTACCAAAAAAAATGCTTAATCCCATCTAAATAGCATATTAGAGTTGCTTTGCTTTGTGGAAATGTATCTAAAAGTAAAATGCAATTGGAGCAGATATTAATGAAGCATCTGTTTTCACATATTGATGGAAAGATATTTGTAAGGTTAAAATTGAGGTCAAGATGAGCACTGCAGCATCTGATTAGGCTGCTTGCTCCAGGCTTCTAGACTTTTACCCTGCGTGCTGGCTCATGGGTCTACCATGATGTCATAGACTCCTTTACTAAGCTTTCAAAAAATAAAATGCATTTTGGTGTGTTATCAGTGGTTGGTTTAAACAATATAGCATTCAACAGATATTTGCAATTTTTAAGAAAAGGAATTAGAACATTAGACATAAAAATTCATGGCAACACTCTCTGAGAAAGCTGATGAGATCTAAGAGCAGGCTCATTTTGCTTATTCCCCTCAAAGCCACAGACATAAACTAATGCTCATGAGTATCTGTCTTCCACATTGCCCATCTTTCCATAATACTCAGTTTTCTTCCACTGTTAAAACCTTAAAGTCTTGAAAGTGTCTCCTTGATTAGAAAACATACTGTGAAGTGTGACAGGTTATAGTCTGCAGAAGCATTTATTTAATTAGCAAAGGTTAGTGTAAGCTTTTGTTTGAAGCAAGTAATAAGAAACCCAGGAGTTCATATATAATTCTAATATACTGTATATTCTTACCAAATATATGGAGGCAATTTATAAAGTACTGATTAATTTTGTAGTTAATTCCAATATCAAACTGTTACAACTACCAGGTACTTCAAGATAGTACATTTAGCTATTCTCTATGTCCGACAAATAAACATTTATTTCACTCTGATGAGATGAGTAAATTTTAAGTTTGAAAAAATTATATTAAATGTGTGGGCTGATTATACTAACTGCATTAGTGAAATTAAAATAATATCTTCCAAAATTTATTGTAAAGTGCTGTTTCAATATGATAACATTCTTCTGGCATATTTGATGATATGCTTTGTGGGATGCAAAATTTTTACTTTCTAAAAAATGTGTAAGCTTTTTATATAGGAATGATCATATTTAATCAGAATTAAAAAATATGACTTAGCATTTGCATTTTCTTGGTGCAATTATAGAATATTGTAAGCCAAGAAAGTTAAAGTCTTTACAGGAGTAAGCTTGCATACATCTATAGAATATTTAAAAAAAAGACCATGGTTATATTAGGTCTATTCTTTTGCATTATTTGTTTATAAATGAATTTATGACCAATTTCAAATTTTATAAATTGGCTGTAAATATTTATAATCTATTTTTAATATCTTACAGTTTTTTCATACATTTTAAAGCTGTTTTGGGTAACAATTAAAATGTAGATATCTAAATTTGATTTGACTATATAGTTAAATAATATAAACTCAGGTCATTTTAATTATAATTTATTTTATTATTTTATTTTTGCTAATCTTATTCAGTACTGAGACATATATATATAAAACTATACACTGCTGCATATTCATTGTGAACCAAAGAAAGATTATATATAAATTAATAGAAATAAGGTGCTATTCTCACAAGCATGCAAATATTTTCAGTTCTTCCTTTCCTTTTTTTTATTTTTAACACATTTTTATTTAAAATTCTGCAAACTTTTAAAGATAGTTTTGATAACTTGATTAAAACATGGATGTCTAAATTTGATTTGTTCCCTGATATATTTCTCTTCAATCCCAGGGGTAGAGACCATTATATCCATTCTTTAGTTCAGTTCTATAAGGAATGGAGACCAATCCATTACTTAAATGTCGTTGACTAGTTGAATATTTATGCTGAGTCTAAAATATTTATTTTTTCATTAACATAATATTTTTATTGATTCTTTGGGAACTTCACATTATGCACCTTGATCATACTCACCTTCCAGTCCCTCTATGTCCACCCCTCTGTGTCCCTCAAAATAAAAATTAAAAAAAATAATAGAAAAATAAAGAAAAAAAAGCAAGTCCAATTTGTGTTATCTATATATTCACTGGAGCATGGTCAGTTATCAGTGGCCTGTCCCCTAAATAGGACAGAGTCCTTTCCCTCCTGCACTCTGGTCAGAAGCCATCAACTGTGGAGAGCTACACTTCAGCATCCCTATCACACTTTTCTAGAGTTCTCTTTGATGACTTCTGTTAAGGCTGATATCTTTTGGGGGGTTAGGTTGGGGTTGTCATAGAAGTCTTTCCTATCCTTCCCTGTCACCTATACATCTGCAGTCATCAATAGTACTTCAAAAGGAGCCTCCTTGCTCTTTACAGTCAGTGGGAGCATGGATGGTTGGATTCCATATGGTTTCTAGCAATAGCTCAGACCATAAACATGGCTCCCAGCTGCAGTATGTCCATGAACCCAGACAGGGGCACAGCCCTTGGTCATCAACATGGCTTCAGGCTGCAGCAGAGACCACAGAAGTCCACATGGCCTTCAGCAGTAACACTGGACACTGATATCAACACAGACTCTGGCTGTAGTAGGACCACAGACCTAGACATGGCCCTCAATGACTGCATGGACCCGGACATCATTATGGACTCATGGGCCAGCATAGGCCATTCACATCAATATGGCAGTAAGACCCATGGATGATATCAATATGGCAGTAAGACCCATGGATATCAATATGGCTTCAGTCCTTGGCACAGAATGCAAGCATTCACATGGATCTCAGGCTTCACCATGCCCTGGGGCAGCAACATGGACCACAGACTCCAACATGGACTCTGGTTCACACACGACCCCACCAGTCCTACTGGAAAACAAGCATGTTCCACTGTTGACCTCAGCCCTCTCTCATACCACGGCCCTTATATTTTGAGTCTCCAGTTCCTCCTCTCTCCACAGAGCATACTCTGCTTTGTTTTTCTGTCTTTCACACCTTTCATCTCATATTTGTTCATTGTGGGGGCAGGGTTGCCTAGCTCATATTTTCAGTTATTTTGTAGTCATTTTTTTTTAGTTTCCTTTTAATATTGTTGAATACAAAGTCTTTTATCTATTTTGATTCATTTGTCCTTAGTAGTTCATGCATGTCTTAGTAGTTTTCTTGGCAACTTCTGTCACAGTAGTATAAAACAGTATTTTCCTCTAATGGTGTCACTATCACAAAAAGAGATAGAAATATTAAATTTTGTTATTAGCAAAAAGAATAATTTTACATATTTGTCCTTCCAAAATATGTCCCTTATTACAGAGAGTGAATTTTTACACAGTACTAAGGAAAGAACTCTATTATCTGGGTAATGGCTTGGTGATATCAGCATTTTACACAGTACTTATGACTCATACTTTTAGAATACTAACTCATTGAAAATTTGCAATTATTGGTTTATCATTTATTTTCAGTGCTGGGACATGAATTCAGGGTTCTATAAACAATTTGGAATCACTCTACCTCAAAGCTCTATCAGCAGACAAAAAGTGCATTTATTTTTCTTATTAAAATATTTTATATGTAATAATAAAGCAAATATATGTTTGTTTTATTTTTTGAGCTTATACTATAATTACACCATTTACTCCATTTCTTATATCTGTATTTATTACTGTAGAAGCATCTTAAAATATGTTCATATATGAAATGACTTGATGGAGTCACCATATAATCATGGAACCAATGCCCCAGCTAAACATCTTATGCCACCAAATAAAACCTCGAGTGTCAGGAATGGCTTACACCTTCTTGAGTCATTGGCCAAAGAGATCCCTGGGGACCCTCTAAATAGCACATTCTGCTTCCAAGGCTCTTGGTTGATCTCCACAAACTGATGGTAAGGCCATATGGCTGAAGACATCACTTAATTAAGTTATTGAACACAGAGAAGTTGGGTAGGTGCCCAACTAGAAGTTTTACCCTTCTTGACTTAGGTAATCATCAGTATGGCCCACTACACACCCTATCACCTACAACAGTGACCTACCCGTAAGATATACTGATGAAATAGTGGCACAATGTTTTGGCAGTAACCAGCTCCCCTTCTTCTTTTATTAGTTTTATTGAGGCCTATTTCATGAGATGGAAACCATAACTGACACTGCTTAAGGGACCAAGAACATGAGCTAAGAGCGCATTTAAATTTAGACAAAATATCTACATGTCTAAAGAGTAAACAGAATTTCCTGGCCCTCTTGCCTCATCTCAATGTGGCTATCACAGGCATGTGCCAGCATACCATTGAGGTTTTCTGTCTTTGATATTTGCAATTTTATAAATATTTTGAATTTTGTGTTAAACTTTAACTTTTTATATTGATTTAATAAAGTGATTTAAACATATTAAATGGCCAAGTTGTATTAGTATTAATAAATCCACAGTTATATTTCTATTAGAGGAACTTTAAGCGTTCTACTTCTGCACTTAGAGTTTTGAAAGTTTGACTATTGTTTTTTTATTTGTTATGAATATCATTTATGGCTTATGGTCTTATTCTGTGTTACTCATTTATGACTGAAACCTGTTCCTAATACTGTTTTAAAATTCCCCTTTAAAATTCTTGACTGCCCCATTGAAGTCCTACTATTTTTGATTATCATTTACTTGTTGGCATGCTCTTGGGATTTATGGCCTTCAACCACAGTGTGGAAATGAGAAATAACACTTGAGTGTATATTAAGTTCTGGGCCCTTTGCTTCTCTATGTCTTAGATGGTTGTTCAAGTGTGAAGCAAACTTATGAGATAGTGTTTTGATGAATTCGTACATGGACAGAAATATAAATAAGGGCAAAACTCACAAATATGTTTTAATATGCCTTTATGATTAAAACTAAAATGCCTGCTGCAGTCAAGGAAAAGCAAGTTAGATAGTTCCCAACTTTAGAATGCATAAGAAACACCCCAAAAGATGGGCCAATAGATTCTTCACTGTCACCCCTTCAAGATTCTTATTCATCAGTTCTATGTGTGCAGTGCTTTGAAATGTTAATTTCAGGAAAGTTCCCAAATGCTGCCAATGCTGCTCTTCAAAGTCCATAGTTTGAGTCAAAACTGGCTAATAATGCTCAGACAGTAGTATCAACTAAATGCTTAAAATATGAGGATGAACAATATGTTCACCAGGCAGATGAACAAAAACATATTGTTGGTTTCTATGCTAATGATTAACACAGTTTTTAAGATTTTTTGAGATTATATTATAGTTACATCATTTCCTCCCTCCAAACCTTCCCTTAATGCTCATACCTTGCTCTCTTTCAAATTCAAGGCCTCTTTTCTCCTTAATTGTTGTAACATACATGTAAGCTTAACATAGTTTTAGTGATGTGAACATCATATTAACCAGGCTGACCATCTCTTTTTGATACATAAAAACATACAGTCCATGCAAATTTAGCTAATGTCCTTGGTGTTGTGTGATATTATCAATCAAATTTATGTCTGCTTATTAACAAATGGTCATTTTAAAATCTAATTTTTTATCTTAAAGATTTCACTCATTAAAATAAAATAACTGTCTTTTGAGTTGTGTCGTTAGCTGTGCTATTGTTGGTTTTCTAGAGCTTGTGAATTGGTGTTACCATTTATGAATGAAACCTCATCAAATGCCAGAAGCCTTTGTGTTTCTGTAGTAGTAGGTCACCTTGTTGCAGTACTCATTCCTTGAGATGACCACTAGAAAAGCTATATGACATTTAAAACAATAAGTTAAAGTGCTACAAATTAAATGAAAATAATTTAAAAATACCTCAACCTATGTTTGTAAATCAAATAGTTATCAAGGTAAGAAGGACATGAGGCCAGGATCTTGCAAGGAGGGGGACAAGCAGGAGACCTCGACATTCAGTAATTTTACATTCTTGGCAATTGCCAATTTGCAAGTGACAGTCCTAAGTCTGAAAAGAAGGCAGTGCCTCTGATAGACTTCCAGTGCTTTAGAACTCAGAGTGCACTAATCAGCTGCTACAGTAGGCACCCAAGCTTTCAGTTTATATAACCAAAGGATCACCCACTAACCAACAGTGATACATGAATTTCTAAGCTAGTCCCAAATGTCCCATGCCTGAAGTTATCCTTTGAATGTGAGCAGACTGGTGACTGTGAAGAGATACTGTGGTTGTTACTTGTGATTAGGTTGGAGTATGTGGTTGAAAGAAGAGTTATTTGGGAACTAATGCTTTAAATAACTTTTTTTTTTTTGGTTTTTCGAGACAGGGTTTCTCTGTGTAGCTTTGCGCCTTTTTCCTGGAACTCACTTGGTAGCCCAGGCTGGCCTCAAACTCACAGAGATCCGTCTGCCTCTGCCTCCCGAGTGCTGGGATTAAAGGCGTGCGCCACCACCGCCCGGCGCTTTAAATAACTTTTTAAATAACTTTTTTGTTGTTGTTGAGATGAGGTCTCACCTGTAACCTTAGCTAGCCTGGTTTGTAGCCCAAGCTGCTCTGAAACTGGTGCCAAACTTCTTACCTCTGCCTCTCAGTACTAGGGTTAGAGGCATGAGCTACCAAGCGCATCTGATTTTGAATTAATAACAGTGGAGTTTACCTTGTTTGAGGTTATCCTACTCAGACAGACCCTCAAACGCATGAGAAGACCCTTCATAAAAAGTAGTGTTCTCCTTGCACTGAAGTAGAAAGATGTCATTTTGTGAGATGACCCTGAGGCAAGGGTCTGTGAATGGCTTCAACACTGAGAACAATTCCTATCATGAAAGAAAATAGGGACCTCACTCTTACAACTCAAAGGGTAGAGTTTATAATGTATGTTAGCTTTTGAGAATCCTTAAGTACAGTAAGAAATATGGCCTGACTTACATCTTGAGTTTTGTTTGAATGTCCCCCAACTGTCCTTACAGTAGGCAGCAGAGGCAAGGGTTTGAGTTTGAGACCAGCTTTGCCTATATAGTGAGACCAAAGAAATAAAAGGATAACAAGAATTCTGGAGCTGAGTCTTAAGCTTTAAGACTATGTTTAGCCTTTTGGCCTCTAGAAAATAAGATCTTGAAATAAAAAGAATGAAAGGTTTTCATTGGATAATCTGCATAATCTTTTTCATTTCTAAACTTGAAAATCTTCAGTTATTTTTTTTAAATGTCGAATGCCTTTTATTGAAGGAGGGAGGAGGTTTTAAATACAGTCTTACAGCACAATGGGAGAACCCCGGATGGCAGAAGTTCACTACTGATGTTTTACAATCTTGCATCTAAGCTGTTAATGCCCATTATGCAGGATACACAGACAAGGAACTTCCCTTAAGCATTCAGGAGGGTGGAACCCGGCAGGGAATTAGCATAGGGAGGATATCAAGGTCAAGGTCAGCAAGCAAGGCAACAGTTACCCAAAACGGGGGCCAGAGCCCTACAGGTCCCCCTTTTACTAAAAAAAATGAGCTTCTGACTTATGTTGTGTGGGACATCAGCAGGTCACCTTACCCATCATGGAGTCTCCTGCCTAGGCCACACAGGCGCTCTGTCTTAGGTTAGTGAGCGCCCCCAAAACATTACCTGTCTCTGAATACACATTATCATACAGGCTCAATTGTGTAAGCTGCAGAGTTAACTGCTGCCAAAGATCTCAAAGTGGCGCTGGGCTTGCAATCTGTGTGTTCGTCACAGAAAAGACCAACAGAAGTCCTAACGTACCCATAGCCAGTAGGCTAAAGGTAACTGAAATACTATATTCTGAATTCTATTTATTAATTGTAGTATTTGCTCTAATTTTAAGAAATATAATTCCCCAGGGCAAAGGAGTCAAAAGGGCAGCAGGCTGTGTTGTCCAGGGCAAAGGGAGCAAGGTAGCAGCAGGCTGCATTATAAGGGAGTGCATGACAACCACTTGGTCACATCTAAGCCAGCTTGGAAGCAGAGAGAGTGTAACAGGGAGCAGGCAATGGTAATGTACATCCAAGGATCTACCTTTGGTGACCAACTTCCTCCTTAGAGTTCAATATCTGAAGGTTTCAAACTCTCTCAAAATAGAACTTCCAGCTAGAACATAAATGTTTAAACAGATAAATTGGGGGGGGGCATTCCACATTTAGTACATAGCACTGTTTCATAAATAGTGGATTTCTCTAAAGCTATCAGTTGAGTGCTTGGGATGGCTTGGGAGATTTACATTTTAAATTGGTTATGTGCCAGTGGAAGATGGATTGTTTACATAAAATTTGAAGAACCTAGTTGAAGTGGGGAGTCTACTGAAATAGTGCATGTCAGAAATGGGAGACAATATTACCATATTACTATTGGACAGAAATTAAGTTATGGCTATATTGCTCAGATAATTTATGTATTCGATACCTAGTTGGCAGACAGAAGATGAAGGATAAGGATAATCTCCAATTCCTTTCTGTTTTCTGGCCTGTTGATGTTCCTTTAGCTTTAGAATCCTCTAACAGAACAAAGGTTTCTCGGAAGACAATGTATTTATGTAGAAGTGTTTGGCCTAAATTACATGTTGGACATTCAGGTAGAGATGACCACTAATCAGATAAGGAATAGGTCATTTTTTAATGCTATAAAATTAACATAGACTAGGTGACTCTAAAAAAATAAACATATGGTCTTGCAGGGAGAGAGGTGAATTTAAGTATTTGTGCTTTTGAACTCTTATCTAAAACACTATTGCCAATAATGATGTCTTAAAGTGGTTTCTTAAACCTATATCAATTTTGAAATACTTGAATATTAAAAATGGTTTCCAAATAGAAACTGCATGGCATTCACAGAAACCCTTATTTAATAGATTGAGTATATTTAATTAGGAAAATATTTCACAAGTGAGTAACACTTCAAATGTCAGCTAATACTGGGTCTCTATGTATAGTTTTTTGAATGATGTATGACTTACATAACCCAAAACACAAACACTTAGTACAAAAGTTAAATCTGTACAAGTAATAAAAGATGAGAATTCAGACTACCTCAACAGCTAACTTTACTTAACTTGAGAGCTGTCTCAAGATTTGGCTATACCATGATCAGGGGATAAGACTCGGCAATGAAATGGCCAGAGAACACTGGTTTAAAGCTGGGATTCTGTAGCTAAGGATAAGGGAAAAGGAAAGGGTTTCTGTTACGGGAAGAATGGGAAGGTTTGCTGTTTTTCTTAGATAAGAGTTTTTTTTTTTAATTTTTAACAATAATTATTGTTAAATGATTATATCATTTTCCACTTCTTTTTATTTCCTCTAAACCCTCCCACATACTCCTCCTTATTCTCTTCAAATTATGGCCTCTTTATTACTTCTTGTTACACACACACACACACACACACACACACACACACACACACACTCACTCACTTTTGAATACATCTCTACACACACACTCCTAAATATGTCAATATAATCTGCTCATGCTGTATGTTACTTGTATGTATGTTTTCAGGGCTGATACTTTGTTGTTGGATAATCAGGTGGTGTGCTCCTCAAAAGAATACTATTTTTTTTCCTGCTCTCAGCATTAGTTACCTGTAGTTCTTTGTATAGGGTTGACACCTCTTTGGCTTTCCATATTTATGTGAATAAGTCTATTGTTATTGTCCTTGTTCAACTCACGGGTAGGCATTCATGTTGGTGAAACTTGTGGGTGGGACACACAATCCCATGTCAAACTCCCTGTTCCTCTGGCTCTTACAATCTTTTTGCTCCCTCTTCTGCAATGATCCCTGAGCCGTAGGTTTAGGAGTTGTATTGTAGATGTATACTTTGTGACTGGACTCCACAACTCTGCAGTTTGATTTACTGTGTTGTTTTGTACTGTTCTTCACTGGTTAAAGAAAAGTTTCCTTGCTGAGGTGTGAGGTTTAAACTTAGTACAAATGTTTAGAACGTAGTTACAGATTATGTTACTTTACTAAAGTGGTAGTTGTGGGTTCTCTTCCACCATCCATGGCTTCACTAATTCTGGGTAGTTAGCTTGATTCCCAGTACTGCAGGTGAGCTGCATCTTGTTGAGCAGGTCTTAAATCCAGTTATAGAGCTTTGGTTACCATCAAGGTATGTATACCATAAAGCTGCAGAGTCTGGTGTCTATTTCTGTTACCACAGGGTGGTCTGAGGTTAGGGTCATTTACTTTTCTTCAACTGTCTCCAGAGAGGTAACATCTTAGTTTAAAGCCGTGTTTTTTGGGGGGTGGGGTGGGGTGGAGTTGAGTGTGGTGAGGGTTCCTTATGTAGAAGTAGTCAAGCACGAATTTGCCTGGGAGAAAGCAAATAAATAAAAATGGATACTTTTCACATGGCATGATATGACACAGTTATAGCTAAAGCTAAGAAAATAGTGTCAGGAAGAGTTATGAAATAAACTCTCCCCTGTAGAACTGTTAGAAATATCTGTCATATCTGTCGCTCTGTTAAAATACTGTCACCAAAATCAATTTAGGGGATGATGTATTATTATTGCCCATTTTTGTTTTTTTGAAACTTTGTTAGGGAAATCAATCTGCTTAGTTTGATAAATTATTTTTCTAATAATTGTGATAATGTATTTGTAGCCCAATTATTCATATTTTATGATAGCTTTCTAATTCATGTTTTATGATATGCTCCAGCATTTTCTAAAGCATAAAATTCTAGATAACTGCTTCTGTCATGTTACTACAGTCTAACACCTGACATCACAGTAGTTGGAACTGTATGCACATGACTGCACAAAATCAAGACAACCAAAAATCTCAGGATTCCTGGAGAAAGATCTCATGACATCCCTTTTGTTTCAAGAGCCAGTGACAGCTGGTGGTTACTGGGAGAAGAAGAGTCCCATTTTTTTCAGGGTTGAGGGCCCTGAAAGACTACCCATGCTCCAGTAGGTGGTCCCCCAGCCATGCACATACAGGCAGCAGTAAGTGGCTTCATTTGGTATTATATTAAAAGACAGAACACATCAAGTTAGAAGAGCATTGTTGGGGAGGATTGAGGAGGACTGAATGGGAGTGAATGGGGGGATACACTGGATCCAAACACATTATGTGCATGTATAAATATTAAAAAAAACTAAATAAAATATTTATGTCACTTCTATTTCTACATAAAATGCACTTTCTTAAAAATCAGTGCATTTGTTTTTTAATCTTGTAATGTCTCTAATATATTCCATGACCTATGATAAATAGTATGTAAAATTTCTGTGGTTATTTTGCCAATTACCTAGGGTAATTGAAGGCATACTAGTGAGCATAAAAGTGTTTATTATTATTTAGCCAGACTCAAACCCTTATTATAAGTTTTTTTTTATTTGTTTTAGTCATTGCTTTTATTTCTTTTGAACTTAACAGGAAGGATCTCATCATGTTTTCATTTAAAGGAATAGGATGCTATATACTACTGCTATACCTAACAAGAAACCTAGAGCATCCTTTTGGATATAGAAATTATAAGGATCTTAATTCCCAATTTTTGAAAAATAATTCAACAATCACAGTGTTTTGCAGATTCAGTCTCCTCAGTTTCCTTAGAAATCTGAATTCTTGATAGGCTATCATGAAAGATGACTTAGTTTATGCTTGTATGCATGGGGTAGATGCCAATAGATGATACTAAAAATTGAATTAATTGTTACTCTAGGTGATGAAGCCAGTTATGGACTATCAAAAACATTTTCTTCCATGTTTGCTGCACATAGATATGGAAGTTTCACTAATTTCAGGCTTTTCTCTGCAGTCCTCCCTGGGTATAGAATAGGTACAGCATTAGAGAAAGGAAGAAAACACAACCAATGGTCTTCTTCAGAGATAACTTACCAATGCCAGCAATAAGGAAGTGAGCCATGGTATGATGTCAAAATTGAAAACTAACAAGGAGAGTGATTGAACACATCACCTGTGTAAGGAAAGGGCAAGAATATCGCTTAGCTCTAGAAGCAGTTTGGAGGAAGTATTAGAATTTTCTGAATTCCAGCAATTCTAGACTTAGGATCTCATTGAAGATTTAGGGTTAATGAGAACAACAAAGTATACGTATCAGAGGAATCCTTGAGCACCCAGACTAACAAACTTCAAATAATAAGCAAGAAGCATGGAGAGATAAAGAGCATGCAGGGAGACCTTTGAAATACAGTCAAAAGGAACTCTTGAATTTGAGAATAGAATAGATATTGGGGAAAACCTCTGTCCTTCTACTGTTCACTCCATAGACAAGACTATAGAAGAGGTACTTGAAGCCTGGATAGTAAGAGAAACCTTGGTAAGAACAAATCCCAAACCTTGCTCGATTGCTGAGGAGATGGATTCAAGCCCCAGCACTAGCCAAAGGGCAACCACTCTCATCTAAAGGCATAAAAACTATTTACTCAGTCTCTAATGTTCTGCACAAGACATTCAGCTTCAAAGAAAATTTATGAGCTGTAGAAAATGGCAATAAAGGAAAATGGAAATATTGCCAAGATAAAAAGAATCCAACCAAGCTCAAGATATGACCTACATAATAGCACTATCAGGCAGAACATTTAAAATAACTATTATTAAAATGGTTAAAACAAATGAAAATGTGGACAATACATGTATCCATAGGTAATGGCAGTAGGGAGCCAGAATCCATAAGAAGAGATCAAATGGCAAGTGAAGACCATGGTAGCAGAAGCCAGAATAACTTCACTGGTCTCATCAGTATGCATCTCATGGGTGAAGAAAAAAAAAGTCGGCTTGGATGTAAATTAACAGGAATTTAAGACCAAAGGAGAAAGGGGAGCTTAAAACGCACACAAATTACAACACACCAAATACTGGCACAACATAAATTTGCATGTTTGTTGTCCCAGGGCACCTTTTGTTTCATATCTGTGATTCTAATCTGAAATAGGGTGCAACAGAGAAAAGAGCCAAAGCACTATTTGAAGAAATAGAAAGCAAAGAACTGGACAAAGTAAATATGGAAAAATTAATGAGTATTTAATGAGAAAAACCTCAACAAAAGCCCAAAGCACAGATTAAAATAGCTCAAAGAATAAGTAAATACATTTATAGGACTATAAAGGTATATAATATTTAATCTGCTACAAACCAAAGACACAAAGAAAAGTTTTGAGATGTTTGGAAAAACAGACGCAACTACATGAAAAAGAAATGATTCAAGTCAGAAGTGTGATATTCTTAAAGTGCTGAAATAAAACGTTCTAATCCAAATTGCATACTTGTCAAGACAGAACACAGCAAAGCAGAAATGAGTGTTTTATTTCTGCTAAACATGGAAAAATTTATATATTAGTAAAATTATTTATAACAAATGTTCAATGAAGATTTTTACAGATGGTGAATGTGATACCTGAAAAAAATGCATACACAGAAAGAAATGAATGGTACTGAAAATGAATGAATAAAAGTAAAAAAGAAATTCCTTTTCTTTTATTTGTAATTTAACAACCAATGATCTAAACAAAGTGTAGGGCCTGGAAATGGTACTTGACACCAAGCCTGACTACCTGAATTCCAACACCAGGATGCACGTGGTAGAAGAAAATTGCCCACTTGGGAGGCAGAGGCAGGCGGATCTTTGTGAGTTCGAGGCCAGCCTGGGCTACAGAGTGAGCTCCAGGAAAGGCGCAAAGCTACACAGAGAAACCCTGTCTCGAAAAAACCAAAAAAAAATAAAATAAAATAAAATAAAAAAAAAAAAAAGAAAATTGCCATCCTGGCAATTGTCTTCTGACTTTCAATTGCATGCATTTGCTTAACACACACACACACACACACACACACACACACACACACACACACACACACACCAATCTGACATACAGAGGCAATATGTTTTTAAAAATTGAAAAGCAAAATGTTTTGGTTTTGACCCTAGCCTCTAACGGCTGAGCTTTCTTATTGCAATTTGATAAGTCATGCTTTATTGATACTCATGAGAGACCTGTCCTTTTCTGGATGCAGATGGGAGAGGAGTGGATTGGGGGATGGAAGCATGTTGGGGGAATGGAAGAGAGGGACTAGAAGGGGAGGATGGGGAGGGAGGCTGCTTTTCGGATGTAAAACAAATAGATGAACAATTATATAAAAAAGCAAAAATGTTTCAGTAGTAATATTTGTTTACCAAATATGTAAAAGTATCATGAAAATAGCAAAAGTGGTTGGTTAGTGGATGAAAGAGTTGTAGTATAGCATTATATTTATTTGTCTTATATTGCAGCAATAAAGACACTATGATGAAAAGAAAATTGGGAGGAAAGGGTTTATTTGGTTTATACTTCCACATTATAGCTCTTTATAGAGGGAAGTCATGGGAAAACTTCAAGGCAGAAACCTTGAGGCAGAAACTGAAGCAAAAGGCATGGAGGAATGCTGCTTATTGGCTTGCTTCTTCTGGCTTCTTCAGTTTGCTTTCTAATTACCTCATGACCACTGGACTGTGGATGGTACTATTCCCAGTGGAGTGAGCCCTTCTACATAATCAAGAAACATACAGTCTTGCCTACCGGTCATCTAATGGAGAGATTCTTTTGAGGTTCTTTTTTTTCCCAGATAATACTAGCTTATCTCAAATTTACAAAAAAAGGAGTCAACACAGCATTAACACATTCTCACAGTGCCTACAAAGTATCATGATATGGTCTGAAAATTAATGAAGTAAATGTATATAACTTAACCTCTAAGATAGGCAGTTTAGGAAAATTTTAATTAAAAATCCAAGCTAAAGAATCAGGAAAAGTTTTCAACTAAGGATATAAAAACAGAAAAGAGGGATAAAGAAACAAAGATGGAGCAAGCAGTAAAAAGCATCAAGATGGTAGATTTTTAACTTCATACTGTCAACAATCACATTAAATTAAAGTGAAGACACACATTGAAGAAGAGAGCAGAAGAGGGAAAGATCTCCCATGCTCATGGTTCAGTAGGATTAACATAGTAAAAATGCTCATCCTACTAAAAAGCATCTACAGATTCACATCAAAAGTCCAATGTAATCCTTACAGACCTTTAGAGGACAATACTAAACCCCAAGATAGCTAAAACAATCATGGACAATAAAAAAACCTCTCCAGGTATCACCATTCCTGATTTCAAGCTGTACTACAGAGCTAAAGTAATAAAAGCTGTGTGATATTGGCATAAAAACAAACAGATTGATCAATGGCATCAAACAAAAGACCCAGACATAAGTCCATATAACTATGGATACCTGCTTTTTTATAAACAATTCAGAGGACACAATGAAAAAAAGAAGACCCAGACGTGCTAAGTAACAAGGAGGGCTCTAGGGAAGACTCATGGAACAAATCTGGAGGGTGGATTGGGGGCAGGTGTGGATGGGAATGGAAAGGATCTAGTTGGGGAGGGAGAGATTTAGGAGGAGAGAACATGGAGAGACGAATGGAATTGGGGATCATTTAGAGGGGATATGTGGAAACCTGGCAAAGTGGAAATTTCCTGGAACCTATGAGTGTGACCCCTGCAAGGACTCATAGCAATTGTGGATATAGATCTGGAACTGGCCACTTCTGTAGTCATGAAAAGCATCCAGTAGTGGGACTGGGACACCAACCCAGCCACAGAGCCTTTGACCCATAACCTGTTCTGCCTGCAATATATGCTGGGTCAATGGTCCCTCAGAGGTCATGGGAGTGCCCAACCAATAGCTGGTTCAACTTGAAACAAACAAGCCAACAAACAAACAAAAACAGAAGTCCAGTGAATCATTCTTACTTTTCAACTCAGTATGGAATAGGAGTGAGTTATAACTAGGTCAACAGGAAGGAGAAAGTAGTAAATATATGATGACAGACACTGGAAATGCAAACAGACTCAAGGAGCAAACTGATGAAATAAAAAGCTAATATTTGATCAAAAACACTCAAATTAACTAGCCTGAAGGAAGACTAACTAAAATAAAAAGATGGTAGAAATGACTAAAGAAAAACGAATAGTATCGCAAGCTGAACATCCCACGGAAATAAATTTATTTTTAAAATCACACCATATACTTACTTCTTGAAAGAAATATAACACAAATTACAAGAAATATACAGGATATTATTCCATACATATGATATTTGGAAGATATTAAATAAGTTTTGATAACAGAATCATAATCAGGGAGGAAGTTTCATGTTAATGTGAATTGTCTCTCCTATTTGTGTGTGTGTGTATGTGTGTGTGTGTGTGTGTGTGTGTGTGTGTGTGTGTTTGCATGTGTGTGATACATTTTATTGGAAAGCATGTTAGCTCAGACTAAGGAATACTTTAGAAAATAAGCTTTAGAAAGCATATTCTTTATCTCAAATGAATATATACCCTCCAGATCAATATGTTTCATATGACAATGCTTTTTGAAAGTCAAATTATTATTAGAATATTAATAGAATTTAGTATATTTAGAACTTTAAAATGACTCCACAAGTATTCTTTCACCCAAATTTGTTAATATCCATGAAAAGTGTTTTGTCATTGCTAGACTATGAATACTGGTACACTAAAATTCACATGTGTCTAACATTTTATGTATTTATTATGAAAATGTATGAATTAATGTTTTGAAATTAGCAACCTATTTTGAAATACAGTGCTTGAAACTATAATTGATTGCATAGTAAATTTAAGCAGTTTTGTGAGATATATAGAATCCATAGTGTTTTGGCTATTGACTCATTAATGATTCCTGGCCAAATTCTTGGAACCTGGGTATCTGATACTTATTTTTTAAAAAGAGTTTACATAAATAAAAATATATATCCCTTTCCTCTCCTTTCATATGGCTTTAGTGAACTTTATGTCTATAAATTTGTATGGAAATGAGTGGAGGTGTGCACACACATGTTTTTCACACAATTTCCATTTGACTCTATTGTTATTTTTTTTCAGATGCCGTATCACATGTAGCTTCTTTGATCTCTAAACCCCAAAAATGTGTGTACTCTAATTCGACATGCTTAGGAAACAAAAGAGTGTTAGCATTTAGGAAAACTCATCCGAAGAGTTTATAGGCTTGGTTCTGACTAGTAACATGCGTCGTTTTCTGTTCACTACTTTCACTACTTTGACTACTTTCGTTCCACCCCAGATGAATGTAGTAGATTGTATACCAGAGCTGTTTTTGTAAAGAATTACATGGATTAATGATTTAAGAAAATGGGTTTTAATCTAACTGATTTTATTGAAATATTTGTTTAATATTATTATATTATTATTATACACTAATGTATACTGACAAAATTCAATAAATCAGAAGCAATTGATAAGATTAATTTAAGTATTATACATTTGTCTAAGTAATACTTTTAAGAATATCTCAGCCTGGGAGGAAGGGACTGGGCCTGCCTGGACTGAGTCAACCAGGTTGATCTCAATCCTCGGGGGAGTCTGTCCTGGAGGAGATGGGAATGAGGGGTGGGCTTGGGGGAAGGGGAGGAGGGCAGGAGGGGGAGAACAAGGGAATCCATGGCTGATATGTATAATTAAATTATATTGTAAAATTAAATTAAATTAAAATATCTCTTTTATTAAAAAATTTATGCAATATATTGTGATAATTTTTTCCACTCTCTTGGTTCTAAAATTAGGATCATCCCAAAATTATCCTATTATGTATCAAAGTTTGATTACCAGAGCTTTCTTACTCATAGTTGGTGTTAGTATGTAATAAACAGGATATTCTCATGTATTTTGACATAAAGAACAATTGTGCTTTTTTAAAATAATTTTTGTGATGGCTTAAAAGAGAATCGTCCCTATAAGCTCATATGTTTAAATTCTTGGTCCACCTTTGATGGAACTGTTTGGGAAGGATTAGGGGTATGCCCTTGTTGGAGAAAGTGTGTCACTGGGGTCTAGCTTTAAGGTTTCCTAAGACTGGCATCATTCCTAGTGTCTCTCTCCACCTCTTGCTTGTGGATCAAGATGTGAACTCTTAGCTCTTCCATACCTCTTCTCTGTTGTCATGGACTGTAATGTTATGAAACTGTAAGCCCAATTCTTTTGCATGTACACACACACACACACACACACACACACACACACACACACACACACACACACATACACACACAGACAGACAGACACACACACGCAGTGTATTTCACATCAATGGAAAAAGACACTTTTTTCCCATTTAAAGCATATTTTTATAAGCAATTTAAGGTGATTTTTTTTGTACCATATGTTTCTTTTGGTTACAGTTTTCAAGATAATGAGTCCAAATTAAGTTATAATGTGTGTTTCTTGTAGAGTATATGCAGTAGAGAGTGACCAATTAACAGTCAGGAAACGTGGGTTTGAGTGGAGGTCCTGCCCCTTCCTAAATGCATTGCGAAAGATGAAACTTTTATGAAACTTTTTTTATTGCAGATGGTAACATATTCCTCAAGGCATTTTAAAGATTAGATGGTGTGGATGAGTGTTCATGAAGAAAAATTTTAAATTGTTGAGTGCTATATTTCAAGGATGATTACTTAGTGTTTTTTGTAACCTACTTCTGGCATTTCATATGTGTTAATCATGTTTTTGAGGCCACGTAGATGAAAGAAATCTACTGTTAACTCATTCATGTATTTGTTTACTGACTAATGATTTATTTACTGTCTGTCAGATAGTATTTGGAAGTTGATGATACAGGAGAAGGTTTAAGTACAAGATATGCATATGTGAAATACCAAATGTCCAATCAACAAAGCTATTTTATAGCCAGTAGAGACTAAAGCAAATATCTAAGTATCTTTCAGATGCCTCATTAGCATTGACATTCTGTTGCACAGATTAACCAATATTTTTATTGAGATGCAGTATAAATTAATGAATAGAAGTACAGGTTCTGGTTTATTTTCTTGATTTCAGATATTATACATGTAAGCATAGGTAGAATTTTTTTAACTTCTGCTCATTGTTCTCACTCTAAATATTGATAACAATATAAATTCTCTTAGAGGGAAAATTAATGAGATGATATGCATAAGTCATTGAATGATGCATTTTTTTAATATAGGAAGTGGCCAATAATTTTCATTGTTTTAAAATTACTTTTCATGGTATAATTTATTCTGTGAAAATAAAATTTCATCTTTTTAGATATCAGAATGGTTAGCTGAAAATATTTCACTTCTAAGGAAATTAATGAATTGAAGAAATCCATAATTTCATCAGCAAGGTATAGGAATAAATCTGCAAAGCGAAAACAGTTTTAATTTAAATTGATGTATTAATATGTTTATTCTCTGTTCTTTGACTCAAACCTGTTTGTTATAATTCAGACAGTAATTAAATCCTCTATCTAATACCATGTATTAATTTTAAAGAGAACATCTGCTTTATAGAAAGTTCTGCTATGAAACTCTATCAGCAGAAAAAATGTAAAGTCATATAAAAGTTTAGAACTGCAGCCAAGGCCTGGGGTTATATTGGTTTGCTTTGACTGGCTGAGAAGAATAGGACACAATTATGAGCTAAACCATACACTTCAGATAGACTGATATTGTAAATTCAGTGGTTATCTTGTTCTTTGGTATAAAAATCTTTATTTTATAGATTTCAGGGCCTCTGAAAGGTCATACAGAATATGGCTTCTTCTGTAACTGAATAGAATTTATCCAAGCAATCTTAAATGGAGAATTCTTTTGACATTTTCAGAATATGTTGTGCTTGTTTTTTAACAATAAGTACATTATTACTTTCATGCCTTGTTTCTGAGAAATCTGGTCATTAATCTCTGTCTGTGCCCCCCTCCCTATCCTTTCACCATCTCTCCCCTACCTACCTCCTCTCTGAGAGAGCAATCTCTCAACCAATTTAGAAATTGCCATTTTCACTGCTGTATTGTGTGTATGTTTATCTTAGAAAATATTCTGTGAATTTCTGGGAAATTTTTACAACAGGATCAATACAGACCATAATGAACATTGTGCTAAATTTACAAATGAGGGAGAATGTTCCAATAATTAATTGATAGATGTTATCTAGACAGCCTTAAAATCTACTGAAAAATGAGTTCAGGATTCTTTCAGGCTAATTTCTTTTGTTGAGAATGTGAATTTTAAGCAGCTATAAGAATTTGGAATACTTTATAAGTGTTCTTTTATGATAAAATAAAATATTTTTAGTTGAGTGTGAGGGTGTGTGTCTTTATTTTCAATGCTTGAAAGACAGAGAAGGGCAGATCGCTTTGAGTTCAAGGCCAGTCTATTCTACATAGTGAGCTACAGGACATCCAGAGCTACATAGCGAGATATTATCTCAACATCACACACACACATACACACACACACACACACACACACACACACACAGAGAGAGAGAGAGAGAGAGAGAGAGAGAGAGAGAGAGAGAGAGAGAGAGAGAGAGAGAGAGAGATGTATGTATATATAGGATCCAGTCATTATTCTACATGTGACTACACAGTTTGATGAGAATCACTTGTTGAAATGTTGCATTTCCTCTAATGTTTATTGTTATTCTCTTTCTGAAAAGTCATATGACTGTGGATGACACATTATATTTTTGAAAATCACCATGCTGTTGGAGATAGGTTTAAAATAAATATCTTTTTCAAATATCAATTTTAATTTTTTCTTCACTTTTTTTTTTTTACAATCTTTAACATCAAAGTAAGAAATGATCCTGTAGTAGGATCTTTCCCCTCATAATCAGGATGTGGCTTTAACTTCATATTTTCAGAATTCATTTTGGGTCACAAAATGACTGGCACTTTTATATTTTCTAGATATATAGCAAGATGAAGAAAGAAAAGTTCTGAGAATGGAAATCTTTTGTCTAGCTACATATTATGACATGCCTTATCTATTGAGTTAACTGTATACAAATGTTTTGCTGTTGAGATGAAAACTCCTATAAAACCCCCGGATAGCAGACGTATGTACTGAGTTCAGATTCTATACCTTGAATGGCGTTTTAAATATCTGACTGTTGCCTCCTTTGTGTCTTCACCAACCTTATGCCTCACTGTATGACTTTTAAGCTTTTTTTCATGTCTTAACACTTCACGATACAAAGCACTATGGGTTTGTTATTTGCTTTTCCCCATGATTTTATTTGCATCTCATATAAACTAGGCTTTAGTAAATTTATTGGAATCAAGCATAATACTTAGAATTGGAATAATTTATCATAGATTTAAAAAATTTCACTTACACTTTGCATTTTGTTTTCATTAAAAGTACCACTGCATTACATATATATATATATATATATATATATATATATATATATATATATTCACTTTATAGGGAAGTTCAAGATCAAGATTTCTGTGGGCTGGAATAGTTGTGTAGATCTGTTATCCCAGTTACTTAGGAGGCTAAGGCAAGAGGATAATTCCAAGGGCTTCCTGTGTTAATGAGCAGGTTTTATACCAGCCTAAACAATTTAGTGTGACTCTGTTTTGTGTGACACTGTTTTGGGACAGGAGCAGCATGAACAGAAATCTACTCACAATGATTAGACAATGAAAAGCCCAAAGTCAGGATACTACCAAAGTCCAACTTGGATAATCAATGAATTTTATTGGGGTTGCTTACAGGAATATGGATGAGGGGTTATTTATGGGAGCAGAAAAAACTCAAAATGTCACCCAAAGTGTACCCAACATGGGTGATGGTTATAAATGGTGGAAATCTGGAGCTCACTACACAACTTGGAAGCAGCTAAGTATGTTGGAGAATGTGTCCTTCAGTAAACTTAGATGGTATAAGCCTCTTCAGGCAACTTGGCTTGTCTGATTCACTGCCAGACAGTTTGGCTTGTCTAAGAGTGTGTCTCAGCAATCATAACTGCTTATAAAAGTTTGAGAATCACCATGCCTGGTGAATATGGCCAGCTTCAGGGATTTCTTAAAGGTTTTGAGTGTTTCCTTCCTGAGTTTAACAAACTTCCCTGCAGAAGGAGATGTTTCCCCTCACTTTTGAACATGTTTTAAGTAGCTTCCTTCTAAAATACACTGCTTTATCTTTGAGGAAATGTCTACACAGAATCCTAACACTTATCCTATGGCATTTAGGCAAGGCAACACTTTAACTTTTGTTTGTGTGGGTCTATTGTGTTTGAGGCCTATCATATTTGTTCCTGGGAATACTAAATTGATCAATCCGGTAAAAAGACATTGTGTAACTATATAATTCCAAGGAACTTTAAGTGCTAGAAGGAAATAGTCAGGATAGCATATTTGAGTTTAGATTTATAACACATTAAGTCATCTTCCTGAAGTATAAATCAGAAACTTTCTGACGAAGTTCCATTTGAGCTCAGTTTCGGATGGTTTAACTCAGTTATGAATGAATTAACCAAGTCAGATTATCAGTCATGTAATGTGCAGTAGCTCTGTGGTGGGGTAGCCAGGGTCTTCTAACAAAGTAAATACCTCATGTTTATAAATTTTAGTATGCTTCTTGGAGAGAGAGAGAGAGAGAGAGAGAGAGAGAGAGAGAGAGAGAGAGAGATAGAGAGAGAGAGAGAGAAGTGAGTGAGTTGCTGGACTTAGAACTACAAAGCTTTGTGTTTTTTTGTTTATAGCTGGTCTCAGAAAGCAAACTGTGTATTGAGAAAATAGTGTAAGCAAATTAAAAGACTTAGAAAATAATGTCAAGGACTTTTATTATATTCTTCATTCTGTGATGCTACATCCTTTATCCTGGGATGTTGATAAGGAACTTGGAAACATAAGCATTCTGAAAATCTGTTCCTCAGCTTTTCTGTGAGGATTTTCCATATATATATATATATATATATATATATATATATATATATATGTACTCCATGCAGAAATATGGTCTCCACAAAACAGTTAAATCAACAGTCTTTCACCAGTCTTTGTTTTACACTTCAAGAATTTGTGAGAGTAAAAATAGAAAGTTGTCAAACTGAATTAAAATTCCGTTAGTGGCTAAACAATAGAGAATGCTTCAGATGAAATAATAAATGTGTGATTAAGTAAAAGAATTTTTTGAATATCTCTTCTGCATTCAGAGAGATAAAGCATTTAGTTTACTTTCAAAAGGTTCACTAGGAAGTGAAATTTGCTTACATGAAAAGCATTGTAGCAAACACATGACCTCTAGATCTATTAAAGGAAATAATGAGAAAGATCTAAGCTTGATTGGTTTAAAAAGTTATATAGGAGACAGATTTGAATTAATTTAGTAAAAGAAGTTGTTTATTAATATTCCAGTGTGAAGAACAGGAGAAATATTCATTAGAAAAGGCTAAGTCCCAAGATACAGAAGAATTGGAAAAATGTGAGAAAATAACATAGTCATTAAATTTATAGAGAGACCAAGTTCAATAGTATGAAAACTCAAATCTTGATTGAAAGTGACCTTGGCAAAATATGTAAACACGGTGTCATGAATTATGAATTACAATAAGGCAAATAATTCACTGACAGTATTCCCCAGAAACTGGCTGAAATTAACCTTCCTAAAACACAGTGCTATTATTTATATGAAAACTGAAACTTTGAAGGTCAAGTGTAATATAAATTTATATAAACAGAAATTTAATTCTTTATGCATGTTTTGTGTACTTGTGTGAATGTGTGTGTCATCTCTTGTAGCAGGAATCTTAAAAGTTCTTATTAATAAAATCAAACCGAGAGCCAAGTATTGAGGTGAACTGGAAGATCAGAGAGACAGAACAAGCCACAGCTAACCTTACCTGGCCAACTTCTCAGCTGGTCTTGTTTCCTCATACTGGAAGCCTCTGTGTCCTCATATTCGAATGGCTCTCAGCTAAACTGTGCTGCTAGAAGCCTGAAAGCTTAACCAGCCAAATGCTTCTAGTTTCTGGTCATCACGCCTTATATAACTTTCTGCTTTCTACCACCACTCCCTGGGATTAAAGGCTCGCTTTCTGGGATTAAAGGTGTGTGTCACCATGCATGGCTATTTACAATGTGGCCTTGAACTCACAGAGATCCAGAGGGATTTCTACCTCTGGAGTGCTAGGATTAAAGGTGTGAGTGCCACCATTTTCTAGTCTTTGTATCTAGTGGCTGTTCTGTCTCTGACCCCAGATAAGTTTATTAGGGTACACAATATTTTGGGGAACACAATACCACCACATTTCCCCTTTTTTGTCTAAAATTTAATAAAGCTTATAACCAATACAAGAAAAATTATATCCAATAAGTATATACAATATACACAGTCAAGATTACATTAATGATGTCTAGTCCATTAACATTTGACAGATTCAGACAAAAAATTCCATTATATATATATATATTAACAATGTCCAGCCCAGTAACATTTGACAAATTCAGACAAAAAATTTCATTACTTATCTTATTTAAAACAAGTAATTACTTTTTAAAAGTATTTTTTTTCTTTTCATAATAGATTCAGTAATCTACCTTCTGTCATTTTTATATCTTCCTCTTTTTTCTTTTGTGTAGATTCAGTGATCTACCCATTTATCCTATTATTCTTTATCTTTTTTCTCAGAATAGATTCAGTGATCTATCTCATATCTATATTCTTTTCTCTTTTTTCTTTCTTTTTTAAACAAAACCTCTGAATCTAATCTCCATGTTCAGCTTTTTTTCTGACCATTAACAATTAACAACTTGTAACCAACCATCATAAACAATGACAATATCCATAACTCATTAAATGACCAAAAACTTCCCATCCCACCTTTTGGGAATGTAGGCATCATTTTCTTAAAATTACTACCATCTTTAGGGGATCCTGAAAAGAAAATTTTTGGGTTAATTGTCAAGTCCTATATCATTTGTCCAGCCGCTGCATAATGAGAAAGTGTAGGGCTTGTTTTAAGTCCTTGTTCAAGTAGTCTGTCAGGCTGGATCATCTCAGCTAGCCATGTCAAAATTGTCCTAAGCAGTTTGTAGTTCAAAGTTGATCATTTGGTGGTATTAATCAGCTTAATGGCTTTACCATAGTCCTTGTGGAATCATCATTGTCGAGTCCTGTCGTCTTTTTGAAGATTTCAAAGTCACTGTTAGGTGTGGTCATGGTTCACTGCAGACTTGCAGACTTTTTTTTTTTTTTTGTGCCTCCTCTGTGGTTTGGAGTAATCACAGTCTGATAAATGTCTGTCTCTCGGAACCATGAACATTCTTCCCTAGAAGAGAAAATCTTCACAGCAATTTCTCCCCACCATTTGTCTGACCAAACTTCTCCAAACTGACCTTTGTCGATGCTTGCTTGTAACACGATGGTCCTGTCAATTCTTCGTTGAACAAGCAGCAGTAAACCTTTCTTCCCAGGTAGCAACATCACTGCAGTCACCAACAGGATGAGAAGAAGCCAGCAACTCGGAGCAGTAGCTGCTGCCTCCATAATCCCACCACTGTTTGTGGTTCGGCCCTGGCCGAAGGTTCTCCTAGGTTGGCCTCAAACTTAGGATCCTCCTGCCTCTGCCTCCTTCAGTAAATCCAACCAATGTGCCACCACAACCGGCCGAGTGTAGCTCGGGTCTGAGGCTGGGGCCCGCAAGGCCACAGGTAAACAGCTTTTTCATGAATTTGTACCACAAACGTTGGGCACCAGATGTAGCAGCAATCTTAAAAAGTTCTTTTTAATAAAATCAAACCCGAGCCAGTTATTGGGGTGAATGCTGAAAGGTCAGAGAACCAGAACAAGTCACAGCTACCTCACCTCGCCAGTTCCTCAGCTGGTCCTGTTTCCTCAGACTGGAGGCCTCTGAGTCCTCATCCAGAATGGGTCTCAGCTGAACTGTGCTGCTCAAAACCTAAAAGCTTAACCAGACAAATGCTTAACCAGCCAAATGCTTAACCAGGCCAATTGCTTAACCAGCCAAATGCTTCTAGTTTCTGTTCCTCATGTCTTATATACCTTTCTGCTTTCTGCCTCACTCCCTGGGATTAAAGGCTCACTTTCTGGGATTAAAGGTGTGAGTCACCATGCTTGGCTGTATCCTTGAACAGAGGGATTTCTGCCTCTGTAATGCTAGGATTAAAGGCGTGTGCTACCACTGCCTATCCTTTATGTTTAATATTGTGGCTGTTCTGTCTCTGACCCCAGGTATGTTTATTAGGGTGCACAATATTTTGGGGAACACAATACCACCACACTCTCTATGTTACATGGGCATATGTGGTATATAGTTATATCTATATCTATCTATCTGTCTGTCTGTCCTTCTGTCCGTCCATCTGTATCTATCTATCTATCTATCTATCTATCTATCTATCTATCTATCTATCTATCTATCTATCTATCATCTATGTCTGTCTATCTATCTATCTATCTATCTATCTATCTATCTATCTATCATCTATCTATCTATCTATCTATCTATCTATCTATCTATCTATCTATCTTTCTGTGTTTAGATACATGCACCCATAGAGATGCAACGGAGGTCAGAAGATGATGTTGGCTGTCCTGCTCTATCACTTTTTACCTTATTCCTTTTAACTGGTGTCTCTCATTGAACGTGGAGCAAGATAGCAGCCAGCAAGCCTCAGTGATCTCACTGTCTCTGTCCCTGAAACGTTGTTGCAGGTTTGCATACAACCACATCAGGCATTTTACTTGGGACACTGAGTTTGAAATTCATGTTCCCAGGCTTGCATAGAAAGCACCCAACACACTGAGTCACATTCCAGGTACAAAAATTTTATTTATTTGTTGTTGTTCCTCTGTTATCAAAGTAAGCATTTTTTGTTTAATCAAATTTATTTTAATATCTTGTATTTTAATTTTTAAATAATACTGAACCAAATTAACAATTGATGGTAGTATGTGAATAAAGAATCTAAAGTCTTTACAGTTACAAAGGCCTCAGAAATAGCAAAATATTGATTTTTTTCCTCTTTCACTGAATTAGTTACAACTACTTATTCACTGATTTAGTGGATAATGTTTTGCTAAATATCAATTGTCCATACTATTTAATACTTTTATGTTTTATTGCACTCTGTTATTTGTGGAGGTTATTTCATAAGATATATGTCACGTGTATAATAGTAACTACGTTATTGTGTTAATAATGTTACTGTTAATAGTGTTATTAATATACTACTTACTTGAACATAAAATCGTAAGATTAAGGTTTGCTTCTTATTTTTTTATATAAGCTTTTGCCTGCATGTATGCATGTGCATCATGTGACTGCCTGCTGCTCATGAAGGCCAGTAGACAATTTCCAATTTCCTGTTACTGGATTTACAAATATTTGTGAGCCACCACATGGGTGCCAAGAACTGATCCTGGGTCCTCTTGAAGAATATAGCCAGTGCTTTCGATCACCGAGCCATCTCTCCAACCCGAAGGCTTGAGGACTTTAAGACTCAGATATTAATGCTCAGGTTTTTAAGTAAAACATATATATTATTCTTACATCTATGAAAAATATTGGATTATATTATTTAATATTTCTCACAAATATGATAATACTTATATTTATATAGTGTTGAGTCAATACTTGTTTGTGGGCCTTTTAAACAATATTAATTAAACATTTTCTAGGGTAATTATACTAGTAGTTCTTGTTAATATTTACATGTAAACATGCATGACTAAGGGTCAGAAAGCAGGTAAAAGCAGGTAAAAGCAGTTGCTATACAAACATGACCTTCTGATTTTGGTCCACGGAACCCACAGTGGAGAGAATGGAACAACTGCATGTACACACACAAACTATGCATATAAACTCACACGGAACACCTTGATACAAAAATAATTACCTAAACTCACATAACTAAGATTACCAGAAAGGATCTTGTTTGAGGGCTACCTGATGACACAATGTCAAAGTGTGTAAAATGTACCAGGCTTGTGAGGAATGAGACTTCATAGAGAGTGCTAGCAAATAATCAGCATCTGAATTGGCTTTGAAATTGTACAGAAATGTACTCAAAGAAAAGAGGAGCTTTCTCTGTGAGGAAGCTTCTGATATTTACTATCTACCACGAAGAACTTTCTGCTGCTGTCCTGAGAACATGGCTATAGTTGAGGGGACCACAATGCCATGGGCTAGGTCAGGATGGATGTTGGCCATCTTTCAAGCGATAGAGGTATAGTTTTACATAAGGAGAAAAGACAGATACTACTGAAGGAAATTAGGACCTAGATGCGGTGAGCTCCATGGGATATACCTACAATAGGGTACAAGGAAGGGAGATGAGGAACAGAACTAGGGTTATGCAGGCACTGAATTCATAGGACTTCTGAGTGATTGTATGGAGGCAGTGTGACGGGGAAGAAGAGCGAACAATGAATCTGACTTATGTCTAACAACTCAAAATGGAAACTAGGGGGAAGTGTAGCTTATTTATATATTTATTCATGTATTTATTGCAGGATAATTACAAAAGACACATGTTTAATCTGAAGTAGCTAGAGGATAAACAGTAAAACATCTAGTGTGTACATGGTCAGTTAGGTCTATCCCTTGTTTTACATGCTTGGATATTATAACTTGAGAATATGCTGGATTGTACCTGGCCCTTGCAAAAATGAGGTGTGTTACAGTCCATGCAAGGGAAAAGAGGACATTCTAGAATATTAAGTGCCATATTCTCAGAGTAATTAAGTGTGGGTCTGACTATACTCAGCATGTATAGTGATAGTCCAGGGGTCAGTAGAGTGAGATCCCATTGTGGTTGTAAGTAATAGAATAACTAAGAAATAATGTGATTTTTATGATCATAGTATGTTTGTATGTGCGCATGTGTGTGTGATGTTTCAGGGTATGAGCATGTGTGTCATGGCATACTTTTGGACATAAAAGCACAAGTTTGTGGAGTCAATTCTCCACTTCTTCCTTTATTTTGGGTCCAGGCATAGAACTTAGATTGTCAGGTTTGCACTGATGGGTGTCATCATCTCTTTGGCCTTACATGCTTTTTAACTGGAACAACATTTATGGAAGGAGAATGAAGTCATGATGATATTATTCAGTGTTAAACAGATGGGCATCAAACTAGAGTCTTCTGCTTTCTAATTGTAGGGAGTTCTAGTTGTGCCCAGATGAGACGGAAGAACATAACAGCCATGGTATGGCATAAAGAATAATGAAATGGAAATTTACAGAACAATTATGCTATTTGCAATTCACTGAATCTACAAAGTGTTTCTGTTGCTTTCCTGGTCCATCTTATGTCCCAGTTACCTGAGCTTTCTAAGAAATCATTTGTGAAACTCCTGTCAGTCATCCTTTCATTCATTCTTCCCCTCTGTGCTGCCCAATGCTTATTTTTGCATCTGTTTTTGCTGACCTGCTGGTTGTTCCAACAGCGATGGAGTCAAATGCTGTTCCTTCTGGAAAAGAGAGAGATTCTTAAGTTCTGAAGCTACAATGCTGCTCTCCTGTTGGGCACAGAAAAGCTGTCTTTCAATTCTATGGGGGAAAATGTGCCTTTGAGTCAGCATTGGCATCTTGTTGTTCCTGTGAGTTTAAGAAAAATTGAAAACTAAACAAAAATCCAACAAAAAATAACAGGCAATAACAACCAAAAAAGTAGAAACTAGAAAAAAATAAAAGAATCTTGAAAGCAAAGAGCACTTGCTCTGTCTTCTGATTGATTTGAGGATTCATTGCGCACTTGTTGTTAGAACATTGCACCACTGAAGATGAATTTCTGTGTTTAATGGTCTTGTTTTCCTGTCTAATAACAGATAACACGATAGGATTGTAATTGATGTTCTACAAGGCCCTCTAAGTTTGATGCAAGTAGATTTCATGTTAGGTCTTACATGCAGTTGCCTTTAGGCTTGTTCCCTGCAGTAGCATTATGGGATCTCAAATTGTCATTCATTCTACAGCTGTCATGCAGAGTTTAGTCCCCCAAGAAAATATTCTAGGTAAAGTATGCCCCTTTTTAGAATCCATTAATGTGCATATTTTGGATAAAATTATGTTTTCATCCAAACTCAGATATTGATGTTTTAGTGCCAATGTCTTAGAAATCACATTTAATGAGTCTGTGATGTTAGATTTATGGCCTCTAAATCTATGAGGAATAATTTTCCATTTTTTAAGCTACACAGTCTGTTATTGCTTGATTTTGCTCTTTTTTTGTGGGGTACCAGCCACCCAGATCCCAAATAAATCACACACAGAGGGTTATTCTTAAGTGTAATTGCCCAGCCTTAGCTTGGCTTGTTTCTAGCCAGCTTTTCTTAATTTTAAATTATCCCTTTTATCCTTGGCATCAGGATTTTTAATCTTTCTCCATTCCTGTATACCTTTTCTTTCCTTCTTACTACATGCCTGACTGTGTAGCTGGGTGGATGGCCTCTGAAGTCCTCCACCTTCTCTGCTTGCTTCTTCTTTCTCCTCTCATATTTCTCCTTCTATATATTCTCTCGGCCTGCCAGCCCCACCTATCCTTTCTCCTGCTTCACTATTGGCTGTTCAGCTCTTTATTAGACCATTAGATGTTTTAGACAGACACAGTAACGCAGCTTCACAGAGTTAAACAAATGCAACATAAACAAAAATAGCCCACCTTAAAATAATGTTCTATAACATTTACCCCTTTTTGTCTAAATAAAAATAAAAGGTTTCAAATTTAACTTAGTAAAACTACATACAACAAAAACAGTTATCAAGCAAGAATTATTTTCCAATATTCAATCCATTTACATTTAGCAAAATCAGAGAAAGTACTGCAATATCTATTCATCTTAATGACTCCAAAGTTTTATATATAATTTGTTTTCTATCATAACTAAGAAAAACTGCAACTATAACTATCTAGTTTTCAACTCCATCAAAGACCAGAAGAATGCAATATTACCTAACAACAGAGACATTTGGCTACCTGGATAGTCACCCAGATTTTCTCTGCAGTGTTGGGGCATTCATTTTCAGCCTACAGGCCTAGAGTATCTGGCAGACTTTTCAGTGAAGCAGGAAATTTGAAGGACTGTCCTGTCTTGTTTTGGCAAAGGTCAACAGTTCTTTTTCCTGTGTGTCCTGCATGTCCAGTCTGCACAGAACATTGTCAGCAGTCAAAGGCAAGAACAGTTTCTTTGTCTAGTGGCTAACTTTGCCACAATGAAAACACACTCCATGAGGAGTTTCTTCAATGCTCATCATCTTCTCTGAAGTAAATTGGTGCTGTCAGGAGCAGATGTGTCTTATTGTTATGAAAAAACTTTATTTTAACAAAACATTTTAAATGCCAAATTCTGTAGGTCTTTGAAAGTTTTATAGACTATCTATCTATTTAAAATATATTTCTATATGATATGGGAAACATACCTAACATATCTACAAACTTGATTGTTATAAATGACTAACCACTAGCCTATGTTTCCTGATTATCCTACATAGTTTGTAATAACAGCTCTCAAAAACTAGAATTTTATCTTACATATTTGAATAAACTGCATAGATACAACACCTTAAACAAGAATAGAAACATATATACAATATGTTGTAACAAAAATAACCTTAAATTTTTATCAGTATATAAAAATCCTTTAAACAAGAATAGAAACATATATACAGTGTAACAAAAATATCTTTAAATTTGTATCAATATACTATATTCCCCTAAATGATAATAAACATCCATAACCCACCAAATAACCAAAAGCCTCCCACACCTCTTTTGGAAATGTGGATGTTGTGTTCTCCAAACTGCTTCTTGCTATCTATGGACAAAGTATCTTTAGGGTCCCAGAGAGAATATTTTTTTGATAATGACCAAGTGCTGGGAATACCAGCAGTAACCTTTGCTGATAGATATCACCTATCAAGCTTCAGGTGGTCTTTTCTCCACATTAACTATGAAGGAATCCACAGCCTGACATCTACTGTGGGAACAAAACTCCAAAGCATTTTTGATTTCCATTTGACAAAAATATTTTTTTTTTACTTTTTTTAAAGTTAAGGCATTCCTAAAGTATGTAGGCTGATTTATTTCAACAGTCCATCTTTCAATGCCAGGTCCCCTTGCAGCTGTCCTTTGCTTTTCAACAATCCAAAAAAAAAATCAAAATTATCACAATAACATACAAGATTCAGACTCCCTGTGTATTTCCCATCTTACGTGGCTTTTTCTTTTTTATATTACTTTACTTCTCTCTTTAAAGACTTATTATTTTTAAACTATTAATTTCTTTCTATGACTATACTCTTTTTCTTTTCTTAAGCCTATGCACATTATTAAACACATTGTAACATGTTCAAAGGTTTTTCAGTCTGGACCTCTTATTGCATATTTTCAGCCTTTTTTGACTATATGAGCAAACCTTTAAACTGCTAACTTACACCTGGATCCTCCTGACATGGCTCTCAGCTGGCTTTGCCTGCTTCTCAGGTCATGAAAACCAAGTGTGACACTCGAGGCCAGTCAGAGGTTTGTCTGACCAGGAACTGCATTGAACCTTCCTAGAGTTATAGAATGCCAAAGCTTGCACTATGACAGATATTTTTACTTAGCTTTTTTTTGTGAGATAGGGTTTCTCTGTGTAGCTTTGGAGCCTTCCCTGGAACTCATTTGGTAGCCCAGGCTGGCCCCTGGAATCCTCCACCTTCGTTGGCTGCTGCTTCTTTCTCCTCCCAGATTCCTCTCTGACTGCCAGCCCTGCCTATTCTTTCTCCTGCCTTGCTATTGGCTGTTCAGCACTTATATTAGACCATCAGGTGTTTTAAACAGGCACAGTAACTTAGCTTCACAGAGTTAAACAAATGCAATATAAACAAAAGTAGCACACCTTGAAATAACATTCTACAACAGCAGTCTGTGCTATTTTGTTATGACAGTTGGAGAAAACTAGTATGTCTTTTAGTTGATAAGTTGTAACTTTCTCAGAATGGGTTTTTGTGAATGTGTATGGTGTCCAGGGTTGATTGAGGAGCTTCCCCGTCCACTATTTGCCTGTATTCTTTCGATTGTAACCCAAAGCATGTGCCTTCTATTCTCATTTTCTTGTTACTGGTATGTTTTCACATAGTTGAATTTTTCATTTTTTTAGACATTTTGAGTACATTTGACAAAATGAGATTGAGAATCTCAATAAATGAATAAATAATGATTTAATGACATCTGCTATGTGCTTGAACTTTTGTTGATTTTCTGAAATAAAAATTTCAAGTGGATACTAATCACTGAGTGTTTCTGTAGATCTTAGGAAATATGCTTTCCTCTTCTTTGAAGTATTTCTTTTAGAAAGCATCTAGTTATTTATGGTGGGTCACTTCTATAATCCTAGCCCTCCTAGAGTTATGAGTTCAAAGCCAACATGAGGTATGTAGCAAGATTCACAATCAATTAAAGTATAAAGTCTCTTTTGGGTCATCACAAAGACACTTTGGGGGTGAACAAGAGGATTTAATCTTAAGTTTCATGTGCTGTTATTGAAATCCTGGATCCACCGTTGGAAGCTGGATGACAATACAATAATTAATTTAAAGCCTTAACCTCCTCATTTAAGGAGCAAATGATATTTGTACATCATTCTTTAAAAATATTTTATTGTTATCTTATGAATATGGGTGTTTCCCCTGCACGTATGTCTGTGCACCACATGTGTACCATGCTTGTGGGAGTTAGAAGTAGCATCAGACTTCCTGGAATTGGTGTTAGAAATGGTTATGAGCCAACATGTGTGTGCTGTGAATACACTCCAGGTTTTTGGAAGAGCAGCCAGTGCTCTTAACTGCTGAACCCTCTTTTCACCAGAAATTCATAGTTCCTTATGAAGACTGAGAAAGCCTCTTTAGAAGACAGTACCTGAATCAATAGTAGATACTCCTCTATAACTAGGTGATCATTTTCCTGAATCCTATTGCCTAGTAATCTGATTTTTTTAATGGTAATTATTGTGTTACCCATTTAGGATAGGGTTTATGACCCTAAACACTGCCATCATTTTGTGCTGGGTAATTATTTACTTTGAGAATGTTTTGTGCACAGGTGACATTTAGCAATACCCATAATGTGGAACAACACATTCCATCCCAACCTAAGTTATGACAACCAAAAGTAACTCATGATAAGGCCATAGGATTAAAATCCTGCCTTCACTGGAGATTACTGGATAAACAATATTTGGCTTATAGTAACTACTTGCCTGGGAAAATATTATATGGGTAGTACGTAAATTAACTGGACCTTATCCTTGATCTATTAAGGATTTTGCCATATGGTTAAAATATGATTTAAAATGGTCAGCAGAAATGTAGCTTGTAATTTATTTCATTGTAAAATAAGGACAAAATATATTGACAAGTCTAATTTCACAATACAGTAATGCATAAAAATCAGAAAGAGTTGACTTAGAAATTCATGAAAGCATCTTTTTCATAAAACAAGTTACACCTTAGTTTATCAGAGGTGACTCAGATATAATCAGCAACAGGACAGTTTCTTTCTGCTATTTCTCAAATGCTGTGAAGTTTGTCTTAGGTAGAACTGGAGGCAGGAGAGAGTAATTTAGTTATTCATCAGCAAGTCTAGAATGTAGAGAAGGTAGATATATGGGGGAAAATGTGTATTGTGTGTGTTATTTTGCCAGAAACAAATAGAGTAAATAGAAGCAAGTACATATAATATGCTTGTGTATACCATCCTTCTAAATTAGAACATTAGTGTGAATTTATTATGGTCAAAGGAATGTGTACAGAGTTTAAAAGTCTGTATATACAGAAAATCTCATGGCATAATGGTATATTGCTTCTTGTCTATCACATGTCTTGTGCTTGGTCAAAATGGTTGACACTGGTCAGGTAGTGTCAGGTGTTATGTCTTGTTTTTGGTGATGAGAAATTGCAGTGTGTCATCAGTGATAGGTTGATATGTTGGTTTGGGTTGAAAACTGCATCTGTGGATGTGCAGAATTTGTCCTAATAAGTTAATTTAAATGGCATGCACAGAAACCTTTACTGGCAGGGTGACAAGAGGAAAAGCATAGGTTGTCTTTCACTGAGTTTTCCCTTGATAAGAAGGCATTGTCTTGTTGCATGTTTTTCTGTCTGGACATTTTTATTGTGATTTTAGTGAGTCTATTTTCTGCTTGAAAATACTAGCAAGTCTTACCAAAATGAGCAAGTATTTCTGTGTAAGCAAATGCTTATTATACTACTTGGTTAATTTTTGTGTTGATATGTTCAAGCATACTATTTAAAATTAGGTTCAATATCTTTTTCTTTTTTTCTCCACAATAGCAATAAATATTTTCAATAATTTTCTCCCACACGACTTTCCACAACTTCATCACAGTAGGAATATATGAATGCAAATATTAACATAACTGTTTTAGTGGTGAAAAGGTGTATCTATGGGTGAGTTTGAGTCATAAGTGGAGCAGACAGTGATATTTTCTCTGAATCCTAAGCTCTAAAGCTACATCACACTTTCTGCTAGACATGATTTCTTCATATTTTATTACTGAGAAGATGAACTTGAAGAACTTGAAGATTTCCATTTGGAAACTTTGATAGATGGAAAAGGATTACTTAATGATTAAATATTGATCCCCTGTTCATTTCTGTTATTTTTATTTTGTGTTCATTTGTTTTATAAATGGTTTGAGGATATTTTTAGTTGATATTAAAAATAGTAGCTATTTAGATAAGGAAATAATATTGAAAAATAAATTCATATCTTAGTAGTTAATGAGCAAATTTCATAGGATATTCAAAGGAAGTTGTACTTTTTGTTTCAAATCATATATATATATACATATATATATATCATGTGTGAAGATATACAGATATACTTCAACTTTTTTATAGAAACAAGAATATTGAGGAGGTAGAGGGCTCAGCATTTATAAGTACATATTAGTCTTTCCAGGGTTGCAAGCCCATTTCTTAGGACCCACAGTGGGTGTCTTACAACTGTCTTTAAGTCCAGACACATATAAAGAATTTAAAATGAAAATTAGAATGTCTTTTTAAAAGAAACAGGAATGCTGAAAATGTTATATAGTTAACTTTCCTTTGCCCTTTGTGGTGTGTTCAGCACCATAACTCCTAACTTTGGATGTACTGTATCCATCTGTAATATTATCCTGCAAAGTATACGGATAAATTGCTGAGAATAATAAAATAAGTCACAATTCATATTTTTCAAGACCCAAAGGTGAGTATTTAATGTTTTTTTTGCAAGGCTAGAGTTCTTGACTTGGCTTATAGACCACAATGTGACATACTCTAAACTCCAAATATAGACTTTCTTCTCAGCTACTTTGAGAGAATCCTGTCCACTGGGGATTGGTGAACAGAGAAGAGTCAGAAATAGTTCAGTTCTCAATAACATTATCTGTCCTATCATTTCCTGCGTCAGTGGTTGCCTTTGTGGAAATCAGAAGATAATTCCAAGGAGACTTCAAAAGTGCAGAATGTCCTTTTCTGTGGAGTATAACTTATTAGATTTCACTTGTATTCAAATCTCACTTACTGCAACATGTAGGAGGCAAAAAGTTGCTTCCACTACTTTTTAAAGTCTAAGTCTGTAACAATTAATTATTAATGAGTGTTCAAGTCCAGTTAAAGGATCTATTTCACTTAGCATTTTTACTTCTGAACAGAGCGTTTGTATTCAGGTACGCTGTTCTTGAGGGGAGGACTGTAATTAAAATATATAGCTTCATTCTTTTCTACATAGTCATATAATATATTTCAACCTGCATATGTTGTGTGACAAAATTTTTTTTTTCTGAGGAGATGCAACACAGACTTCTATTCATACCAAATGGGGAACCCATGACAGACCAAAGTACAGAAAACCAATGAATTTTATTAGTGTTACTTACAGAAATATGGTCGAAAAGGTTATTTACAGATGCAAAAATAACTCAAGGGCAGCTCACCAAAGCCTGACGCATGGGTAACAACTCACAAAGCTGGAACCTGGCACACACTGCACAGCCTGCAGACAGCTCAACAGGTTGGCTTTCCAGGTGGCTCAGTTGTTCTAACCATCTTGCAGGCAGCTTTGCTGGCTTCTGCTTCTTCCAGGCGGTGGGTCTCACCTCAGAGTCCTTGCAGTTTTGCTTTTCTGAGAGTCTTCTGTGCAGCTCTTACTGTTTTCTCTGAGGAGGTGGGGCAGAGCAAATCTTGTCAGTTTCAGTGAACCCGGAGGCTGTTTTGAGCTGTTTAGCTTCCTGGTTAAGGATCTGCACTGCAGGATCTAGTGTTTCAATCTCGAGGAAACTGTTATGCAACAGTGTATCAACTATGTACTTTTCTTAATTAAAGATCTGACTTCTCTTTCAGAACATTTTAATCAGTGCAATTTTGTGTCCTGATTCTAAAATTTCCAATATCTTTTAATGAATGCTTTTAAAGAAATAAAATAGTACATATTTTTAATTGCTTATATTTGTCAGCAAAGTCAAACATATGCTGTGAGAGAAAGTAGCTTGAGCTATTTTACCTGGAGCCTAATGCTAACACATCTGCTTATATATGTATGCTCCCATCTCAAATCTAGCCTGACTGCTAGAAAATCATCAGCCATATCCTTTATCTTTTAAGTAAATACATTTCTGAGGCTCTAGGCTTTAATCTCTATGCAGGAATTTCCTTCTGTGTCATATTGGTGGTTACCCACTTGCCACTTTGCATTTATTATACCAGGAAGCCAGAAAATATTTGGAAAGAGAAAAGTATATAGACAATGCATTGCATTATGGGACTTAGTCTGCTTTCCTAGGTTGCTTTCTGTAGCTTATGTCTGCCATACTCTCAAATTTTAATACATGAAAGCTTTTCTCTGACCTCCTGCATGCACGTCACTTTCTCAAAGGATTTCATGCAAAATAGCTTCTCTTTATAGCTACATATTGAGTGTTGCCTAATATTCTAAAAATGAATATATTACTAAAATTCCTTTCCAGGGGGCATAAGCAACATGTACCCCTTCTCTTAAGGTCCCACAATTTCACTGGGGTTCATTGTGGGCTTCCTTCC
Source organism: Peromyscus maniculatus bairdii (assembly GCF_049852395.1). Taxonomy (NCBI): domain Eukaryota; kingdom Metazoa; phylum Chordata; class Mammalia; order Rodentia; family Cricetidae; genus Peromyscus; species Peromyscus maniculatus. The sequence goes on from NC_134855.1 coordinate 32,827,367, forward strand.
TTACAAGTGTATGGGTGATCCTTCACCAAAAAGCATGGCTTTGGAAGACCATTACCCAGCAGAGATGAGGTCTTCCCAGTAGCCACATAAATGCAGCATCCCCCTTCTATTCTCCCCTGGCCTATATAGTATAGTCCCTCCCTTAGACCATCTATAATGAAGGCAGATTGTATCTAATAATGTAGAGCTCAGGTGCGGGTATTGTGACCTCCCACCTTTCATGGTGTGTGTGTGTGTGTGTGTGTGTGTGTGTGTGTGTGTGTGTGTGTGACTCTGAATGAGAATTCCTGGTAAGAAACTGTGTCTGCAAAGACTGATTTATTGATTAAAACTGCATTGATGTGGAGAGGTTGGAGTGTTGCCTGTCCGATGTGGTGATATTTTAATTGTGCTGAAATGTGATTGTATTTGTATGTTAATAAATAAAGTTTGCCTGGAGATCAGAAGTCATTAGCTAGCCAGGAACAGAATTTGGGTGGTTGTAGCCCACACCCTTAATCCAATCACGTGGCAGGCAGAGTCTCTCTGTGGTCAAGGACATAGCCAAGCGTGGTGACCCTTGAGTCATTAATCCCAGTATCAACCATAGAGACCAGGAGGTCTGTATAGACAGGCAGTGATGAGGAAGTCATGTGGCTGGGCTTAGAGCCAATGAGAAGGCAGAACAGGAAAGCAATAAAACACAAGACACACAGGAAGAAGGTCTTTCTCTCTCTCAGGGGAAGGACGACAGCGAGTGGTAAGCTAAAGGGAGTCATGGCTCTTGCTCTGATCTCTTAGGCTTTAACTCTGTATTTGGCTCTGTGTTTCTCATTTAATAGGACCGTTTGGAAATTCGCTTACAGTCCAAAGGCTATAATTTCCTTATCAAAGGCCAGCTTTAGCCCCCTCAATAGTCATTCCTTGCCCATCTCTGTTTTGGAACTAACATCCTCTAACTAATAGATAAAAGGCCTTTGAATATATTATCTTAACAAAATACTAGCTCTGACCAACCCAAAAGAATATATCAGATAGCACATGGGTCTTATAGAAAAGATTCTCCTGTCTTGCTGTAACTGTCTAACTGATGTACCCACAGTTTAAAATGTTTTTTTTTAATAGCCTTGATTTATGACTCTTGGTTCTGCAAAACTATGAAACTGCTTCCATACTGGCATGTGGAATTTGGAGGAAACTAAATGTGGGTCCCTGGGCCATGGGTTCCTATTTTTTTTTCGTAGACCAAGCCTTGACCTTTATTATCTAAAAAAAGCTGCGTATTTATTTTGCTTTCTGACTCTGTGCTTGTGCCTTCAACACTTACACAACAATTTTCTGCTCCTTAATAAGGAAAACCCACTTGATCCTGTCATGTCACAGACACACTTGGCACACATGGACCCATAGGCTCTGCTGACATGCTTCTTCATCTTAGATAATCTCATAAGGACTTTCGATCTCACAGCAGTAACCCCTCAAAGCATGCCTGGGCACACAGCACATTCGCATTTAGGAGCTTTCTCAAACTTCCCTGGTATAAAGGTAAACAATCCTGTTGCCAGAGGTTTGAGACAGCCTAGTTTTGTTAGAGGCTGCATTATAGGAAAGCCTATGATGGTATGTCAAATGCAGGACCATTCTGAGTGCCTCTAAGTACCATCCCCAGAAGAGACCATGGCCACTTTTAGTTGTGGCACAGGAATGCACTATTTCTTATTCCCTTTAAAGCAAAAGCTGTGCTTTTTCATCAAGTCAACAAACTAAGCTGAGATAATCCTATACTTATTGCAATGAGGTACAGCTGAACAAGAGAGGAGAGAAAGAGGAGAGAGAGAGAGACAGAGACAGAGACAGAGACAGAGAGAGACACACACACAGAGAGACAGAGAGAGAGAACCCATTTTGCAGTCAAACTCCTTACAATCCTATCTCTCTCTCCCCAGTGTTAAGACTACAGATACTCTTGTGGTATTTCTAATGCCTTATGTATGTATGTATGATGTATGTATGATGTATGCATGTATGTACTTAGTTATGTGTCTTCAAATTTTCATAGGATTCTGTTGGCATTAGTTGTTTCTTCCCCACCCATTTGGAGTCACAGCCCCTAATTCTCTTCTTTCACCAGCTTGATATATGTGGGGGTAGGAGATTTAGAGAGTTGCAGCTCTGAAAAAGTAGGGCTCAGCACAGTAATTCAGTGTGGTAAAAAACATGGTTTCATTTGAAATTAACATGCTAGATGATGTCAGATCCCAAAGAGACCAGGGACAAGTCTCATTCTGTACCTGTGGCTCCTCCCAGCACTTCTCAACAGGTCCCTTCCCTAAACCTCTCCAGCCCAGGTGTCCCGCTTCCCTTCCCTTCCCCCAGCCTCTGATCCATACATAACTCAAACATTTTGACCATGTGCTCCCTTGGTCCTCTTGGCCCCCTCTCTCCTCTCTCTTCTCCTCCTCTCTTGTCTCCCTGCCCTCACACAGCCCCTCTCCTCTTATGACCTGGTCAGATGGTCTATTCTGTTGGCCATGTTCAGTCTGAAGCCTTTCAGATTCCTTCAGCTGTGCTGTCTCTCATAGCTACAATAAACCCTTCTCAACCATACCTCAGAGCGGCCATGTCCTCATTTCATTTAGGTGATTATTAGTTTTAGTTGTCACTTTTCTTTCCTGAATAACTTAGACACCCCCCCCCCCCAACTGATGTGATTTGTAAGAATTCAAAAGAATGTGATGCCTAACAATTTTGGAGACAAAAGTTTGGCTGGGAATGTGTAATAAGAAAGGGCTTTGGAAATGGTAGGAGGAACCTTAAATTTAAGACTGGCTTTTCCACGAGTGAACATAACATGAGAATCCATGATCTAGGACTGTTACAAAGCCTTACAGAATCCATCTCTATGCTGCTTCCCCACGTGTCCACCAAATCCCCCTGTTACTACTGACACTAGCTCTTCTCTTTCCTCTCTCAGCCTTCTCTTCAGTCATCGTGATTTTATTAAATGCATTTTAAGCCTTTCTTAACCTAAAACTTTAAGACATTGACTTTATGTTCTGCCCTTTTGCTTTAGTGGCTCTGATTCCTATTTAGAAAATGAGAAGAAAATCGATTTGCTTTATATTAAAAAAAAAACAAAAACAGAAGACTAAATAACACTACCATAAGCCCCAGAGATGAAGTATATATTGATATAAAAACATAGCTTTTTAACTCAAAAATGGGAAAAAAAGAGCTAGTTCTTCTGGAGCCAAATTTATGTGACCATGGATGGGACACACAGATTTAGGTGTCTCTAAATTATTGTTTGTAAGATGTGGAAACAGTTCTCATGGAGTTCTTATGGTAACAGAACAAAGAAAGTTTTTAATCAAGGTATTTAAAAAAACACATTGGTAGAAACATCAAAGAGATGGGTTAGTCAGACTGGATATGCCTCAGATCCTCTCTGATAGCATCCTTAGCCCTTTGATTGTTGGAAAACAGGTTTTATTAAGGGAATACATTCCAAAGGTTTTATCTGCTTATCAGGATTTGCATCTGATAGAGATTTGTGCAAGGAATGGCTCTAATTTAGGGGCCAAAGATCACTCCAGATAAATTATAATTAGAGCCTTATCTGCAGCATTCAGTGCTCTCCATAGTCCTTGAAGTTTTAATCAATTAGCCCAATTAGACACGGTAAAAACAAGTCTTTTCCAGCAATTATCATTAACACATATAAACAAAATATTTTTTTGAGATCATTGCTTATTGATACACTGGCAATCGTTTTAGATTTTCTTTTGTTTGTTTGCAGGTTAAAATACATATTTGAAAACCATTTAATGTTAGTGGGCTGACATTCCGTGGACAAATAGCACTAATAGTTACTTGCAGGACCAACACCTCTTTTCTTGCTGTTTTCATTGTTTCTTTTCTTTTTCTTTTAAAACAGTATAGTGTATCTGTCCTTCTAGATTTGACTAGTGACAAACACCATAACAAAATAGATAGATTTCTTATTACTGTTCTTGATACTTTTCTTTCTCTTTTTATCATCTTTTTGTTTGTTTTAATTTTTTTCCCATGAGAAACTTGGACTTACTTAGTTCGTCTTCTTTTATAGTGACAGTATTTTTCTCTGATTTCCATCTCTACATGTAAGTATGGCACATTGTTTTTCTAAGAACCTCTTTATTTCCCCAACTACTTTATTTCCCCAAATTAATATGTTGAGACCACTACAAGCCAATGGAAATGCTTATATTTTTTGTGGTTTAAGTCTTTTCATGGTTTCCTTGAATGTTTCCTATGCTACTATTTTTTTCCAGAATGCTTTCTGCAAAAAATGTGTTATGAATTTCAAATAATTCTTTTTCACTATCATGTTATACAGTAACATTCTTTGCTTTTGCTATTATTCTTTTGAAGAACAAAGACATAAGAATGATCAAAGAATTATAAACTCTACAATATAAATGACTGCCAATTGAATGTCACTCTAGTAATTGAGAGATTTAACTGAGTGTTTTACATGTACTTTACTATATATGAAATGTGAAATTTTTACATTAAATAAATTAAAATAAGAATGCCTATTTACTCAAATTCAAGCATAAATTTTACTTATACACATGTATAATCCTTCAAAAGTTATAATATTTTCTATATGAATACTTCCAATTCGGCATCCCTTTATATGATTTCCTCTGTGTAGACAGAGCATGGGTAGCTTCTCCTTTCCTTTATGACATCCTTTATGGAGTGCATGTTAGTAGCCAAAAAAGCAATGTTTGCCTAGAAGAGAAAAAAATTGACAACAAAAGTATTGATAGATGTTCTTCACAGAAAACTTGATGAAATGAAAATTATATCCACAATAAAATATCCAAGAAATTAATACTTGTCAACTCACATAAGTGGCCTTTAAATGTTTTGCATGAGTAGTGGGTTATAAGAATTCTTCAGTGTCTAATTGTATTGGTGAAATATGACACATACTTTTGTTAGAAATAAAACTTTTTCTGGTACAATTTGTTGCATATATGTGAAAACTTGCAATCCTTAAGCAATGTTAAGTGGAAGTTTAATCAAAATTCTCAGTGTTCTTGTTCCTTAAATCCTAATAATAATATGTATTTAATGATTTCCATCATCCACAGGAATTTTAGTCATGTATTTTATTGCTATGCTTTTGAGGACAACCATCACTGTGAAATGGCAGTGGTCTTTATGAGAAGGCTGTACCACATCTGTTATAGGCTTATTTATCATAGAGGTCTTTTCTCTTATACTGTTTTCTAATATGATTCCTGTATTTTTTTAATTGATCAACTGTTGCTGTAGAATTGTCCCTGGATTGTAATACATTCTAATATATATTTTAAAATGAGTGTTATTAGTCCATTCATTATCTAAAATTTATGTGAGACCCGGAATTATCAACATTTTGAACATATGCCTTCTACTACCATGTATGTTCTCTGTAAGAGACAAAAAGTATATAAACATTAAAAATGTTAGAGGCAGCAGATAAATGACTTCATTGAGTTGTAGCCAAAAGAATGAGAGAGATTGACTACTGGAAGTGTCTTAGAATTACATGCAGTGGAGAAGGAAGCCCCATTGAGTGAGGTTCCGAACTGCTGCATGTAATAATAATACCTACACACCTCATTGAACTCATAGAAGTTGAGCTGCTGCTTAATAAGAGCCGTCATCACTACTGAACAAGGTCATGGTACTGGAAGGTACTGTGCATGTTACCAAAGGAGAAAGGTAAACACCAACCCAGCTATAAATGTTTTGACCTACAGTGATGGCAAGATCAATAGTGGCACAAAGCTTGTGGGAGAAACCAACCAATATTTGTTTGGATTTAAGGCCCACTCCATGAGAAGAAATTCCTTCCTGAGAAGGCTTGGGTGACCAAAAGCATAAGACTAAATAGGCCAGAGATATAGAGGAAAATTAAATACTGCTAATGTAGTAATAAAATATAAAAATGACTCTCAATGACATTCTGCTATCCTCATAGATCAGTGTCTTGTTCAGCCATCATCAGAGAAGCTTCCTCTTATAGTAGATGGGAATAATACAGAGACTCAAAGCTGGACAATGTTCACAGAGTGGGAGATCTTGGAACACTTAGTCCAATATGGATGTCTCCATGTAATCTCTCTCTTCAGGACTCTGGTAACCCTGTGATAAAGGAGGCAGGAAGAGTATAAGAACCAGAGGGCATGGAGGAGACCAAGGGAATAAGGCCTTCTAAACACAACAGGACCAATGCACATATGAAGTCACAGAGACTGTGGCAGCATGCATAACACCTGCATGGGTATCACCAGTTTGGAGAGGAGAAGTAGACACACATCCCCATTCCTAACCCAGAAGCTGTCTCCAATTGATAACCACCTGCAGCTGAAAAATTAGTGTTTTTCAATGGAGTGTCTTTGGGTATACAAACCACTTATGGGTAGACTCCATGGCCAGCAGTAGATGCCTATACAAAATGAACCTATGACATTTTAGATGTTCTTTGTCTCATAATGCTTTGTAAGAACTTTTTAAAACAAAAAACAAACAAAAACCTGTACAAGTCTTTGAGTACATTTTATGGCTTCTGGTTTTGTGTTTTTCATGGATTCCTATGTATGTGGTTATGTGTCTCTGCGTCTGTGTGTTTCTTGTGCTTCTTCTTTGACTTTTTTTTACTTGTTGGTCCTATTCTGTTTGTTTTATCATCTTATTTTATTATTATTGTTTAGATGCCTGTTTGTTTTTCTAATGAGAGGGAAGAGAGCGAGGGGAGAGGGAAAGATAAGGAGAGAAGGAGGGAAGGAGGTAAAGAAGGAGGTAGAGAAGGAGAAAGGGTATGGTTTCATCATATTCAAGGGGAGGTGGGGAGGATCTTGAAGGAATTGTGGGAGGGAAAACAATAATCAGAATATATTATATGAAAAATCTACCTTCCATAAAAGAAAGCCAGAAAAGAAAGGATAGCATGTACGAAGTCAAGAAAGTTCTCTTTAGCAAAAAATTAGCGATTGAGACAGCTTAAAGGCTGTGTATGTCTAAATTCACAAACATTTTCTGGTTAAATTATAAGCTTTTAAAACACAGTTTAAAATCCATTTTCATCAGGGTTATTAAGTTTTCAAGTAGCACTTTTAGAGGATTGTGACCTAATCAAAGCAAAGACAATGAGATAAGAGCTAATGGTTACTCTTTGAGTTTACAGAGTAATGCACTTATTTTTGAGTCAAGGGTTGACTATACTTAGGGCAAAGGACAACAGAAATCTAAATGTCACTTTTAAGCAAACCAGCAACATGGTTGATCTTTGTAATTGTGATTCTGTGATAGGCTTTTTAACATGCTATTGTTATTGATCTCCATAAAGATAAAAGCTTAGCTAAAAAGTGAGTTAAAATGATATTTATCCTATTATTTGAGATATGCATTTTTATGTTGCCCATTGTGGTAGAATAAAATATTAGATTTTTGATCAATGATATGTATACCAGAAAATAGTAAATATATTATTGAGTTTGACATTTTATAAATATACTTCTCATTTTGTTTAAAATTTCATGTGTTTTGCTTGATTGATACAATTTCCACATGAGAGAGAGCTGTTTGTCTTATTTACCATAGAATCATATTAATAATATATTTTTCTTTTTATTGTAAGTGAAAATATTAATTGGTCCATTCTAGAACATAGTTACTATTATCAGTTCAAGTGTCCTGATACATTCAGTTTCATAAATTAAGGTTGCAGATTGCTTAATAGGTCCTTGGAATTTTTTAATATTGTATTTGAACTCATTTTCAGTATTTCTCATATAACTAAATATATTGATTGTGAGTTCATCAGTAAACAAAACTGGTGACATTTACTTATGTTTAGCTAATCTAATGTGTCTTTTCTTAAAACATTATGACTTAGGCTCCTGAGTTATTATTGACTATAATACATTTTCCCTATGGTATTTTGAGCTAATAAAACTGTCAAACAAAACATTATACATATAGGTGCTTGAGTGATGGCTCAGTAGTTAAAAGGATTTGCTTCTCTTGCAGAAGACCTGCTTTTGGTTCTAGAACCCACATGATTCCAGAGGATTCAACACTCTTTTCACTGGACTCTTTGTGCATTAGAAATATCCATGGCATACATATATATGTATAGAGAAAATACTCATATATATTAAATAAAAATTACAAAATAGATTGATATTTCATACACTGAAGAGTTAGTTGCCATTTAATTTTACAATTAATTCATTTACAACATAGTCTTAACATTTATAGCATAGGAAACATTGCAGAAGAGGGAGGGAGAAAGATTTTAAGCATCAGAGGATGAACACATCTGAAATAACACAGTCTTTCCTAAAACAAAACAAACAAAAAAAGAGCACAGAGTGAAATGAAGTGTGAGTATCATGGAGTTGGGTAGAAATTGGAGAGAGGAGTGGAAGATGAAAATTATCAAGATATCTTATATAAAATTCTTGAAGAATTAATAGAAATATTAGAATAAAAATGACACATTATATATATATGTTAAAAAACTTGTCAGACAAAATCATTCTGCAAAAAATAACAAATGAGAAATAATATAATTTGCTCTTTTTTTGGTGTTGAGTTTCTGTACAAGAATGGCTTTCTTTTATATCATGACAACTAAATAAAACATTTTTAAAAAGTGAAGGAAAGAAAACTGGTACTTCTCTTAACCTTTTGTTTGAACAATATTAAATTTGCAGCTTGAGAAAAATGTACAGGGCATCTTTATACACTTTCTTCTACCCAATTTGTTTCTTTTACTTATTTAATATTTATTTAATACTGTCTGTAAATGCTGAGGAAGCTAATGTGAAGGGGTTGCTATTGCAGATTTCATGCTTAACTGTGGGATAAAGACACTTTAACAGTCCTGATTGAAGGGACTGAGTGCTACGGTGAAGCAGAGAAGTAAAGTTACAAAATCCAGCTGTGAGTTCGAAGTGCGTGGGCGAGTCAGGAAAGAGAGGGCAGTAACATGCAGTCATTCTACGTGCTTGCACGTGTGAATTATTTGTGTGAACTTTTAGGAATTTTAAGACATTAGAAGTTATTTTTTTATCACATAGCATTTAGAATTTTGCTAGTTAAGAGACTAAATATTTGACAGAAGAATTCAATTTTAGGCTACTTAGCTTCAAAGTTTCTTACTCTGCACATTGTCCAGTTGTGGTTCCCAGTGTCAGCTGCCATCTACTGAAGAAGAAACTTCTCTGGTGAAGACAGATTGGCACATTGATCTATGAGTATAGCAGCATGCCATTGGTAGTCGTTTTATTGTTCTGCTCCTTTAGGAGAATAATAGTGGTTTTTTTTTTCCCCTTAGGCCACATGACCTATCTAGTCTGAGGTTCTGGGGTTCCATCTTGTGAAGTGTGTCTTAAATCCTATCAAAGAGTAGAGTTATGTAGTTTGGTGTCAGAGATTTTACATTCAATGAATGGAATTTGACAATACAGATTTTTAAAAAATAATTTTGATTTTAAGTTGAAAAATCAAGTTACAACAAATTGAATGCAATAAAACATTTTTTCACCTTTCACTTAATTAGCTGAAATTTAACCACTGGTGGAATTTAGGGAAGTTGTTTTGAGAATATAAACAACTTTTAGTAAAGTAAAAAAGAGTAAGTTTGAGGCACACAGTCATGTTCTAGTATTTAAGTTGTTATTTTTCTTGAAGGATCTTTCCTGTCTTGACTAAGGTTGCAAGCAGAGTGATAAAATTGACAAAATAATTTACCATATAAAGACTTGATGCAAAATAGCATGGACTTTGCTCTGTTTTTGAGCTATTACTTCGTATTTCTATATATGTGTGTCTGTACTTGTATGTGTGTATGTAATTATCATCACATTACTCACTCACTATTATGTTCAGCTACTCTATAGAAATTCACTGAAAAATGTGTAATTGTATTTTACCACAGTTACACTGGTTTCATCCAATGTTCACTGTGAAACAGCTCATGCAAATCTTTCCAAAGGATGGATATTTTCCTACTTAGTCACAAAGCACTTGTATTAACAGTTGTTTTTAAAAATATTAGTTCTTTCAGCATTTCATAAACATGTTTTGATCATATATACCCCCAAAATATTTCCCATATCCACTTCCTTTATCTACTTATCCAACTTTATCCTTGTGTTCTTTTTAAACCCTTTAATGTCATTTTGTGCTACATACATATTTTTAGATGTGTGATTTTTCTACTGGAGGTTGGTCAACTCTGCCAGGGTCTACAGTATTATAGAAAACTGTCTCTGCCCATCACAACAACTATCCATTTGTAATCTCCCCACGGCTAGGGATTTAACTATGTATTCAATGGTCCTCTCCACATTAGGATTTGGTCAGGCTTGGACTTTCACAGCTTTTGAGCATGCTATGGCAACCCTGTAAGTTTATTTGTACAGCTGTCCTGCTGAATCCAGAAGACTGCTTGTGGCTCTTACACTATTTCCAACCTCTCTTCCACAATGATCTCAGAGACTGTGGAGAAGCTACAACACACACACACACACACACACACACACACACACACACACACACACACACACACACACGAGCATTCTGCATTCTCTTATTCTCTCTTTACTTTGGCCTCTGTGCTAATCACTATCTACTGCAAATAGAGTGTTCTCAGATGATGGCTGAGAGATGCATTGATTTATGGGTTTAATGTTAAATGTAGGATTTGGTTTAGTACTGTGCTTCTTTAGCAGAGTAATAGTATTAGAGCCTATAATCTGTGTCATCATGGGTTCTTGGAGCAATAATTGAAATAGGAGGGTTTCGTTTTGAGGAGCAGTCCTCAAATCCAACCAGAAATCAGTTGACTGCTCCTATGGTGTTATTGTCACTCTTTCACCAGTAGGTGCATCTTGACAAGCCAGCAAGTTCACAGGGTTCAGAGCTGTGTATGACTTATGATTTATATCAATGTCCCTTCCCAACATACATAAAAATCTGATGTTAAGAATAGCTTACTTCTTTTGGAGGTGTTGGCCAACAAGTTCCTATAGATATACCCAAATGTGGGAGACCCGCTTCCACTTTTACTCCAGGGTACTCTTGAGGAGGGGGAAGTGAGAAATAGTTAGATAGAAGGATAGAGGGGAGAGAGACAGAAACACAGAATAGCTCAGGAAGGCCTGGATTCTTATCCACTGGCCCCTTCTGTCTCTTCTGAAGGGCTTTTTAAAGGAATGCCAAGGGGTGTAGCAAAAGACAAGCACAGCCAAGTACAGACCATTCCAAATATTTGGTAACCATGCACATGGTCAGTCTATCCCCTTATGCAGTCCTGCTGGGTAAAGCAAGCTCAGATCTCATTAGGAAACCTCTGTGTTTTTGAACACTCAAACATTACAAGCTCTTGTCATTGCTCTTGGTTATGCTACAGAACATGATAGTAAAATCTTACCGATGAGTGTGCAACATACTTGTGTCATAGAAAATGATAAAATCAAGCTCGTATGGGTCTGAAGCTTCAGAACCATTGTCTAGCATTCATAGTTCTGAAAGGTACTGTGCACATTACTAGTTACATTTTTACCATCCACAAATTTCAAACTGCTTCCAGTATTTAAATACTGCATATCATTCATCTACTTTTCCTCCTACTAGTATTACAGATCAGATAATATTTCTACAGAAATGTAATAGCATACAAAGAAAGAAACTTTCTTAAAGGTGTTATTTATAAGAGGGGTGAAGGTCCAAGGAAACCTTAAAAGGAAAGGAAAGTTTGGGGAACTGATGGGAAAGAATATTTGTGGAATCTTAAATTTGTATATTGAAGAAATACTCTGCACTCCGATAGTATTTGTTTTCGATATGTGGTTAATTGTTTCTGATGAAGTCATAAGGCTAGACCCCATGCTGAGATAATTGTAAGAGGAGGAAGAAAGCACAGAGCTTTCCTTCCATATCCACCCATGTAAGTATGTGAAGTATATGCCTGCAAGCTAGGGTGTAGACCATTGTTAGGAATCAAGGTTAGGCCTCTTGATTATGGGTTTTCCAGCATCCATATCTTTAAAAAATAAATGTCTGAGGTTTTAAGCCACATTGTCGGTGGTATTTTATAAGTAGTAGCCTGAGTTGATTAAGGCAGCGGGAAGTCTCCTAAGATCATGGCTGCTGCCACATGCTTCCTAGATAAGAGGGAAAGTGTTTTTGTAAGAACCTGCAGAGAGAAATATTTTAAGTGTGATTAATTTTGTAGGAGAAGTTGTTTCAAAAGAAACTACAAGCTTATAGAGGAGAACAAAGAGGAGACTAAAAGAAGTTTGCCATACTGGTCTTGCTCTCATCTTCCAAGGCTAAACACAAGAAAGTATCTTAGGGAAAAAGAGGATATCATTACTAACGTCCCTGTGGTTATTCTCTAGGAGGGTACAGTAACTGCTGAGACACAGAGACAAGATTTGAAGGAACACACAGAAATACACAGCAAAATGTAATTGTAGTTTGAATTGGAAGTATTAATCTATATTGGGATTGATAAAAATATTAAAGCTTAAAAGCCAAACCTTCTCCTGTGCTCCTGAGTAAATGCATTATGCAGATAATTTCTTTTAGGTTATATACAATATCAATTTTTTTTCTTTTGGTTATCTGAGATGAGGTTTCTCTGTGTAGCCCTAGGTGTCCTGGAACTTGCTCTGTTGACCAGGCTGGTCTTGAACTCACAGAAATACATGTGCATCTGCCCCCAAATGCTGGGATTAAAGACATGTTCCACCATTGCATAGCAAGGAAATTTTTTTTTTTTTTTTTTTTGGTTTTTTGAGACAGGGTTTCTCTATGTAGCTTTGCGCCTTTCCTGGAACTCACTTGGTAGCCCAGGCTGGCCTCGAACTCACAGAGATCCGCCTGCCTCTGCCTTCCAAGTGCTGGGATTAAAGGCATGCACCACCACCGCCCGGCTGCAAGGAAATTTTTAATAAAAAATATTTTCAAATTTACAGAAAAATTACAAAAATAATACTACAAAGAACACTAATATATCCTTCCCCTCAGATCTTTATATTTTTAAGGCTTTACTATATTTAGCTTAATATAGGCTCATATCTGTATCTTTCAAATATGCATTATACTATATAAGTTTTTAAACAGAGTATGGACTTAGCTGGCTCTTGACTGAAGAAATTGCTCCATTCAAAAAATGCCATGTGCAATTCATGGTCTCTATACAGAGTCTGGTGTGGTGATGGATACTCACTTGACCTACCAAATAAAGCCATAATTGCTCAATGTAAGGCTTGAAAACTTCATGTAGAACATTACTCATGATACATATACTTCAATATTTTCTGAGCAATTTTAATTTTGTTTTGCTAATTCTGATTGTTATGTCCCTTACTAAAAGTAGAAATGGAATGCTCCTGAGGCTGTGCAAAATCAGCTCTGTTTTTCTATATCCTAGGCACTTGAAAAAGGTTTTATTGAATATCACATCTTTGTCTGACATTTCTCTTCTTTATTTCAGTGTTCTATTTTGCTATGTTTTTTAAGTTATTTTTGAAAGTAGGAAGAAAATTCTAATTTTCTTGCTCTAAGAAGGTAGTTCTTATCATTGTTTGAAGTCCCTAAAGAATTTATTTTTAAACCCTATTTTTAATATAATGTTGTGAGGTACATGTCAGAGTTATTGAAATGCTGTTATTGAAAATACTTACATTTTGCTATATAGGATCAAGTCTTATTTTATTTGGGAGGGGAAATTTTCTCACAGCTACATACTTTATAATATTTAAATCTTTTTTTCACTCCAATTATAATTACTTTAGTCTTCCTTTGCCTATTTTTCTACGTGAATATTTTCATCCTCTCCATTTTCTTGTTAAACATAATTTTTATTCATTTGATGATTTTGCTTCTTTATGCGATGCCCTTTATTAATTTTCCATTTGAATCTGTTTCTTGAAAATTCATTCCTTTAGACTTCATATCTGATATTCTTTTCATTCAGTTCCCCCTCCCCCCAAAGTCCATTAAATTCTCCTTCCTTTTCTTCTTCTCTGTCCAGTTTTGACATTAGATTTTGCTTTATTCCTTCAAAGTGTTTATGTCATGGCATCAAGTGCATATGTTTTAGAATGTTTAATTCAACTTAAATGATCTGTCATTTCTCTTAGCCCAGTTTTTTAAGGTGGCAGTTTTCTCAGCTGTATATCTTAAAGAGTTGTATTAGATTCAGTGTTAATAACAGAACGAGCCTGAGCCAGATTCTAGGATACTAGACGTTTTCCTCCTAAGGACTGAAGAAGAAAATGGATGGACCCACAGTATTTGATAGTTGTCCATGGACTTGCATGTGGAGATTCTCAACTGAACTCCATGACAGAGATTTATAACTCAATGTTACTTAGCATTAAAGTGACAAAGTAAGGATAAAACACTGAAGATGCTCTTTTAGTTGCTTCTGTTACTGAATAAGGGGAAGATCATTGTGTACACTGATTTCTGAAATGTCTGCAGCACCACATTTCACTGATTTCATGTTACAACATGAGTCACAGGATCAGCATTGATACTGTTAGAAATGTTACATGATAGCATTTAAAATAGTTAACAAGGCATGCTTAAATAAATATGGACATATAAAAACAATATAGTTTGATTTAAATAAATCATTCATAGAATACTTGGTTCTTTTAATCAGTAATACCTGGATTTTGAAAATAAAAAAAAGACAAAGAGACAATTACAATAGTGAAAACAAAAACAATATTTTATTACTATCTGCTTTTTATGTAGTGATAAATATAGATTCAAGTTTATGACTTGGAAAAGTGGAGAAATTAGCTCTTTATAAGATAGGAAGATTCAATATGCTTATGTGTCCCTCTAAATGGATAGAAATGACCTTTTCTTTATTTATATTTCTATATTTCATACCCCTTTGAACACTTCTTGAATCTATTTGAATCAACATAATACTATTGCAAAAATTATTTTCAAAGTGTAATTAAAATCTAGAGTAATGTTTTATGATTTATGATATTTTTTGTTGGAACTTGGTGTGTTTCTTCATTAGTTGAAATGTCTTGACTCAATGCCAATATTCTATTCAAAACTAAACCTTGGCACAATGATTGACATCTGTCTTTTCATCAGAACCCTGTGGGCAGTTGAGTTGAGAACTCAGCATTAAAAGTATCTAAACTGCCTGAAAGTTTATGTTACCCTATGTGCAAGCAACTGCACATAGAATCCTTGAATCTTTTTTTTTTGCTTTTTTTTAATTAAGAAATATTTTCATTCATTTTATACAGCAATCAAAGAACCCCCTCTTCCCTCCTATCACCAATCCACCAATCCAGCCTCCCCCTCCCATGGGGAGGCATAGCCAGTAGAGGTAGGTCCAAGCCCTTTCCCCTGTCTCAAGGCTGCACAAGGTATCCCATCTTAGGTAGTAGGCTCCAAAAACCCTGCTCATGCACCAGGGATGGAGACCCTTGAGCCTTGACTCTTGAATCCTCTTGTATTGTTACATTCTTAGGGAGTAGCATGTTTATTTCACAGGTAAAATAAACCTTTGGTTTCATCTTAATTTGGTGTACTTTATCACTTTTACAATCCTATGTACCTTTGAATTTTCCATTTTGTTAGCCTTGTAAGTCCCCCTATTGTGGATGCCATATTTGTGAATTCAACCTCTTTCTTTATCATGAAATTTGGTGAGCAACAAATCAGCACTCACATGCCTTTTGCTGTCACTCAGTGATGTTCTTAAAGCCGAGAAAAAAAAAAAAAACTCTACTGTCCAAAACATGTGTAGTTGAATGTCAACAAATTCAGGCAACATTATGCCTGTTATTTCAGAAGTTATATTAAAAGTACATGTTATTTTTGTAGGTTATTTAATACTTCATTCTTCATAACTTTGCAACCTAAGCATAGTGTTGAAATGTTGTTTATACTATGACAAAAAGCACAGGAAGACTGTGCTGTGCCTTTCAAACAGTGAACATGCTAGACCAGCTTCTTCACCATAGCCATAGATTGGACTGTGAGTTTAATCTTGACGAAGCATTAATATGCAAAATCAACAAAAGAGAGGAAACAGTCACCACTGACTTTCACGTGAGTGTACTCTGGAAACTGCTAAACTACTGTTTGTGGCACATTCTAAAGCTATGGCCAAGATGACCAGGTGGCCAGATTTGTTAGATTCATGAGATGATGAGTAATATAATTCATAGTAGAGAATGTTGTAAGACTAAGAAAAAACAATTTATGCTCATGTTTTCCAGGGCCGGGAAAATGTCACAACCTTCTGCAGTAGCCCATACATTTTAAAGTGTAAACATAGTATGAAAATGTTAAACTTTAAATTAATATAGAGTTTGCATTTTGAAGGCAGCACAAGCATTTCATTTCAAAATACCAACTGTGCTTTGTAGAAATGTGGATAAGTAGAAGAATGGATTGTGAATGCTGGTCTAATGCTTATTTTTCTAAAACCTTATTATTTTACATTGTAATTTCAGTAATGAAAGTGATGTAATCAGAGTCTCTCAGATCTCTCCATGCTTATATCCCTATATGAAATTGATTGAATCTTCACCATTTTAGAGTTCTCAGAGACTTTATAGAGTGCAATTATGTAAAACGTGAGAATGTAAATAAATACACACTTTACATATTTGTTAGCCTCATGTTTGAATGTAAGAATTCTATATGATGTTGCTGTTCTTATCTATAATAAAAATAATGCTTAGCTTACCATCTGTTTTGTAACTGAGAAGACTGTAGCTGTTTTTCCTCTTTATTATTTTAAAAAACAATATTATTTCATCTGTATAGGTGTTTTGCTGTCATCTATGTGCTATATGTGTTTCTACTCACAGTGAAAGCTGAACCAGGTCATCAGATTCCCTGACACTGGTTTTACAGAGGGTTGCAAGCTGCCATGTGGATGCTGTGATTCAAACCTGGTTCCATTGGAGGATCAGCCAATGCTCTTCACCACTGAGCTATCTATTCAGCCCCGGGTTTTCAATATCTTTTGTTTTACTCACCATGTATTCAAGACCTCATTCAAATCTCATCAATATAGTCATATTGCTCATAATTGCTGCTGGTTTTCCAGAGTCCATGTATATTTTTAGTCCTTTAATTCTTCCTTATTTGTGGTATGTCCTTCAATACTTTAGAAAAGGTACAGCGCATTGTCCCCTGCTCATAAACAAAAGAACACTAAAAATGCCCATATGTCTACTCCTAGGAAACCTTACCGCATCTACAGGTGTGGCTGCAACCTCAGCATTGTATAAAGGTAAATGATGAGACTGCAAACTGCTACCATCTTTCCCCTTTTGAAAACAGTGCTGTGGTTAAGCAAAGATGGGGAGATTTTCTTTTAGAATCAAAATAAAGTGTAACATTTTTCTACTTACCTTATGAAGCTATGAAAATGCAGACATCAGCATAACATCAGGACTAAAAAAAAATGTACTATGGTAGTGATTCTCAAACTGTGGTCCTTGGATCTCTGTGGGACATTTAAATTATTTCAGAGAGCTCCAAAGGACCATTGAGAGTATTATTTATAAGATGGTCTATACCTTGTCCACCCTCTTAGTATTGTTGTGCCTATGTCAAAAGACCCCCGAGAAAGACTACTACAGAGCCAATATCTGATGCAAAACACAAAGGGGCCTATTGATGACAAGCAAGCCCAGACTTGGTCCATGTCCAGCATCCAACACAGCGGGTGGAGGATGATGGCCCTGAGCTCTCAGGGTGGGAGTGTTTTAAAGGGAAAAACCACAAATGGGGTGGTACAAGCCTTGGTGTCATATGATTGGGTGAGGGTGTGTAACCTTTGAATTTATTGCTTGGAGGTTACAATTATCATTTTTGGGCAGGCTTGGGTAAGTCACAGGCTTTTTCTTTGAGCTACCATGGGGGCTGGCTGGCCTTGCACATTCACATTGACCCATGCACATAGCTCTAAGTTGGTGAGGGGTCTCAGACAGTAAACAACTGTCTGAACGTTGAGCAGTCAGCATACATGCAGAAAGGGAGATACTGCAAAGACTGTATCTTTTGTTCATGCTCAAGTCTCAGGAAACTGAAACTGAGGCCTGATCTCTGAGACAAGACTGAGCAGACTGTTATGGCTTGGTCCTTTCAGTATTTCTACTGATTAAGACAACAAAAGTACATGGTCCAGCTGCTGATGCTTTTAAAATGTCAGGGTTGTCTAGAATAAAAGCACTTTTCCAATTACTTAAGTTACAAGTCAACCTAGCTACTTTTTAGAATGATTGACACATAAGCCATGGGTATTTAGTTTGGGGGCAGATATTGATAATTGAAAACCATAAGACATAAGTTATTTTGCTCAAGCCAGATACAGTGTTTGTTGTCGCTGTAACATTTAGACTTTAAGGTGAAATGAGAACTTTAGAGAACTTACATTCTTCACTGTAATTTGATAGCTCCCCTAGTCTTAAAGACATTTCTGAGATAAGTAATAATATGATGTTTTCTTATTTAACATGGAATGCATTAGTGTTTTCAAAATCAATACAGAGTAAAAAATAACACTTCCAATTTTTTTTTCGTAATTGAAAAGTATCTGACTATTAGCAAAGATACAACTGGCCAAGGTTTAGAAAGAAAAAAAAAGAGACTTATGAATGCCCAGTCCTGAATGGCATTTATATCCCCTTCTCCCATGGCTCTGGGTTCATTGCAGAAGAGGGGGCAGAAAGATTCTATAAGCCAAAGGTGGTAGGTGACTATGAATGAATGGTGTTTTGTAGACACAGAAGGGTAGTTGTACATATGAACCTGCAGCAGTTGTCACAGTATATGTCACATACAAAACCTGTGCAAGCCCAAACCAGACAAAAATCTTAGCATGGATGGGGGAGGTGGACACAAGGTCCAATCCCTTGCTGATGAATTATTGGTAAATGACAGCATTTGGGAGCAGGCATCAGTTTTTATTGAGGGTGCAGTCCCACATAAGAAGACCATGCTTCAGTTCAAAGAAACATATTCAAGAATATATGGGCACTATAAATTATATTTAACTTTTTTTCAAAAAGAAAAGAAAGAGAACACATAGTTGGGTGAGTAGGGAACTAGTGATGGAACTTGGGAGACTTAGAGGAGGGATAGGGATGAATATGATTGAAACACACTGTACAAAATTCTCAAGGAATTAGAAAATATGAAAGTTCTAGTTTAGCCAATAGCTGGTATCCAGTAGAGTACAAAACACTGGAACAGACTAAAGCAAGGACAACCTTGAGAATATATATGTCTCACATTTTGACAGGTATTTTAGAATATTTTATGTACTTGCTATATAAGATAGTTATTTGGCCTTAAGTATAATAAATATTCATTACTTATTATGCTTACTTTTATATAATATATTTAAAATTTTGCATTGTCAATTTAATATAGTAAATGTGGATGGAAAAAGCCAAAGCAAACAATCAGAGAGATAAAAGCCTACAAACTGAGAGTTGCTGCATGGCATATTGAAAATACATCAACAATACGAAATTCCATGGAGTTTTCCTAAAACTATTTCTATAAGTGATCTCCGTTGCATTTTCTACAAAAATCATTCAAATAGTTGACCATTACTTAATGGGATGATAACATATTCTATCCATGCAGAAGAAGACCATTGACTACAGATATTCTTTCACTATCAAATAGTGGGCATTAACTCCTCTCCCCCAACACACAAAGAGGAATGACACATTTTTTAGAAGATGAAAATAGCCAGCTTGTCAGACATTATTAATTTTTAAATTTCATAACTTTAAAGACAGAGGTAAATATTTTAAATAATTTACTAGTGTATAAAAATTAATTGATGGTACTAGAATGCAATACTTTCCTGCTAGACTTATGTCAACTCAACACAAACTATAGTCATCTGCAAGGAGGAAACCTCAACTGAGAAAATGCCTCCATAAGACTGGGCTGTTGGCAATCCTGTAGATCATTTTCTTAGAGAATGATGGAGGAAAGCCCAGCCTGTTCTGGGAGGGATGATCCATGGGTTGATGGTTCTGAATTCTGTAAGAAAGCAGGCTTTGCAAGACATGAGGAGCAAGCCAGTATGTAGCATCAGCTCCTACCTCCAAGTTCCTGCCCTATTTGAGTTCCTATCCTGGCTTCCTTCAGTGGCAGACTGCAATGTGGAAATGTAAGGCCCGATAACCCTTTCCTCACCAACTTGCTAGTTGCAGCAATAGAAACCCTAACTAAGATAATGCCCAAATCTTACTTTGATCCAAAATTATTTCCAGAAAATTTGCTTAGCATTTTGTAAGTACATTTTCTCAAGCCCATGTTTTATTTTCTCCATTTATTAAATGCTAAACTGTTTGTGAGGCATGAGTTGTTTTAATTTGGGACAGTTCCAGGTGAACTACGATATGTGGTAAGGCTAGAGGCAAAATTTAACACCATTGTATAAGTAGACACCTACTAAAGGCTTTTGAAATTGGGTGATGAATAGAGGCTTCAACAACAAAATATTAAAATAATACTCTGAAATATAATAAATCCAGAACTGGGTGTTTTCTTTGGCAGATACTGTAAATGAAACATATTAATGTTTGTAGTGTTTCCAAATATTGTACATAAAATCTTTTATACTTTTGTACATGTTAACTACTACTTTGAATAATTAATATTCTATGGAAGGCTTTAAAACAGGTACAAAATTTCACTAGAATAAAGTAAGTAATAAATTTTATACTAGAAATTTATTAGTTTGAAAATGAAAGGCATTGAGATTTCTAGACATGTGATTATATTCCTATAGTCATATATGCTTAGTGAATTGACTTCTAACTTCAGCAGAGTGTATAAACTATAAAACTTCATTAATTTTAATATTATTCATTCATGTATTAGGAACATCTAGGGAAGTTTTTATTGTAAACTTTTATAGTTTTTTTAGATTCTTTAATGGCCTTGGCACAGCTTCTGTTTGTAAGTTTCATTGGCTTCAACCTAAGGTTTGAACACAGAAAACTTACAAAGGAAACATAAATTTCCTCCAAAGAACCAGTCATAGAATCTGAATAAAAGTGAGGGAATCCCCAGAGAAATGCAAAATAATTATAAACACATAAAACATATTCTGTATTTTGGTGCTGTTATTTTGTGTTAGACCATGCAACTTCCATCAATTAAATGTGCAATAGTTACAAATAAAATTTTCACTGTTTATCAACATGTGGTCTAATACACATTATAACGTATTTGTAATTAGTATCATATTACATATTTGTAGATAGTATTTAAATTACACAAATTTTGAGGAAAGTAAGTTATAATAACGGATAGGAATTTACAAATGTTCTTAGACATTAGCATCAAAAATTTCTTTTTTTTCTATACCAATAGTTTTTAAATTTTCAACTAGTATTATTTCTAATATTGAATAGCTAGAAACACTAATGAAAAGTTGATTCCTGTTATTTCTATGTGGAAGGAACTTACATAGCCAATAAAGTAGACTCATTTTCTAATTTTATCTGTAATTATAACATTTGCTTTATTTTTACAGAACACATCACAGAGTAACTTAAGAGTAGAAGAGATTTATTTCTGAATCTAGTTCCAGAGGATCCTAGTCTACTATAGTGAGGAAGGCATGATGGCTGTCCTCATGGTGGCAGTAAGTGTGGCAGGAAACAGAGAGCCAGCCAAGAAGGAAGGCAAGACTCACTCCAAAGGTCTCTTACAGTGTGCTGTGCATGCCCGCAAGATTTCGTGTGTGTGTGTGTGTGTGTGTGTGTGTGTGTGTGTGTGTGTGTGTGTGTGACCAACCTTGAGTGCCATTCTGCCGAAGCTGTATACCTTTATTTTGAGACGTTCATTGGCTTGAAGCACACTGACTACACTCAGCTAGATGGCCAGAGAGCTCCAAAGATCAGCTGCCTCTGGAGTTGAAGTACTGGGGTCACTAGTGCTGCCATTATGTCCATGAATGAGTTCTATGGATTGGGTTCCGGTCCCTATGCTTGAGCAGCACTTTACTGAATTAGCTCACTCCAGTTCTCATCCCATTTCTGAAAGGTGTCATATCTTTAACTAGTGCTGTGAGCTGGCAACAGACATCAGAACATGATCCTGAGTGTGGCATTGCAGATTAAATACATAACAATTTCCTTGGGAAATTTTAATTACTCACTGCACGGTTTACATATTTATTAAACAGAGACAATCACAATTTTTAAAAGTGAAATGAATATAAATATAAATACATGTTACATTTTTAATAGCAGTAGTAAACTGAAAAAAATTGGAGAATCTTGTTTGCTTTTCAAAACTGTGATAGGTTTATAATATTCTATAAATTTTTTATTAAGTGAGACAATTCAACATTTGTTAAATTTGACATGCTTTTCTCTGATTATGTTTGTTGACTACTCCAGTGAAAATATAATTTTATCTCATAGTCATTTTATATGTACTTATATTTTACCTGTTTTTTTATACATAGTACATTTGAAGTTTTGAGGATATAGAATCATAAAGCTCTTTCTGCTACAATTTGTAAACTGCCAAATATAGGGCATAGATACCATTCCAAACTGATAGAGAATTTAGCATGTACTTACATTTGCATTTTATAATGACAGTAGATATAGAGGTCGAAAGAACAAGCCCTGTAACCATGTGTTCATGTTAGAATACCAGTAATGCTCTGTGATGTAAGGTACATTACTTAACTACATTTTGCTCCAGTAATTTCGAGGGTAATTATAACAGGACAATTATACTGTTTTTGGAATTATGATAATTACCTGAATTCATGCTTAAAATACAGAATGGTGCCTGTCACATGGCATATTTACTCATTCTTTTTTCAAGAGAATTTCCTTACCCTGGTGATTTGAGGGATAGAGAAGTACATGATAACATGGGATAATTCTGTGCCAGCTTTGCTGCTATGGGAAGCAGATGATAATCAACATGTGCAGATTCATCATCAAAGGTTCTGGTGAAAGAGAAATGGGTGATGAATACGATGTTTCCTGATGAATGTACAAGTAGTGATATAAAATTTATGAGTGTTATGGAATATCGATATTAAGAACTTTCAAAAAGAAGCTCTCACAGAGTTGGCAAAGCACTGTATTGATAAACAGTTTTAGATACAAATGAGAGTAAATCTTTGAATTCTTATAAATAACATACAAGTACTTTTCCATTGAAAATTTTCTTTTTTCCCATGATCATAATTAATAAAAAATAGATTTTGAAATAGTTAAAAATAACATTTTTATTTAAAACTACAAGACATTTTCATGAATACTACTTCTTATTGATAATAATCATCAAACAGAAAAATGTAAACAATGTGAAATAAAATTATTTTGAGCCTTAATTTGTGAAAGACTGGCTAAATAAATAAACATTTCAATTTACTCTTCAACTTAAACAATCTTTTTATTTTATGTAAATGATTGTTTTACCTGTTTGTATATATGGGTACCACATTCATGTCTGCAGCCCTAAGAGGCCAGAAGAGGACATTGGAACCCCTAGAATTTAAGTGATAGAAGTCTGTGATCTATCATGTTAATGCAGAGTATGGAACCTGGGTCCTCTGCAAGAGCAACAAGTCCTCTTAATTGTCAAGCCATCTCTTTAGCTCTTTGCTTCTATTCAATTCCAGTAATCAAGAGTTTGGAGATGAATATATTTGGATACTAAAATACTTTGCACTCACCCCTTCCCTTTGCTGTCTGAAAGGCCTCTCGGTTAACGTAGTTGATGATTTTCTGGTTCATTATGTCAGTTCACGCTGTTGAGAAGGAACCTTTGTTAAGGAACCTGGCAGCCTTAGTTGTATCTTTTATTCATTTTACAAATTATTACCACACAAAGATGTGATATTTATCTTCAAGTCAACTTATATCATTTATTATATTTACTAGCATATATGTCGAATTATTCTTATTTCTATAGAATAGAGGCAACAGGTCATAGAGGATAATTTTCTATATGTGTTCTTTTGTTGTATTTGAAAGCATTTTATTAAAGACTTTTTCACCTATGCTCATCACAGGTACTGGTAAATAGCTTTACATTTTTGTTGTGTCTTTGCCTGACTTTGGTATTAGAGTTATACTGGCTTCATAGATGTAGTTTGGAAATGTTTTCTCTGATTTTTTTTATTTATTTTTTGAATAATGTAAGAGGTATTAGCTGTTGTTTTTTGAGAATCTAGTAGAAACCTGCTGTGGATCTCTATGGGGCTGTTTTTTGTTTTTGTTTGTTTGTTGTTTGTTTTTTGTTTTTGTTTTTGTTTTTGACAGGATGATTTTAGTGCTATTTCAATATCCGCATTTGTTGGAGGTCTTTTTAGTCTATTGCTCTCTTCTTTGTTTAACTTTGGATGGTTTGGATGAATCTACAAATCTATCCATATCTTTTTGAATTTTTTAACTTAATGGAGTGCAGTCATGTGTCCTCTCCATCTGTATGATTTGTAGAATTTTTTTGTCTTCATAAGTGTGTATATGACCTGTAATAGCTGCACAAACCAGGGAAGTGAAAAAAAAAGGTGTGTGTGTGTGTGTGTGTGTGTGTGTGTGTGTGTGTGTGTGTGTAGTGGGGGGTGAGCTTGTTCACACGTGCACATATTTTAAATGCATAAAACAACCTCTCAGTCTATTATGTTACTTGTATGTGTAACATAACTGACCATTTTGTATTCGATAATCAATTGGTGTGCTCTTCCTTAAGTAAGGCTGTTTCTCCGTCTTTCAGAATTCCTTAGTTGCCTTTAGTCCTTTCTACGGAGTTGATCCCCTTGATCTTTTCCCCATCTATGTTAGCATGTCCACTGATGTTATTCTTGCTCAGTTCATGTTTAAGTAGTCATGTTGTTGAGACTTTGTGGGGGCAGCTTATGACACAGGAATTCTGACTTTATGTTAGCTAAAGTACCCCTCTCTTGTCATATCAGAGTTAAGATTCTCAGTAGTGCCTTGGTAAACTAAGAGATTCATGTTAATGACCTATAAACTGTAGTGTGGGTAGCAAGGGAAATTCTTTGAAGTAAGAAGTTTGTCATGTTTGCAGTGGACACTATCATGGTATTTCTGTGCTATGTAGTCACATTTAAGCATCTGGTATTGTATTACAGGTTGCTGTGAATCCAAGATCCACAGGCTTCTCAAATAAAATTTACTAGAGGTATCCCTGTAATCCAGGTGAAGAAATGGCCTCATTTTTTTATGCTAATCATCAAACTTGATTTCTTTAATTTTATTTATCTTTGTTACTTTTCCCTTAATTAAAGCCACTGCATTATTAGCAAGTGAGCCTGTTTCCCTGAGGAAGAAGCTATTATTCCTTTAGCCTAGTACCTAAGCTCTCTATTAAAGGGATACATCTATTTATCTACCTTCCTAATAGAATATTCATATCTGTCTTATCTCCTCCTACCAGATAATCAACATAATTACCTATCATCTCCTTCAATGTGACAAGAATAGAAATCCAAGTTTAATCTTTTAGTCTAGTGAACGACATAAGAAAAATGAGCTATGATAGGCATTACCAATTCTTAAGTGACTCTTACCCAACACTTAGGTCACAAACCCTGAATACACTGTGAGCTATGCCTTCTGACTCACACTAAAATTATTCTCTTTTAATGCATACTGTGTTTTATTCTCATACATTAGAAGAGCATGCTGTAGGTATAAATGCTCTCAGGGATCCAAACGAAATATAGCTTGCTTTGAAAGTGGACAATTTCAAATGACCATTGATTTATCTTACTAATGCTTTGACATTATCTGTGGTGTTTAACAGTATGAAGTTGCCTTAATCTTTAATGGACACTTGTGGTTCAACCACAGTGAAACTGTGCTTGAGTCTTGGTTTTCTTTAGTCTCTAGGCTATAATTTGAGCAATTTCCTTTCATACAACCATAGATACTTCAAACATCACAGGAATATGACAAATTTTCTCTAAAATAGCATAGTGCACTAATACTTAGGTTCTCGTTACTGTGCCAATAGGATATATTCTCTAGAGGGCCATAATTTTCAGCATATCTCTATATCTACTGATCTAACTACTGAAAATCATGAAACTTGCTTATTATTTTATGCTTTACTTTTTAAAAGAATTCTCATTTTTAAAATAGTATGACCCATAGTATGCTTTTAAAAAGTCAAAGAAACCAAGGTGATATAACTTACCTTAGATCACTAAATAAAGACACAAATGGGATGACGTTTGGTGTGGTGCTATGTGCTGTCATATTACCAGCAATCAAATTAATTATATCAGAGCACTAGACATATCCTAATGACAAAAAACTCGTATTCATTTCATAAAATCTGAACATAAATTTGTTGATTTCATTCATGTCTTTTTACCTATCTTCCCCAATTTAACTGAGGATGTTGAGCATAAAAGTGACTAAAATTTTTGAGTGTTATGAGAAGAGAAAGGATATCTAGATGTACCACTCTCTTGTTGAGTGTCATTCAGTATAACTGGTGATTCCACCCCTCAGAAAACAAATGATGAATATCAAATGCTGGGTTAGGCATGAAGGACTATTGTTCATTTCTCCAAGACAGAGAAAGAAGAGACCTTGGATGAGAACATATATTCTGAGAAAGTTATCTTCCATGGCTACCTCTCTTTAAAACTAAGCTTTTTAGAATGGCTTTGTCGATTGACATTTAAGCAGAAATTTGCGTCCTCACAAGATAACCACATTTCTTCTTGAAATGGTCACTGCTTAAGTGAAGAATGCAGTAGAATGTTGGTAACCAAAGGAAACTGAGTTTGGCATGTTATCAAAGATGATTCAAACATGATTTTCCATAGAAAATATCAAGGTGGTATTGTAGAATATTATCTTAAGATGTTGTACATTTCTAATGCTGTGAAACATTTGTTTACTGATGCAAAGATGTGTTGCAATTCTTTATGCTGTATTTGTTTAACTCTGTGAAGCTGTGTTACTTTGCCTGTCTAGAACACCCGCAAAAGAGCTGAGCAGCCAGTAGTGAGGAAGGAGAAAGGATAGGTGGGACTGGCACACAGAAATAAAGGAGAAATCTGGGAGGTAAAGAAGAAGGAGCAAGAATGAGGAAAGGGGGATGCAAGGGACCAGCCATCCAGCCACCTAGCCAGTCATGGAGTAAGAATGAAAGATTACAGAAGAAAAGGGAAAAGCCCAGAAGCAAAAGGTAGATGGGATAATTTAAAGTTAAGGAAAGCTGGCTAGCAACAAGCCAAGCTAAGGCCTGGCATTTATAATTAGGAATAAGCCTCCGTGTGTGATTTATTTGGGAGCTAGGTGGCAGGTCCCCCAAAAGAGCAGAAACAATCAACAACAAGGTGGAAATGATTGTCTTTTGAACCCAAGGTTTAAAGGGATTACTATTTTCTAACTATTTGTCTAGTGGGAGTGAGGATAAGGTTGAAAGTCTATATAGATAAGACCTGAATGCTAAAATACCATCTGGAATACTAATGCATATGATTTAGTTTGAGCTTCAATGCCACCTATTCATTGCCATTTTTTAGCCCAAAGTAGTAATGATTAAAACATGGCATTTTAGCTATGGGTCAAGCTTACTGTAAATTATTACAAAACCGTGCAAAATAAGCTCCAGGAGTCCAATTAGCGAGAAAGAGGAGAGTTTATATGAGCAAGAATTGTTGAGACCAAGGTTGGATAAAGCACAGGGATAAATAGCTGAACG
Organism: Peromyscus maniculatus bairdii; assembly: GCF_049852395.1. NCBI lineage: Eukaryota > Metazoa > Chordata > Mammalia > Rodentia > Cricetidae > Peromyscus > Peromyscus maniculatus. Next base: position 32,855,156 of record NC_134855.1, read on the forward strand.
AATGAAAACCCGTGAACTATGAACCAGTGGCTGAGGGGCCCCCAACTGGATCAGGCCCTCTGAATGGGTGAGACAGTTGATTGGCTTGATCTGTTTGGGAGGCATCCAGGCAGTGGGACTGGGTCCTGTGCTCAGTGCATGAGTTGGCTGTTTGAAACCTGGGGCTTATGCAGGGTCACTTGGTTCTGCCTGGGAGGAAGGGACTGGACCTGCCTGGACTGAGTCTACTAGGTTGATCTCAGTCCTCAAGGGAGGCTTTGCCATGGAGGAGGTGGGAATGGGGGTGGGTTGGGGAGAAGAACAGGGAGCAGGAGGGGGGAGAACAAGAGAATCCGTGGCTGATATGTAGAACTGAATTGTATTGTAAAATAAAATAAATAAAAAAAAGTTGACAATAAAAATAATACTTTTATTGTTTTTTAATTTATTTTATGATTATCTGTTTGCAACGTGCTTTTCATTTATTTAAAATTTTTGTTCTTGAGCTGGTTAACAAAGTTCTTGTCTTATGTAAAGTCACCAGTTTTACCTGAGTTATAAAAGTTGATATACCTTGACTATGAAAAAGACTTTTTAAAAGTAACGTGTGTGCTATAAAGCAATGTTATTACTCCAAAATTAGTCACTAAATTTCATGACATTATTTTTAAGTTGAACATAATATAATCTTTAAATCTCTAAGTTATTCAATTGTACTTCAGGAGGTATTTTAAATTCTGGAACTGCTTAGTATAATACCAATGCTTATACTTGCTTGTCTCACAGATGCTGAGTAATTCTGTATTAAATTCATTTTATGTTAGCTATAACTTTATTTGTTTTGGCAAGACTAATAGGGAAACTGATTGTTAATGCTCATATAAGATTTCTTAGTGAATATACTGCTGAACAAACAATTCATATCTTACAGAGATTCCCTTCTGCATTCTCTTTCTTCGGAACTCTTCAGCATAGACCCTTTCAGAGTAATAGTGCAATTCAGATCACTGAGAAATATGTCTATTAATTGGGTAATTTGTCATCATCAGCAATTTTAGACATTACTCCAGTTTTTAGGTCAGGACTGAAATTTGGGTATTTCCCTTCTCTGTTTACTTTTTCATGCTCTCTAAGACCATTAATGACTTTCCAGTAACTTCAAGATCATCCTTAGTTATATTGGTCCTGTGCGTTTCCAAAGAGACGTTTCTACAATGGAAATGCTGGATAGTACAGTTCCGTCCAATAAATCTTTATTGTCCCACTGAGTTGTGTTAGTTCCTCTTTCCACCTTTTGTCTGTCTAGGAAATTCAAATATTTGTCAGGACTCCTTCTTCACTGATAAAAAAAAGCATTTTAAATAAAATAAAAATATCAATTTGAACCAATTATATGAAAAAAAGTTCCTTAAATTCATGCAAAAGTTTGGAATTGTAGCAATTGAAAACTGTGAATTGGAACTAATTTCATTTCTTATTCAAGCAGAGTGGAAATATAATTTTAATGGAAGCGGTAATTGTAGTGTTTGAATACTCTTTTTTGGCTATGTGGGCCTTTGCTTTCTTCAGGCAAAGCACTGGATCACAAAACCTCACAAAGACATAATTACCTTCCCATGCAACAACTGGGAAAATACAGGTAAAGATTCATTCAAGATTTATTGACATTGTGGGTTAGGAAGGCGTCAAAGTGGATGTTGTTTTAAAAAAGGAAGCAGCAAATTACTTCAGACTCCAAAGTCTTAGATTTTGGATTTGCTGCTCTTAGTTATTGAAATAGGTTGAGGAAGGCTGTCTACTTTTTATCCATTTTACTCATTGTTCCTGCAGTAGAATTGCTGTGACGCTGTATGGGAAAACACATTTCAAGCATAAGTGGGATCTACAACCCACTTTCTGAATTTCTTTTATTGAATTATTTATTCATGGATATGATATTTTTGTGACAACTCTATAGTTTTATGGGTAATGTTATAACTGCAATATGCACTGGAAAATAATTACACTCTGGCCATTGCCTATTTTCAATAGCCATTTGACTGAGCATCAAAATGAAATTGACACCACCTGTTGTCTTTAGTGGGGTGTGTGTGCACTATAGATAGGTTTCATTTAGTTATCCCCATGGGTAGTGATGATTTTGTATGCCTGTTTATTCTGAACACTATTTTTATTTTCTTTATTTTACTCGACAATAACATGTAATTTGAATTAAATTTGACTCAAGTTTGGTTAACCTTTAAAAGAAGGAACAATGATTAAATTATGAGTTTGCAACTAACTAGTATTTACTAAAGAAAGTATATCACTTTGTATTTAAAATTTATAAGCAGAATATACAGGTCCCAAGAGGTAAATGGTCTCAGAAACTAATTCACATTTTAAAATAATAGATAATATAATGAATTTATGAATAATTATATTAATAATTCTTGGTAAAACCTGCAAGCATAGTTTGTGATGAAATTCAATTAAATATCATTTGATTTTGAATGGGTGAATAATACAAATTTTTCTCAGCCCCCATTAAATTTGCAATTGACATTCTTCTGGAGCAGAAGACAAGAGAAAAATAGACTTGTGCATATTTACCCTGATAAAGATTACCAGAAGGTATATGTTAGCTTTTCTCTACTATAATGAATACATGAGATGTTCATTTTATAAAGGAGGAAATGATTACTTTGATTCAGGTTGAGAGTACTCACATTGTGATTGACTGAAACTATTACTTTATTTACTTTATTACTTTATTTATTAATTTATTTACTTTTAGGGCCTCTGGCATATGTCATAATGGTAGCCCAGGATAGCAATGTGGTTTCTTCATGATGACTAGGAAATGAAATGGAACATGTGCTACACACAGGATGCTTCCATCCTCTTCAGGGTCCTGCTTCCCTTACCCTTCTATTACACTCAACCCTGAACCTCCAAGCAACACCATATTTGTGGCCACACTTTTAATATGTGGCCCTTACTTAGGACATTCCTGAACCAAATTATGGAAGGGGCCTTGCTTGTTTAATGATTAACAAAACAAAATCAAAAGTAAAAAGAGCCTTTTTCATGTCTTCAAGGAGGAAGTCTGCAGTGAGATGACAAGAGAGAAGGTTTTGTTCAGGTGGATGCATCTTCCATGTTAGCTGGTACTGTCTCCAGGTTTATAGACAGCTCTTTCCAGAGATGTGCCATTTATGGTCTGTGTTCAGGCAGACAAGCAAAAGACACAGAGCCATTCTGTGCTCTGTTTCTAATTGAACAGTCCTCAATATTTTAGGAAGAAAAAGGTTTGGTTCCCTTCAATGTTCATGAAAGGACTTAGGCATTTACAAAAAAATGTTTTCAATTATGAATTCAGATTGTAGAGAAGGAAAGAAAGACATGAACTATCTTATGAAGGTGTAATGGGACTTTGGGTTTTATGCAAAGAGATTAATTTCTTTTAAAAAAAAATCCTTACAGGGTTGAATAGAATATGTTCAAGCTTTTCTAAGACTTTGTGCTGTTTTTCCTTTTAGGATAGCAAAAAGTATGGGCTGATAGTCCAATTATTAGCTTTCTCTAGAATTTGTGGACAATATTAACGGAACTAAGGTAAACAAGCAGTTTCATTTTATAACAGTCAAACCTCTTCATTCTTTAACTATGTTTCTTATTAACTGAAGTCACAAACTTGTAACATTCATAGCACATTTTAGCCGTTTACTCAGGAGTGTTTATGCCCTAACATTCAAAATCCATTTTGTGATTACCTCAAAGTCATTTTAATTTAATAACACTGTGATTTTTCAATCACAGTCCATTAAGTATTTACTTATTCCAGTAAAAGTAAAAGTATAAAAATCAAAAGTGAAACTCCCTGGCTTTAGAATGACTTTCCTGTGTAGAAGTTCATTGAGATGTATAGACTTTGGGTCTGGGTGAGTGCTTGTTTGAGTGACTGTGTTTATATAGCTATGTGGTGGTTTTTTGTAAAGTCTTTACAATAAAGTGATTCTTTTTTGTCCCTAAACCTATTAATTCATTTTTCTTTTATTTTTCAGATTAATAAAATTATATCATTTATAAATTATTACATCATTTTTCCCTTCCCTTTTTTATAAACCCTCCCATATATCCCTCCTTGCTCTTGTTAAAATTCATAGCCTCTTTTTCATTAATTGCTGTTCTATAGATATATGTATGTATGTATGTACATATTTACTCATAAACATAAATACAACCTGCTGGACGTATATGATAATACTTGAATTTATGTTTTGGGGGCTGATCATTTAATTTTGAATAACCTGTTGGTATGCTTAAGTTCCAAGTTTTTTTGTGTGGATTTGAGAACTCTTGGGCTCTTTCCCCATTCATACTGACATGTCTATTGTTCTAGTTCTAGTATTGTTATAGTTCTGTTATATGTGAGCCATGGTTCTGGAATTCCCAAAGTAAGGCCCACATATTAATATTGTTCTGTTACAGTAATGTTTAGCAGTTTTACAGCTCATGTTTAAGCAGTAGTGTTGGTGATACTTTATGGGTATAGCTTCTTATATTTCTAGGAGACACAACCTCACAGAAAACTCCTTGCTCCTCTTGCTCTTATATTTTTGACCTCATCCTTCTGCCATGGTCTCAGAGTCTCAGGTGCAGGAGTGGTATGGTAGATATACCCTTCAGGACTTGTCTCCACAATGCTATATTTTGATTGGTTGTGGTTTTCTGTAATGATTCCTGTTGTAAAGGGAGGTTTCCTTAATGAGGGCTGAGTACTACCAAGTACTTACCTGTCGGTAAAAGGACAGATATTTAGAATGTTGTTCAGGATTATGTTAGTTTCCTAAAGTGGTGGTTGCAGATTCTTATATGAGACCCAATATGTCATTAGCCTGGGGTAGTTTGCTAGGTTTGTAGTACCTAGCCTCCAAGGTATGCAGGTCACTACTAGATGCTTAGGGTTAACGTGCCAAATCGATCATTGTTGTGGTTCATAGGTAACATAGCTATGTGGGAGTGTTGGTTGCTTTCCCTTCTTTGGAAGCTTATATGTCACCTTCTAGTACAATGAACACTATGTACCAGGGAGAAGGCTTTCAGTCCAGTTCTATCTCAAAGGCCTCTGGGCACTGTGTCTGAGGTACATTGTCTTTAGCAATAGAACCCTTAACTTTAGCTCTGGTTAAAAAGTCTGAAAAAGTCATATGGAATCATACTATTGCTACTTAAAAAATCTTGTAATATATGTAAGTCAGTGTATAAATAGACTTATAGAGTTTAAATAAAAAATTTTCATGTGAAGTGGAAATGTTCCCTCTAACAGTCAAAGACCATTTAACATGAACCCCAACACCAGACACTAATTCATGTGAAGACAAAGGACATGCTTTTTATATACATGAAATATTTTATGAACATAATGTACCCAATTGGAAATAATGTTTCCTATGTGGCTCAAATGCAACACTTTCAAGAAAAAAAATTACAACCCCATTTAAGCAATCATGGTAGCATAGTCTATATTAAGCATCAAAAAATATACTGAAAAATAAATGAGTTAGTATACCTTATCATTCTATTTTATGTATCATGCATATTTTTATCATAAAACTAAATATTTTTGGCAATTTGAGGTAGAGTTGAGGCATAGCAAAATGTTTGTTTACAGTATATTGAAGCTGCAAGCTTACTGTGTTTAATCTCAATGATTTGGGTGTAGTAATGACTCAGTCAATGCAGTGTTGGTAATACAGGCATGAGGACATGAGCTTGGATCTTCAGCACAGAATTAAAAAACAAACAGGGTGACAGACACTTACTTATAATCAAGCTGTGGAAGGTAAAACAGGAGAACTCTCTAAAACCCACTGACCAGCTAGCTAGTCTTCTCAAATCTAAGAGCTTAAAGTTGTATAAGGGACCCTGTCTTAAAACTGAGGTGGAGAGTGATCAAAGACACAAAATAATAATTCCTGACCTCTATACATACATGCACACCCACACATTTACATACAAGTACAAATATATACATGTGCACATGGTTTCTGCAAAAATCACCTTTAAATTATTATCAATCTGTAAAAGTGATTCACATTTTCAGTTTTTTGCTAGAAAAAATTGCATATCACAGTGAACCTATTGTGTTTTTGTTTTTACTGAAGTAATGGAATTTGAAGATTTATTGTGAAGTAAGTTTATGAATAAAGGACTGATTAGACAAACCAGTGAGCAGTATAAGATTGTACAGTCAATAACTAAATGGCTTAATTTGATTGCAGAGCTGCTTTCGGTGATTGGATATTTAATTGTAGAGGTGAAGAACATATAATGTAAATGTAGAAAGACAGAAACTCTGTCTGGTGACCTTGTAATACAAGCTAATTATGGAGACGCTGGGTGCCCATAGATGAATTTCATGTGTTTTGACACATTTTATATTTTACATGTATACAGTTTTTCACATGGTTTTTATCTAGTGCTTTACACAGGGCAAGTTCTAGCACTTCATGCCCATGAATCATACTGTGAAAAAAGCTACAGTCTGAGTTTGTTAACTGCAATCATTGTTGCAAGATCTAATTTTTATTGGCAGGAATTATTGTACATTGTTCCTAGTACATAAAATTGAGCTTTAAAAAGAAAAACTAATTAAATTATTAAGAAGAGAATCTGGTGGAAATGTCTGACATTTTGCATGTATTAGAAAGCCCTGTAAATTCTTGAATTTCTAGACTATATGATATATACAAAACGCCTATTATAAATAATTTGGATCTTTTTGGAGTTTAAAATCAACTATCCAATTTGAAACACATGTTCAGTGTAGGACTATCTTTAATTGTGAGTAGATCTTTCCAATTTACTTAATTACTGAAAACTGTCACAGCTGATGTTGTACTAGAATGCCCAAATACTAGAAAAAAAATACTCAATTATTCTTTCTGAATTCAAAGAAGGCTTTTAAATCTATATAGTTTTATATTTAGGGGGTAGTTAACAATATCAATTCTTAACATAATTTATAATTGTAAATAAACACCTTTCACCCCAAAGTCAACATGAGCAATTCTGAGGTGAGATCATGAATGAGCACCAACTTTTCAATGAGAAAGTTATTGAGATTGCTTTTGATATAAGAAATACAAAGCTTTTTGATGAGGGGTAAGTAATACTTATCTGAGGATATGAGACTACATTTAAACTGTACTTGGTAATTATGCTGGTCTTGTAAATTGGCAGTAATAGGTTCTCTTCAAAGATCCATGGCCTCACTAGGTACAAGTAATTGCCTAGGCTTCTGGTCCTAGGCATTGTTTCCTTCCTGTTGAGTAGGCCTTAAGTACAACCAGAAAGCTGCTGGCTACCACCATGATATTGAGTGCCACTGTTGCCCCATTAGATATCTTGCCATGCTGGTCATTGTTGTCATTCATAGGCATAGTACTTTTTGAAATTATGAAACCAATGCTGTAGGAAGGAGCCTTTTAGGTCAGATTCTGGTTGAATCTGCCAAGTCACACTTTCTACCCAATAATCACACTGGGGTGCAAGTAGTTAGGTGATATCCATATCCTTTTCATCCTCCATTCTAAGCTCTCAGACTTAACTGTTAATCCTATAGCAGCCTGCTTGCAGGAGCTCTTCCTCCCACCTCCTTCCACTCACACTGGATCCCACCTTTTGATGTGGACCCAACATTCCCTTAGTACTTTCTGATAACAATCATCTCAGCCTTCCTTTACCCAGCATCCCCTTAGCACTTTCTGACAACAATCTCATCCTTCCTTTATAGCCCATCTCCATTCCTTTGTGTCAGCTGACCATCCATCAAAGCACTCTCTGACAGGAACCCCACAGCCACCACACTTGCATAGGATTCAGAGTGGGCAACAGCAACCAAAGAATGCAAGAACCAACCAAAAAAGACAAGACCAGATACCAACACATAGAATTACCTCCACCACTATAACTCCACATACTTAGACCCTAGCACAAAAGCATCAACAAAAACATCGAAGACAATATTCCTCCAGCAGAACCCAGTAGCCCTATTGCTGTAAACCTTGAGAAATGTGATATAGCCAAGGACTTCGAACAACAATTATGAATATGTTCAAGAACCTAAAAGGGGTTATGAATACATTTCCTAAGGAAGTCTTTGCAAGCACAAACAGGTGAATGACATAATGAAAACAATTCAAGACATGAAATTAGAATTTGACAATAAAGACAATCACTAAAGAAAAGCCAAATTAAAATATAACAGGAAATGAATATTTTAGAATGTCAAACAAAAACTTCAGGAGTAAACTTCACAAATAGGCTGTAAGACATGGAGGAGGGGATCTCAAATTGAAAACAACATAAAAAAATGGAAAAATCTGTTATAAAAAAATGTCAAATCTAAAATTCCAGGAAAAAAAACCTTCAGGAAATATGGGACAATACAAAAATGCCAAATCTATGAATAATAGAAATGAAAGAAGAAAAAATTAACAAGACACAGAGAATATTAACAAAGGTGCCTATCAAAGTGCAAGAAATGTACAGACCACAAAATAGAGAATTCTCAAAAGATGAAACAAACACTTAAAGAAATGTTCAAGATCTTGAATCATCAAAGGAATGCAAATTAAAACTACTTTGAAATTTCATTTCACCCAACTCAGAATGACAAAGGTCAATAAAACAAATGATTGCTCATTGTGGTGAGGATGGGGTGAATGGGAAATACTTATTCATTGCTGGTGGGAGGGTAAATTTGTACAGCCACTATGGAAATCAGTTTTGTTTCCTCAGGAAGGTGGGGATAGATCCACATCAAGATCCAGCTATACTACTCTTGAGGATATACCCTAAGGACCCTACATCATACGTTGGAGGTACTTACTCACCCATTTTCATTGCTGCTCCTTTTATGATATCCAGAAACTGGAAACAGCCTAGATATATATCAACTGATGAATGGATAATGAAAATGTAGTGCAATTATACTAATGTAATATTATTCATCTGTTAAAAACCATGCACTTAAATGGCTGGAGCTAGAAAAATATCCTGAGGGAGATAATTCAGACTCCAAAGGACAAATATTGTATGTTAGATATTAATCTTTTGATATGTGTGCTGAAATCTTTAGGTATCAAGTAAGGGACTACAGGGAAGGGGAGGATCTCCCAAGGAAGGGGAAATAGAACATATTTTTATGGAGACAGAGGAATCTTGAGTAGGAGGATTAAATAAACAGGAATGGAAGATAGGCATAAGGGAGTAGGAATTGGTGATGGAGAACTAATGCTAGGGATAATTAAAGGGCCATATAGTAACCTATAGATTCTTCCTAGAGTATATACATAAAATATAAATGGAGTCATCAAGTAAGGGGTAAGACAATGCCTTAAGTAGACATCTTTTGCCACCAAGTGAAACCTCCATTGCTACAAATAGAGTACATCTAGTTGAATCATTGGCCATAGGGGTTCCATAGAATTCCCTAAGAATCCCAAGCTATTGCCAAGGCTATTGATGCCTCTCCACAAACTGATGATAATTTCCTATTAAAGACAACACTTACATACCTCATTGAACATGGAGAAGTTGAATTAGTGCTTACCTAATGCCTTCACCCCTACCAACTAGACATGATACTAGAAGGTACCCTGCATGTTACCTGAGGAGAAAGATAACTATCAACCCAGCTACAAACCCTTTGACCTACAATGACTACCTACATGCAAGATATGCTAGTACATATCACAGCACAAACATAATGGGAATAACCAACTGCTTTCTAATTGAGTTTAAGGTCAAGTCTGTGAGATAGTGCTCATGCCTGACATTGCTTGGGTAGCCAAGAACCTGGGACTGTGTATGCTGTGTGGCGAGGGAAGAATCACATGTTACTTGCTGCTAAAGGAACTTAATAATAAAATGACTCCTAATGACATTTTGCTATACCTATATATCAGTTCCTCATTCAGCCATCATCAGAGAGGCTTTCTGCTGTGGGATGGTCTGTATGTCAAATTACTCTGACTGGTCAATAAATAAGACACTGATTGACCAGTGGCTAGGCAGGAAGTATAGGTGGGACTAACAGAGAGGAGAAAATAGAGAACAGGAAGGAGGAAGGAATCACTACCAGTCGCCACCATGACAAGCAGCATGTGAAGATGCCGGTAAGCCACGAGCCACATGGCAAGGTATAGATTCATGGAAATGGATTAATTTAAGCTATAAGAACAGTTAGCAAGAAGCCTGCCACAGCCATACAGTTTGTAAGCAATATAAGTCTCTGTGTTTACTTGGTTGGGTCTGAGCGGCTGTGGGCCTGGAGGGTGACAAAGATTTGTCCTGACTATGGGCAAGGCAGGAAAACTCTAGCTACAGCTTCCAATTTCAGTAGATAGTATTTACCACAGAGACCAACAACTGGACAATGTGAAGAGAGTTAGATGCTTTGAGGCACCCAGTCCTAAATGGCAGGTCTTCATCAGCTGTCTTCCCTGAGGACTCAGTGAGCTACGTGAAAGAGGAGACATGAAGATTTCAAGAGTCAGAGGGGTATCCTCCAGACACAGCAGGACTGATATACATATGAACTCCCAAAGTCTGTGGCAGCATGCACAGGGAAGTTCAAGCTAGACAGTGTGCCAGAACTAAGAGGGAGTAGTGGATATGGGTTTTGATCCATAACCAAGACCTATCGCTAGTTGACATCTACTTGCATAGTAAAAATCAGTTTTCTTCAGCGGAGTCTCATTGAATATGCAAACCATACTTCAGGGTAAGCTCCATTCTCAACAGCAGATGACCAACACAAAATGAACTTATTGACAATTTTGTAGAAATTTTGTCTTATATTGTTTTGGGGGGAATTTTTTTGACTTATTGGTCTTTTGCTTGTATTTTCTGATACCTGATTCTGTGATTTCATGTGTTAGGCTGTGTGTGTGTGTGTGTGTGTGTGTGTGTGTGTGTGTGTGTTTAATTGTATATTTTGTTTGTTTGTGTGTTTGTTTTTACAAAGAATGATGCAGAAAGGGTTAAATGAATAGGAAGGAGAGGAGGATCTTATATGAGCTGGGGGAATGGAAAAGGGTGATCAGAATCTATTGTATTAAAAAAGCTTTTTTCAATAGAAAAGTTAGTGTAGAAATTGTAAAACATAAATTTTAAAGTTATATATTTAAAATTATATATTTAAGTCCTTAAATTTAAAGACACAACACATTATATATGCCATTATGAGAAAATAACATAGCCCAATTATGTCTCAATAAATTTGAATTTGTAGAAGAAATATCAGTGTAGAAAAATGAGATGTAAAATTTGTAGGGAAGTCTAAATATTTTCTTTTAGATTGTATCTCTCTACGGGTTTTTTTTTTTGCTATTATTGCAATGCTATTCTATTGCTTTTATTTTTCTTGTATGCTTATTTTTACTACTTCAAGCAAAATGATTGCCAATTAGAAGCAGAAACCTAAAATATTAATGATTATATTTTAAAATTTTCAATTTAGCATAATACTGAAATATTTACTAAGCACCACTACAATAATGTATCTTCCATGAGGAAAAACAACAGTACAGATTGTGTATTTTCAATTGATAGTTGAGGATACCATGAGACCACCTAGAGGGAAAAGAATTCATACTTATTTTATGAGGGAGAATTCTTGGAAAAATTATATACAAGATAATATACAAAATAGCTGAAGTCAATCGTGAGATATAAAAATGTTGAAAGCATTTCATATGACTTTAATGGACATTATAGATGTATCTTGGGATAGTTTTCTCATTGATGTGTTTACAGTCCTATCTGATGGACACATATGTCAGTATTCAACTAGTATAACATAGTACACCACTCACAGATAATATTGATTCAGTCTCTTTACTATTAATATTGCTATTAAATTGAGTAAAAATTGTTTAAAACCATAGCTTTATGATACAATGAGCAAACTGACTTGATCTGTAGGACAAGAGAGATCCTCTGTCATACAAATTTGTGTCTATATCTGTCCATCAAGCCTCCAATGTTCAGAGTTTGACATTTGATTTTTAAAAGATGTTCTGTAAGGAATTACCTTGTAGTTTATAACCACAAAGAACCTTTAAACCTGAGGATGTGATCTGTGTAGAAAAATCATTATTATTGGTTTTCTTCAGCTTGCTGCTTCTGTTTAAAATCTGTGCTGTTAATCAGTCTGTTAAAGCCAACTGGATAAGGTCCTTTAATAAATCTAGGCCACCAGGCAGTTTCCAAGGCAATGAAGCACACCTTCCTCTCAAACAAGAGATGGAATGTTCAAGGGGAAAGGAGATTTTTGGGTAGTGTCTGGTCACCTGAGGCTGTTCTTTGGCTCACAATCTTGCTTTGAAGCTGTATGGCTTCAAAATATATTACATGTCTGTTATAATGCTAGATTCTCTTGACTAAAACGGGCACTAATGCAATAACACATTAGGATAGCAAGTGAGTAAAAACTATTTCTGAGCAGTAATATTATTTACTGTAAAACTAAAATATCAGACATACTCCATAGTAATGTTTGGTTGAGAAAAAGTGTCCTACCAAATAAAGATTAAAAATTTCCATTTGGTTGATGAATTTTTCACATTATAATCAATTCATCTTTATCGTTCCTTTCTCAAGCAAATCCCAGTATTTAATTAATACTTAGTGATTGTGTACAGTATTTTTAGAAGACCAACCTTCAACTTAAGTTATGCATTATAAAATATAGAACCCTCTTAAGTGCTTCCATTTTCAATTTAAAATCTTACATTGTGTTCAGGGAGAAATAAAAATAGCTAATTTTATGTTCAAAATAATCTGATGTTTATTATTATTTTGTCACTGCACTATGGATTTTTCTTTTTAAAAAAACCTTAAATTATTTGTGTGTGTGTGTGTGTGTGTGTGTGTGTGTGTGTGTGTGTGTTTGTGTGTCTGCGTGATTGTCATGGCATATGTGGAGCACATGGAGATTTGAGGACAACATTCAGGAGCCGGTTATCTCCTATCATCATGTGGATCTTGAGGATCCACTGAAGTCATCAATCAAGTGCTTTTACTCACAGAATAATCTTGATGGCCTTAAAATACTTTTATGAAAGTAGGTTGGAATAGAAATAGAAGTTTTCTTGTCCAACTTATGTAGCATATTCTGAAAATGTAGAATCATAATTCCTGTGAAATGTTTTTTATCTCCATCCATAACACCGTTCCTGGTAGGTACATACTCACTGCCCTTCCTCAGTCTAGGTTTGAAGCATGTCCAGTTAATGAAATAGTCATTTATAGAAAAGATAGAAATGTATAATAAATAAGCAGTTCACTTTTTATATATTGCAACTGGTGCTGTAGAGATGTCTCAGAAATTAAGAGTACTTGTTGCTCTTGTGGAGGTTGAAATGATTACCAGGCCACATGTTGGACAGCTCACAATAACACCCTCTTATGGCCTCCACATATACCCACAATCATATACACATGCATATACATATACATATACACAAAGCTATATACAAACAAATTTGTTCTTAGGGTAATCCTAACCCTGTACCCTATCCCTAATCCTAACCCTGTACCTGCTCCAACTCCTCCTGTGTCCATCCAAAACTCTCTCAAATTCATACTTCCATTCTCTGAGAATGGAGTGGGGAGATGTGGCCATGAAATTTATTGGCTTTTGATAGCTGTTTGGGAGGGAGAGTCAGTTTTAACAACATGAGCACCAGAGGTTAACCACACTCCAGGTCAGTCGCCAATCCCAACACAAACTGGATTTGATGAGGGAGAGAAGGAAAAAAAACCTCAAAATTGGACAGATAGAGAGGAGTAGGGAGAAAGTATATGTGAGGGTACTGGGGAATGACAGTGAATATGATCAAAATACATTATATGAAATTCTCAATGAACTAATAAAAATATTAAAAAACAATGCACAGAGAATAAGATATTTCAGAATTTTCAGACCCAAAAGGACCATATATACTTCACTCCCCTTCCCAAGAATCAGAGATCATTGCCCAAGAGTGGGCTGAAAGAATGTAAGAGTCACAGGTACTGGCTGAATATATTCTGGACAAAACAGGGCACTTGTCCATATAAACTCTTTATGGCTGTGACTGTGTGAGTCCAGGCCAGACTAAATCTCAGCACATAGAGATGACTTAGGCACATAATTCCACTCCTATCAAAGGAGCTATTGACAAATATTAGTTGCTTGGAGAGGAAGAACAAGTTTTCTCTGAGAGTGTAGCCCCTGGAGTGCCGATCATGCTTTACTGGATGACAAAACAACCAAGGATATTTATATATTTGAGCAGATCAAATTGGTCTTGAAGGATTTAAGAGAAGAAAAATAGACACAGATTTGATAGCTAGGAATGGGGCATGAATCTAAGAAGATTTTTCAGGGAGAGGGCAATGAATTTTATTAAAACATGTATAAATTTCTCCAAAGGGAAATTAACATGAAGCAATATGCAGATAGAAAAAGTCGGCACAAACAACTGGATGTAATTCTATTTATTTGGAAGAAACAAGTTTGCACTGTGGTGACAGAAGGCATATCAACAGGGGTGCTTGTGGGTGTGGGCTTACTGTAGGAAGAAGTACAATGACACTTCTGGAGAATGACAGATATCCCTACGTTTGTTGTGGTTATGTAAAGTGTATCTAGCTATGAAAACTACTGAACTGGATACATTAAGTTGTTATCTTATTGTAGTAAGTAATACCACTAACGAAGTAGCTCTAGGCAATCAATGGTTATATAGTAATAGGCCTACAAATTTGAAATAACAGTAGTGTAAAATTCTTTCATAACATGAGTAAACATCTTGGTTTGAACTCGCAACACCACAAAAAATAGAATACATTAAAATGAGAAGTATATCAGATTTTACTTTTTTTCTTTCACTCCCCAAAGGGAGTATAATTAGAATCTACTTCACAGTCCTAGGAAAAGGAAAATCGTAAAGTGGAGACTAAGATGATTTATGAAATTATGATAAAATAAATGATAGATCAGGTACCTCTATATCCCACTTATAAGCATGGTTTTCTTATTGGTAAAGGAGAAACCACAGGGCCTTCTAATATCTTGTGGGAGGAATGTATTCATAGGCTAAAACAATAATTGAAAAATAAGAATCATTACCTTTTCCATTATGTCTTAACTTGATTTATATATTCTCATGCAGTAAAGGTCATTCTTTGATTCTCGTATAGGTCTCTGTGTAAGCAATAATATGCAGACAATTCCAAATGCTGAATAGAATTTTGTGGTTCCTAAGGAGTAATTGTATTATCATGAAAAGTCACTTTTCCCATTGAAATATTTGAATACAGGCCCTGTGATTTATCACAACTTAGAAGAGTCATGGAATTGTAGAATAATAAAGTATGTACTGGATTTGGTTAATACTTTATGTCTTCCACTGGAAGGTATTATTTAATTATTTTTTAACTGATGTGATTTTTTTCCAATGTAACATGAAGAATTACTCGTCCTGAATTAAAGGGAAATATTTTAAGTCAAAGACAATGAAATTAAGTTAAATTATTGAAGAAAATGAGAAATGCCATTCTCTGAGAATTACATAATTGGATTTGATGACTTTTAATTGATTTTTAAGTATATGACATGGTTTGAATTAGACACAATATTCTGAATTGAGTTTTGGGCAGCTATTGAACTGATAATTGGGTAGTCATATTAAAGTCACTGCTCCTAATTCTTAGTAAAGAGCTTCTAGACAGATAACAGTAAATAACATAAACTCTCAGGCATTGATCAAAGCAAGCTTGGAAGTGTTTTATGTACTCTATTCCTGTGCTTCATCTTCCAGTATGCTGGGACAAGGACATTATAAAAATGTACCCAACTCTTGGGTAGTCATAAAGCTTCAATGAGTTAATATTTTTAAACAGGCTTAGAAAAGTACCTGCATAATGAGCACAGCATAATATGTTAGCTTTTCACATTCTGTTTTGCTGGACAAGAACACAATTGACCCTGAATATTACCTAGTGCTGCTAGGAAGAAAGAATGTCATAGGAGCAAATGAAAGCTTAAACATAGCTGATAGTTTAGAACTACAGAATTTGCAGTATTCTAAGAAGCATGAATCAAAGGATAAATATTCTCTAATCTATTCAAAAGTTTTTTTTTAACTGTGTGTTAAAATCTTCTTAGGAGCTAGCCAGCTTCAGTGACTACTTGTTGAACTGAACTGAGACAGTTTTTCATACCACAAAGATAGAAATAAATGCCTATTTTTAAAACTAAACAGTTATAATTGTGTAATATACATAAAGTAAGGACTTAGAACAGGTTTGTGAAAGATTACTACAAATGTCAGAAAGGAAATACTTGAATTATGTACTGTCCTGATACAAAAAGTACAACACAAAAATATGCCTTGAATTTCTACAGAATGAGAGAAGGTGGTATTCATATTAAATTTGAAACAAACAGGAAAATATGGAAAAATTTAAGGAAAATTTCATCAACTAATCTTTTTAATTTGGACTCTGTGAGGAAATATATAATTTTGAGCCTTGTATAGTTAAGCTTATCAATGGTTCTATCTTTCCTATTTCCATTTTTCTTGTTTCAGTATTTAAATATGACCAATAAGAAAGAAGGTCAAGAAACAATTACAGTGCAAATTTTTGCTCCTTCATTGACAGCTCATTCATTTTAATTTTATTTTTGAAATTTATTATCATTATGTCATTTTTCTTTTCCATTTCCTTCTTACAAACCTTACCATATATCCCTCCATGTTCTCTTTCAAATTCATGACTGCTTTTTCATTAATTACTATTACATTCATATAAGTGTATGCATGTATATTATTAATTATAGCTCATTCTGTCTGTATACTGATACTTGCATGAATGTTTGGAGAGCTGACAATTGGGTATTGGTATGGTATTCACTGAGAAAGATTATTTCTCTCGCTCCCAGCATTACATGATTACCTGAATTTTTTTTTTTGTGTGTGTGTGTGTGTGGGGGTTGAGGCTTCATAGTCTTTCCCATCCACTTCAGCCTGTCTATTGTTTTAATCCTTGTTCAGCTCATGGTTAGGCAGTCATGTTAGTAAGATTTTAATGGGTTTAGCTTCTGATATATGTAAGATACATAATATCATAGCAAATTCCTTGATCCTCTGATTCTTACAATCTTACTACTCCCACCTTTTGAAATGTCTCCTGAGTCTAAGATGGGCGAGTTGTTTTGTATATGTATCCACTGGGATTGACAACTCTATATTTTCTGTAATTGGCTCCACATTTTGTTGCAAAGAGATGTTTCCTTGGTAAGGGTATAAGGACACATATTTAGAATGTAGTTAGGGATTGTACTGATTTAGAAAGTGGTAGATATAGATTCTCCTCCAAGATCCATGACTTCACTATCCCTGAATAGTTGCCTTGGTTTCCAGAGCCAGGAGTGATTTCCTTTTTGTTGAATGGGTCTTCAGTCCAATTAGAGAGGCCAGTTGGACTTGATGTCACAGAATTTCTTATTCATAAATGCAGAATGTACCTTGTGCCTTCCTCTCACAAGGGAGATGTTTACCTTCTGCAATATTTCAACCTGATAAATCTATGACTATTCTTTGGTGAGGTATAGCTGGACATTTTTCTATGTCCTGACTGGTTTGCAGCCACTCAGACAAAAGTTAAAAAAAAAAAAGAGGCTTATATTAATTAAAGCTGCTCAGCCATTAGCTCAAGCTTTCTACTGACTATCTCTTACACTTAAACTCAACTCATTTCTATTAATCTATATATTGTCACATGTTCTGTGGCTTTACCTGTGTGCCATTACATGCTGCTCCCTAGACAGTGTGCTGGTGTCTCCTGATTTAGCCTTCTTCCCAGAATTCTCCTTTTCTGCTTATCTTGCCTACACTTCCTGCTTGGCTACTGGCCAATCAATGTTTTATTAAACCAGTGTACAAAAGCATTATTCCACAGCATTCCACCATTTCTGTCTAATTAAAAACGAAGGTTTTAACATTAACGTAGTAAAATTACATATAACAGTTATCAAGTAAGAATTACAGTTATAATACCGAGTCTATTTGTATTTGGCAAAATTAATAAAATATTCTATCTATCCTATATTAATGAGTCTAAAGTTTTTATATCTATCTTTTCTCTTATCATAACCAAGGAAAACCATAACTATCTAGTCTTCACCTACATCAAAGACCTCAGAAGGATACAATATTATATAAGTAAACAAGAAGGGCATTATAAGCAACATTCAAAAATCTAGAAAGAAAGAGACAGCTGCCTGCCTGGACAGTCATCCAAAGTTCCTCTGTAATGTTGGGGCATCCATCTTCAGCCCATTGCTCTAGTCTCTCAGTCATTTTTTTTCTCAGTGTCCTGTAGAATGTCTGGTAGTCTTCTCTGCAAAGCAGGAAGCTGAAGGACCATCTCTCTCACCTTGCAAAATTTAGTGGTCACCTTGCCATGGGTCCTGCATGTCCAATCAATACAACATGGTGTCAAGAAGTCTAAGCAAGAAGAATTTCTTGCCAAAATGACTATTTTTGCCAAAAAGAAGATAAACTCCACAGAGAGTATCCTTGATGCCCATCTTTCTCTCTGAAGTAAATCAGTTCTGCAGATGTGTGTCACTGTCCAGAAAGTCCAAGTTTTTTAAACATTTTAAATGCCATATTCTGTAGGCCTTTGAAGTGTTTGAAGATTACCTATATATTTGAAATATATCTATGTATACCTAGAAAACTTAACTAACATGACTATTAGTTTTACTATCATAGAAGACTAATTATTAATCTGCATCTCTTAATTACCCATTGTAGTTTAAATGAGTTACATAAGCATAATACCTTAAAGATAGAAGAACTATACATACAATATAACAAAATTGACTTGAAATTTGTATCAATAAACTAAAATCTATACCAATGTAAAACATTTTAAATAAGTTGCTCTTTAAAAGTAGGTTCAACACACCAAGGTTGGATAAAGCACAGGGACAAATAGCTGAACGAATGGAAACACATGAACTATGAACCAAAGGCTGAGGGGCCCCCAACTGGATCAGGCCCTCTGAATAGGTGAGACAGTTGATTGGCTTGATCTGTTTGGGGGGCATCTAGGCAGTGGTACCAGGTCCTGTGCTCATTGCATGAGTTAGCTGTTTGAAACCTGGGACTTATGCAGGGACACTTGACTCAATCTGGGAGGAGGGGACTGGATCTTCCTGGACTGAGTCTACCAGGTTGATCTCAGTCCTGGGGGAGGCTTTGCTCTGGAGGAGGTAGGAATGGAGGGTGAGCTGGGGGGAAGGGGAAGGGGGAAGGAAGGGGGAGAACAAGGGAATCTGTGGCTGTTATGTAGAACTGAGTGGTATTGTACAATAAAATAAAAGGAAAAAATAAAAGGAAAAGAAATAAAAAATAAAAAAATGGGAAGAAAAAAAGTAGGTTCAACAATCCACCCTTTTATCCTATCTATATCCTATAGTTCTATATCATATCACCCTTTCTTCTTTAGAAAGATATTGACTATGACCAATAACAGTTTTTTACCAACAACCTAAATAAAGACAAACA
The DNA here is from genome assembly GCF_049852395.1 of Peromyscus maniculatus bairdii. Classification (NCBI taxonomy): domain Eukaryota; kingdom Metazoa; phylum Chordata; class Mammalia; order Rodentia; family Cricetidae; genus Peromyscus; species Peromyscus maniculatus. Next base: position 32,874,754 of record NC_134855.1, read on the forward strand.
TCCTTAAATCATTTTATTGGGACTGTTGGCATAGTTTTTTAGGCTACTTCCTGCTGATAGAGGGCATTGGTAATCTTATGGGGACATAAAGAAAATTTTAGGATTATGGTCAAGTTCTGACTGGAGTAGTCTGTGAGGCTGTATTCTCTGAGCCAGTTGCCTTGAAGTTGATTTTGGATGGTGTATGATCTGGGCCGTGGTATTATTGGAGAACTTTCAGGGGTCTTGGCTGGTCAAAACTGATGTATCTTAAACTGTAACAAATCCTTAGCCTTTTGCTTCCTGTGGAAACAAAAGCAGACCCTCCTTTCCAAAGCAACATATCCTTAAGTCCAAATTTTGAAATCAAGATATCTTTAATATATATATAGGCTTAATTTAGCAGCCTTTACAATCCAATATCTTTCTTCAGTTAAAAATATCAAAGGCAACACAGTCCAGATTCTCTGTGTAATGTCCATCTTTATGTGGCTTATTTTTTATACTTCCTTTACTATCACTTTAAAGACTTTATTTTTTCGAACTATTTCTTTATATAATTCTCAATATTTTCTTCTCTCTTCCAAGCCTATGTACATTTTTATATACACTGTAAACCATTGAAAGTCTTGTTCCATCTGAATCTGCCTTATTGGGAATCTGTTGCTTTAAACTGCAGCATTACTAGGACTGAAATGGCAGCTTTGACTGCTGGCTCTGCCCACCTCAGCTTCTCAATATGGCAGAACTATGCTCTGGAAACCAGGCTCACCTCTGACTATGGTAAGCAGGGATCTATGCTTCCATCCATCAGTGTGTAGCCCAGAAACTTCTTTTTTTTCTGTACTATCAAAAGCTAAATCTATCACAATGTAATACACTGTGTGGCTTGGAGAGGCCACTGTGTACCAGGGCATAAATCCACCATGTTGCATTTAAGGCCACATGTGACTGTGAACCCGCCACACTGTAGCTCACGGCTGGCCTGAGAGACACAACTAGGAAGATATTTTTAGCTCCACTTTAGAAATTTTTTAAAGCTTTCTCAGGGCACCATTTGTAGGTGAATTTTTTTCTATGTACTGCCCATTCTGTAGCAGCTCAGACCCAAGTAAATACACAAAGGCTTATATAAATTAAAACTGCTTGGCCATTAGCTCAGGCTCACTATTGCCTAGCTCTTACACTTATACTCAGCCCATTTCTGTTAATCTATATGTCACCACATGTTCTATAATTTTACATTACATACTGCTCTCTGGACAGCGGCTGGCATCTCCTGACTCAGCCTTCCTCTTTCCAGAATTCTCCTTATCTGCTTATCCTGCCTATACTTCCTGCTTGGCTACTGGCCAATCAGCATTTTATTTAACCAGTGTACAAAAGCATTATTCCATACCAGTGAGGTAACTTATTTGAAGGGTCAGTTACCAAAATAGGAAGGATGTTGCTATAATCTTGTGAGTCTCACTGAATGTGATTCTCAATACAATGTAACTTTCCTAAACCCCTTGGTCTTTACTCAATCTGTTTCCCCTAGCAACAAAACTTCTTAGTATTTAAGCTATCATAAATGATTGTTAATATTGTGACACTTAATTTGAGATACAAATTTCTACCAAACTCTAATTTGTAGCACAATATATGCAAGATAATTAGAAATATACACTCTAAGATATTTCCTATTTAAAAGTTTGTATGTTATTGAAATAATTAGTAAATCCAAAATATCTAGAATGGAGATACTGTGATTGTGTATTTCTATAAACTATGAAGTTTTTTTTTTTGGTTTTGAAGAATGCAATGTAATCTTTAACATATGACTCATGTTGCTAACCAGATTGATTCTTTTAAGTCATCTGGTTTCCCATATGAGCATGCAGGGAATTGCACAGTACACAGAAGAAAAGAGACCTGAGTGAGCAATGTAGGAAGGCAGGAAACCTGTGTCTATGATAGAGCTAAATGTTTTGGTCTGCTGCATCTGGACATGGACTAACATTTGGTCAATAAATAATATCAAAGGTCACTTCAAATAGATGTTCATTTCTTCATATAAAGGTAAATTTGAAATCATTAAAGTATTTTTTTAAGTTTTTAAAACATTAAAAAAATGAAAAATTCAAGTAAGTTTTACATAAGAGAAACCACAAAATAACTAGAAATATAACAATATAATGATATGTATTATATTTGCTACTCCACAAAAGCAAAATAAAGAGCTATTACTTTGAACTTCACTAAAATTACCTGTTGAGTGACATTAACCTGCGATATAAAAGAAGTATAAAGCTATTTCCAAAAGTTACTGCTGGTATTGTTCCTGTAGAAATCTGATTCTATTACTAAATATTGAAGTCAAGAATGCCAGAGGAATCTGATGTTTCATTCTCATAAAAATAATTTTCTGGGAACCATTCTCCAAAAGCTTTACAGTTACCTTGATTATTTACTTCAGCTGCAGAATCTCTAATAAAAAATTTACATTGATTTTATATTAACTAGTATAGGATTTAAACTAGCAATACATGTAATGAAAATCAAGTACTTCTATAAATTGCTGTGAGAAAACAAAGCTGAGTCATGAAATATTACTAAAAAGCAGTATTAATAAAACTAATTTAGACATTTTTACTGAAAATTAAGTTTGAGTACGTGTGTGTATATATATATATATATATATTTGAAGAAATATAAAATTATATATGTAATACATTTATTATGTATGAAAAGACATGTTAAAAGTTGTAAGAGCAAAAAATACAGAAATTAGGGTATTACTACTTCAATATATAGCTTTTTATGTGTGTAACTGCCTACAATATGCTGTTAATGTTTTGAGATATGCAAGACTTAAGTTTAAAAATAAGTTTTAGATGGTAGAAGCCACAGTGACTTTAACAGTATTTCATGTTGATGGGAGGCATTAAAACATATTCATGCATTAGATGTTAAATTTTACCCATTATTGCCTATTATGTTAATTTTTACAATCACATATTTTTCATTTTATTGAAAATAGATTTTTCTTTCTTACAGAATATATCCTGATTATGGCTTCCCAGCCCTCTGCTCCTCTTAGTTCCTCCCCACCACCCCTCCAATCCAAATCCACCCCCTTTCTATCTCTCCTTTGAAAACAAACTTGCTTCTAAGGGATAATAAAATATAATAAGATTTTAAAAGCCTAGCACATTGAATAGGAAACAAATAAACAGAAGAAATGAGAGAAGCCACAAGAAATATAGATTCTATTTACACTTTTACTTCTTTAACTGTTTTATTCCTTTTCCACCACTGTCTGTTCGTGTTTTCATAGATTCCTTTAAGGGATCTATTCATTTCCTCTTTAATGACCTCTATTATTTCTACAAAGGCTACTTTAAGATCTTTGTCTTGTGAATCAGCTATGTGGCAGTTCTCAGGGTATACTATAGTAGGATTGGTGGGCTCTAGTGGAGACATATTTTCCTGGCTGTTACTGTGTTCTTATGCTGGTGACTAGGCATCTGGTTTTGCTAAGATTAAAATTCTAGGTGCTGATATCTGGTCTCATCTTTGTTGGGTGAGTGTTTCATTCCTTGGGGTTTGTTGCCTTCCCTGTTTCTTAGAAGGGTGTGGTGGCAGTGTGTTGTCTGAGATCCTGCTAGGTGAGTGAGGTCTGCAGGTTCTTGGTAAAATGTGTTTTTAGGTATTGGGAGCTGTCACTTTGGGAGGGGAATAGCCTGAGGGATGGGGCTTGGGGGAGAACAGGGGCTGAAGAGGTTCACAGCAGGTAAGAAATAAGTAGTCTGCTTCAAATCTGAGGATAAAACTGGTGGATCAGATATGGAGGAGGTTGAGGGAGAGTGAAGATCTGAAGCTCACCTACCTGCTTTGCTGGCCTACTAGCTTCTCTGGTAGGCTTGACTGGTGGGTTCCCAGGGAAGGCCTGCTGTGCTGAGACTAAGGGATGAGTGGGGAAAATGTTGGAGAAAGAGATGTACATGATCCTGATCCTCTAGAGATCGGACAGAGAGGAAGCAGAGCCCGCAGCAGGTGGTCTGCTAGAGAGTTGTGAGTGAAACTGGAGGACTGGATTTAGAGGAGTGGAGCTAGAGCTGAGAGGGAGGGAGGCCTCCCTCCTTCACTGGCTGGCTGGCTTATGGGTTCCCAGGAAATGCTGGGAGGGTAAGACACTGAGAAGAGTGGGTGGAATGAAGTTTGGAGGTGAAGTTCTATGCTCTCCTTTGGAGATGGGGGTCAGAGAGGAAGGGGAAGCCACAGAAGGCAGTCTGTATGGGATGAGACTGGGGGATTAGATTTGAAAAAGAGAGATAGGAGAAGAGAAAATCTGGAGGTAGCCTACCTGCTTCCCTCAGAGTAGCCTTTGTGTTCTTGGAGAATCGCTGCTGGAGTTGGGGCCTGGAATAAAGTTATGAATTAGGGGAAGGAAGTTTGGAAGGGAAGATCTGTGTGATCGATTGGCATCAGAGAGAAAGGGGAGGCCACAGTAAGTGGTTTGCTATAGAGGTGTGGGTGAGACTGGCAGAAAGGATTAGGAGAGGAATGGGTGGTAAAGATCTGGTTAGCCTCCCTCCTTCCCTGGCGGGAGTGGCCTGAGGGTTCCCAAGGAATGCCTGTTGAATTTGGGGGCTGTTAGAAAGTGATAAGTGGAGGAAAGGAAGGTGGTAGGAGAAGGTCCAAATGATCCATTGGCCATGGCGACAGAGAGAAAGGGGAGGCAGCAGCAAGTGGTCTCCTACACAGAAGAGGGTGATCCCGGGGGCTTGGATTTGGAGGAGCAAGGCAAAGGTGAAATCTGCTGCTAGCCTACCTACTTCTCTGGTGAGAGTCCAACTTATACAATCACATTTTGATGTTCATATTAGCTTATATTCTTGGATCTTTCAGTAAATGCATATGAAACGAATGTTGACTTAGATCCTGTGTGTTCTGAATGGTTGAGCTCTTAGATTCAGGTCCTTTGTAAATGTAGGGGTGATACATGACTCACAACTGAAATGTTAATGATATGCTTGCATTATTCAGTTTACCACATTTTATTTATTTATTTTGACCATTAAATAAAGTTATGCTTTATTACAGAACATTGATCTTATCCTAGTTCTTTTTATTAGTATATTATCTAATAGAAAGTGTCCAGAGGCCTGGAAAACAGAAAGCTCCATATAAATTCATGGTGAGTAGTAAGATTTATAACAATGAGTACCTACCAGACAACAGCTGGTTTATACAGAAGACCAATTAACAACCAAAATACTTGAAATGTACAAGTAAGGGTGAGTGGTGGGAGACAGGTAGTGATTTGATATCTTATTTCTGAACTTAGCACTTAGAGTATAATGTTGTTCTTTTTTTTTTCTTTCACCAGAAATATTTTTCCCATGGAAAATGTGTATTAGCAAGTAGTATTCTTGTCACAGTGTCTCTGTAACAGATTTCCCACAGCTTATTTTGAAGATCTGAAATCACTGCAAGAAATTTTGAAAAAAAAATCTTTGAAAATTAAAGAAGGAAAAAGGGAAACCAAGAAAGGAGGAAATGCAGATAATTTTTATTTGACATCTGAATTGAAGAATTATATAAAACTTTATTTCTGAATTTACTAATAAGATGTGGGAATACCTTCTTACAGTTACTTTTTGTAATCCTGAACTACAAATCTTCCAAACACTGATTAACCTTACTATATTTTTTTTTCTACAAGATTTCAAGTATTCTTCAAGTATCAGTTCTGGTGGATATATAATAAAATTATGAAATGGATTTTTCATGATTCTTTTCTGTGCATCCTATCTTCCCAAGTCATCTGTTGTATTTTTGTTTTGTTCAAAGTCCACTCATGACTACACACTTCATGCACATACAGACAATAGCTTAAATAACACAATCCACAGAGCGGGGCAGTGAGATTGCTAGGAAAGATAGCTAGGTTTATCTAAACTTTACACTGTATCCATAGTGTAGAACATAGAAATCCTATTCTTATGTGTCCCTTTTCTTCATATTGAACTATTAAGGATAATGAAGAAGGCCAATTCCATACTAACATCAATAAATGATAGTTAAAGTGGAAGGGTACATACAACAGCCAATGAAATATGGCGATAAAACATAGTTTAAAAGCAGGAGCAATACACAGTATCATCATTTCATTTTCATTGGTTTCTCAAAAGTGAAGCTAGTGCCCCAGGAAAGCATATAATGGCTTACAAAGTAGAAAAAGTAAATATTAAAAATTTTAAACTTTCTTTTAATTTTTCTGTCTTGGGTTTAGAAATATCTCTATACCATTTTTTTGAAGCATAAGCATAGTTCTTTGCAGCTCTACACACATATAATTTAATTGATCAAATAACAGGACCAAAATGAAATTTTTGTGAATATTAGGAAACTGTATATACACTTAGGGTGGTATCCAATCCAGAAAGAAATGGCTTCCTTATTGCCACAGTGATTTAACTATAGCCTTTGTCATATAAGTGGGGAATTCATTACAGTTCCCTAAAATGCCTTTAAAAAAACTCTGTCATTAGGAAAATACCATATAATTCAAGAAACTAATATCTACAGTGTAATGCAGTGACTGTTTACACAGGTGTAAACGGTTCAGAGAGGACAGATGGGTGGTTTCACATTAGGGGCATAATTAGTTATCTCCTTGTTGTGAAAAAAAAAACTGGACACAAGCCAGTCAAGCAAGTTTTTTTTTTTCTGGTGAACAAATCCAGAATTCAGTCCATAATAGCACGGCAATCATGAAGAAGAGGTCGGGGTACCTAGTCACATTGTATCTGCAATTGGGAAACGAAAGCCAATAAATGCTTGTGTTTAGCTCTTATTCTCCTGCTTTGATTCAGCCCAAGATGCCAGCCCAAGATCCCAGCACTCCACTGCCTGCAGGTAATGTGGGTCTTAACCCACCTCAGTTAACTTCATTTAGATGATGTCTCAAGGACCATCTCAGAAGCTTATCATCAATGGGACTCTTTAGCCCATTAAAATGAAAGCCAACGTTAACTATTGAAACTTGTATAGTTGGCATCTAACTCATCAGCATTGAGAGAGAAACTTCTGTTCCTTTTCTCCAAAGGTAAAGGACCATCTTATAATACAAATAAATTCAGTTCTCCATAATCTTTTATAATTCCAACACAGTTCTCCAGTACAAAGTCAAAGATTAAAAAGTTTGGGGCACAGATTCAGCCTTGGGTACCACACAGATAAGAAATCATAGCCCTTGACACTCAGCCGTAATTTGCTCTCAATACCCTGCCAGTATCTTGTCATCCAGAAGTCAAAGGGCAAGGATGAGTGTGCACTGGTGTGAATAGAGGCATCATCGATACAAAACACTGAGCAGTCTGGATGCAATAAGAGTCAGGCACCAGGGCCAAACATAAACATCCAATACAACTGTCCTCAACTAAGTCTGTTAATTTTACTATATAAAATAGATTACACAACTGACATAATCCTTCTTATTCTCACATTTGATTCAATATCAACTTTTTTTTTTTTTTGTTTTGTTTTTTGTTTTTCAAGACAGGGTTTCTTTGTGTAGCTTTGCGCCTTTCCTGGAACTCACTTGGTAGACCAGGCTGGCCTCGAACTCACAGAGATCCACCTGCCTCTGCCTCCCGAGTGCTGGGATTAAAGGCGTGTGCCACCACCGCCCGGCTTTTTTTTTTTTTTTTTTTTTTTTTTTTTTTTGATTTTTCGAGACAGGGTTTCTCTGTGTAGCTTTCCGCCTTTCCTGGGACTCACTTGGTAGCCCAGGCTGGCCTCAAACTCACAGAGATCCGCCTGCCTCTGCCTCCCGAGTGCTGGGATTAAAGGCGTGCACCACCACCGCCCGGCGCTCAATATCAACTTTTAATGGAATTTTTTTATCAAACATTTTATTTCTAACATGAAATCATAAGAAGCCATTAAATATTACTTGCCTTCACTTACCTTTGACAAGTATTAGGCAATGTGAGTCAGGTCTGATATTTATCTAGCTATATAATGAAATGTCCCATTGAGAATTTATTTAAATAAATATATCTGCATCCACAACTAGATGTGGTCCATGAATGTAGTGGTCTTTTCTGATTGAATGGAGTGTTTTTTTTCTAAGTAGGTAAGTCATAACTGTGGTGATATATTTAATACAAGAGCTGCTCATGGCCTATCTTAGAAATAGTTCATAATTAAAATAGTTATTATACAGAGAGGTCTATTAGATTGGCCATTGTTCTGCTTGAAATATCCTTATCAAAGAGGGTCCTCAAAACATGTGCAGTCAAAATTGATGTTTTCTCTTACAAATGATTTATGTTTTTCTCTGATTTTGAATCTATGTATATAGAAGTAGAGTTATGAGAAAATTTCCTACTTAAACTGAAATTAAACCACTTACTAGGTCCATTACAAGATTAGGGCTTTTGAATGAGGAAGTTCATTCTTAATGTAGAAGGAAATGATTTCATATTTCATCATTATTTTATTACATTAGTGAACACTTGAAAGTTGGGCCAAATGTTTCCAGGAAACATTTGTGATGGTAACATGTGCCAAACAGCCTCTTATTGTGCAAGTGGTGTGACATTAATGGATGTGTGGAATGCTTTGTACGGAAGATTGTGACTGGAAAAATAAGAGTTTTATGCTCATATAAGAATTTGTTTTTTTCCTAAAAATAATGCAATAATCTTGCTGCTTGTTTGTGTCCATCTTCTGACTGTTTGATTTATGATTTGTAAATGATTTCCTGTGAAGAAGTTTCCTGTAAGAAGCTACACCCATAGAGTCTCACCACCAGCACACCCAAAAGTCAGCTGGACAAGGATGACACCAGTGGACATGCCAAGGTTGACAGGGAAAAGCCCACAGGACTCAAACCTACGCAAAGAACTATAGAAGCCTAAGGAAGGCTGGGTGCAAGAGAAATGTTCTTCCTGGTGGAAGAACACATCAACTGGTTGTCTGATCCAAAGGCTCAGTCTGCAAATAGACAAATAACATTATATGAATTGACTAGATTATATTTAAGAGTACATACATACATATATATGTGTGTGTGTGTGTGTGTGTGTGTGTGTGTGCACATGTATGTGTGCAATAACAATTAGTGGATTCAAACATCATGAATTTGAAGGAGAGTAGGTAGGTATATATGGGAGGGATTGGAGTGAAGAAATGTAATTATATTATAACCCACAAAATAAAATAACTAAAAAAGAACAAACTCTAATTCTATAACACTATCTTCTACTTGTTATAGTACATACTTTAAGACTTTTGTTTTTTTTACAAGCCTATCATTCCATTAACCTTCTCCATAATGTGTAAATATGTCCTGATATTTACTCTATACTTGTCACTTTAAAGTACAAATGATACTCATTTTTTCTCTAGCCAATTTTTGGTTAGTAGATAGCTGATACTACATTATTAAGTAATTTTGAACGGATTTAATAAAATGAACATAATACAGTATAAAATTAGAGAGTCTCTAATTTCAAGGGCCCCGGTAATCTTCCTTGTTACATATATGTTACTTAAATCTTTTAGTGTTTAAAGAATGAGCTTATTTTAGAACATTGTTTCTGATGCTATTTAATATGATATGAATCTTGTCCATATCATGACACATATTTTCTGCAGTAAAATTTTAAAAATGGTACAGTTTTCATTTATAGATACAATACAATATATATATATATATATATATATATATATATATATTATTTTTGGCATGTAAAATAGATTGTGAGATGAGATTTTTTATTTGTGCGTACAGATAACCTCATGTGTATGTATGTTTTAATAGCCTGTGCAGATAAGTCTGTGAGAAAATCTGTCTACTTTCTCAAAATAATATGTATTTGAAATGGATTCCTAAGTCATCCTGTGTCCTGTGAAGGGACTACAGGTACTGTTACAAAAAAGAGCAGCAACTTTTTGTGAGATACGACCATTCCCAAAGAATAGAAAGTGGTCTTCTACTGAGTTGATCTGAAAACTCTTGTTTATAATGCCACCTCTAGTATATTTTGTCCTTACTTAATCTTGTGTGGGGTCTTGCCTTTAAGTGAATGATAGAAACTCAGAGAAAACACATTTTTGTGATTTGGGAGACAATGAGAAGTGAAATAGTGGAGTCAGGATGAGCATAAGGTCAGCAATATCTTGGTTATACTTCATAGGAAAGCCTTCATCATACTCTGGGATGTCATTCTCAGATCTTCAATACACATATCAGGTATAATAAGAAAATATAGCCAATTATTGCTTCTAAAATATATAGGCCAAAGCAAGTATAACTGACCTCAATTTACCTCTGATACATTAGGGTCCTTTAGAATGATAGGCCTGGTCAATGGTAAGCCAACGACTCACTTGATATCCTCATGTTCTGATTCTAGAAAACACAGATTTATGAGGTATAAGGCAAAAAGTACTATCATTGGAACAATGACATATTAGTGACAGCCTGTGAATGCATACCTATGAGGATGACTAAAGTGAAAGTTTCTGATTTATTATCTCTCTCACATTGGAAGTGACGGATGTGAACGTAGGGTTGCACTGTTAAAAAGGACGAATATTTCCAAAGCACAGAAATCAACAGCAGGAGATTTGACAATGCCATTTTTGAAATTCTGACTTGAAATATCATGTTTTGGAAAGTATAACATATGGGATTGTGTTTTGATTTTTATTATTTTTCTTTTATCTATCACATAATTGATGAGTTCTTTCACAGAAGAAAACTACTACCTTAAAACAAATTTAATACATTTTGCTATACACTTTGTCCTGGAAATATGGTCCATCTCTCTTTTTTCTTTTTTCTTTTTTTGTTTTTATTTTACAATGCTATTCAGTTCTACATAATAGCCACAGATTCCCTTGTTCTCTCCCTTCCTGCCCCCCTCCCCTTCTCCCCAGCCCACCCCCCATTCCCACCTCTTCCAGATCAAGGTCTCCCCTGAGGGCTGGGATTGACCTGATAGACTCAGTCCAGGCAGGTCCAGTCCCCTCCTCCCAGATTGAGCCAAGTGTCCCTGCATAAGTCCCAGGTTTCAAACAGCTAACTTATGCAACGAGCCCAGGACATGGTACCACTGCCTAGATGCCTCCCAAACAGATCAAGCCAAATGACTGTCTCACCTATTCAGAGGGCCTGATCCAGTTGGGGGCCCCTCAGCCTTTGGTTCATAGTTCATGTGTTTCCATTCATTTGGTTATTTGTCCCTGTGCTTTATTCAACCTTGGTTTCAACCATTCTCGCTCATGTAAACCCTCCTCTTTCTTGCTAATTAGACTCCCGGCACTCCACCAGGGGCCTAGCCCTGGATCTCTGCATCCAGATTCCTCAGTCCTTGGATGGGGTTTATGGCACAACTGTTAGGGTGTTTGGCCATCCCATCACCAGAGTAGGTTAGTCCCGGCTGTCTCTTGACCATTGCCAGCAGTCTTTTGTGGGGGTATCTTTGTGGATTTCTGTGGGCCTCTTTAGCTCTTTGTTTCTTCCTTTTCTCATGTGGTCTTCATTTACCATGGTCTCCTATTCCTTGTTCTCCCTCTCTTTTCTTGATCCAGCTGGGATCTCCCGCTCTCTTTCCCTCGACCCTCACCCTGCATTGCTCCCACTCATGTCCAGGCTGTTCATGTAGATCTCTTCTATTTCTCCGTATCTTTCTTGGGGTCCCGTTTTCCAGGAAGCCTCACTGGTGATGTGGGTAGCAGTCCAGTCATCCTTGTTCCACATCTAGCATCTTCCTATGAGTGAGTACATACCACATTTGTCTTTCTGAGTCTGGGTTACCTCACTCAGGATGATTTTTTCTAGATCCATCCATTTGCCTGCAAACCTCATGATGTCATTGTTTTTCTCTGCTGAGTAGTATTCCATTGTGTATATGTGCCACAATTTATTTATCCATTCTTCAGTTGAAGGGCATCTGGGTTGTTTCCAGGTTTTGGCGATTACAAACAATGCTGATATAAACATAGCTGAGCAAATGCTCTTGTGGTCTGATTGAGCATTTCTTGGGTATATGCCCAAGAGTGATATAGCTGGATCTTGGGGGAGATTGATTCCCAATTTCTAAGAAAGCGCCATATTGATTTCCAAAGTGGTTGTACAAGCTTGCATTCCCACCAGCAGTGAAGGAGAGTTCCCTTAGTTCCACATCCTCTCCAGCATAAAGTGTCTTCAGTGTTTTTGATCTTAGCCATTCTGACAGGTGTAAGGTGGTATCTCAGAGATGTTTTGATTTGCATTTCCCTGATGGTTAGGGATGTTGAGCAATTCCTTAAATGTCTTTCAGCCATTTGAGTTTCCTCTGTTGAGAATTCTCTGTTTAGTTCTAAAGCCCATTTCTCAATTGGACTGTTGGTCATTTTGATGTCTAATTTCTTGAGTTCCTTATATATTCTGGATATCAGTCCTCTGTCACATGTGGGGTTGGTGAAGATCTTTTCCCATTCTGTAGGCTGTCGCTTTGCCTTGTTGACCGTATCCTTTGCTCTACAAAAGCTTCTCAGTTTCAAGAGGTCCCATTGATTGATTGTTTCTCTCAGTGTCTGTGCTACTGGTGTTATATTTAGGAAGTGATCTCCTATGCCAATGTGTTCAAGACTACTTCCTACTTCCTCTTCTAGCAGGTTCAGAGTAGCTGGATTTATGTTGAGGTCCTTGATCCACTTGGACTTAAGTTTTGTGCACGGTGACAGATATGGATCTATTTGCAGCCTTCTACACATTGATATCCAGTTATGCCAGCACCATTTGTTGAAGATGCTTTCTTTTTTCCATTGTACACTTTTGGCTTCTTTGTCAAAAATTATGTGTTCATAGGTGTGTGGGTTAATGTCAGGGTCTTCAATTTGATTCCATTGGTCCACATGTCGGTTTTATGTGGATAAGTATTGTTTAAATCTGGCTTTGTCTTCGAATGTCTTGTTCCTCCCATCTATGATGTTTGAAAGTTTTGCTGGGTATATTAGTCTGGGCTGACATCCATGGTCTCTTAGTGTCTGCATTACATCTGTCCAGGTCCTTCTGGCTTTCAATGTTTCCATTGAGAAATCCGGTATTATTCTGATGGGTTTACCTTTATAGGTCACTTGGCCTTTTTTCCTTTGCTGCTCTTAATATTCTTTCTTTATTCTGCACATTTAGTTGTTTAATTATTATGTGTCGAGGGGACTTTTTTGGGGGGTCTAGTCTGTTTGGTGTTCTATAGGGTTCTTGTATCTTCATAGGCATTTCCTTCTTTAAGTTGGGGAAGTTTTCTTCTATAATTTTGTTGAATATATTTTCTGTGCCTTTGAGTTGGTATTCTTCACCTTCTTCTATCCCTATAATTCGTAGGTTTGGTCTTTTCATGGTGTCCCAAATTTCTTGGACATTTTGGTTCATGACTTTGTTGGCTTTAGTGTTTCCTTCGACTGATGAAACTATTTCTTCTACTGTAATTTCAATGCCAGAAATCCTCTCTTCCATCTCTTGCATTCTGTTGGTTATACTTGCATCTGAAGTTCCCAATATTTTACTCAGGTTTTCTTTTTTTTTTTTTTTTGGTTTTTTTTTTGGTTTTTCGAAACAGGGTTTCTATGTGTAGCTTTGTGCCTTTCCTGGGACTCACTTGGTAGGCCAGGCTGGCCTTGAACTCACAGAGATCCGCCTGCCTCTGCCTCCCGAGTGCTGGGATTAAAGGCATGCGCCACAACCGCCCGGCTTTACTCAGGTTTTCTATTTCCAGCATTCCCTCTGTTTGTGTCTTCTTTATATTTCCAATTTCCCTTTTCAGGTTTTGGACTGTTTCCTTTATTTGTTTCATTGCTTTTTCATGATTTTCTTTCAGTACTTTATTGTTTTCTTCTAGTACTTTATTGTTTTCTTCCAGGACTTTATTGCTTTCTTCCAGGACTTTATTGTTTTCTTCCAGGACTTTATTGTTTTCTTCTAATTTGTTTGCCCTTTCCTCTAGTTTTTTACAACGTTCTTCCAATTTTTTTGTCTTTTCCCCTACACAAGCCTCTACATTCTTCATGATGTTACTCATAAGGCTACTTTCTTTTGCTTCTTCCAATTTTTGATGTTCAGGTCTAGATGTTGGAGGCGGGCTAGGTTCTGGTGATGGTGTATTGCTCTTCATTTTGTTGTATGTACTTCTGCCTTGACGTCTGCCCATCTCCTTGTGGTTCCTTCTTGGTCTTATCAGTGTACTTGGTTCAGAAAGAGCTGACAGACTCAGGAAGCCTCTCTCTCTAGTCCAGATGGGAGTTTTCTTGTCCAAATGGGAACTCCGGGGCAGGATGGAAGCTCTTATCTGGACCGGAAGTCTCTTGTCCAGAAGAGAAGTCGGGGGCAGGATGGGAGCTGGGGGCTGGTCTCTTAAGTCTCAGGAAGTCCCATCTCTCTTTTTTCAAACAGTCATCCTTCATATGTAATTCTGAACAGAATAAAAAGATGTCCATAATACAAGGTACAAGAGCAAATAATGCCATTGATGTTCAGTGATTATTTTGATACACTGTTGAATTACTTTGTTTATATTTTGTTGCTGATTTATGAGAATTTGAAGATAAAATCAATATTCTTTATATCTTAAAAGTAGATTTTAGGTTACAGAAAATGACATTGTTCATAAAATTATTCTACATTCATAATAATTCCACATTTATAATACTATTTAATGTTCAAGTGTTAATTGCTTTGAATGATTTTCCATGTAATGAGCAGAAAATAACATATAATACAAATATTAATTACTTTTTGTAATCTAACCAGTCTTGCAGTCAGGGCATTTCTATCCACATCTACATTAATGGTAAGAGAAACTAGTGATTTAGCTGCCTTCTTTTGCACTGGCCTGCCAGTTGAAATGCCTGTTAATGGAGATATGAAGGATAAATATTTTATGACAATTCATTTTGACTTTTTCATTTGGCTGTGTAGAAATGTATTTTGTGGTATGTGGGTAGTCATATGCTATGTAGAGGGAAAGGATCAATAGGTAAGAAAAATAACAGTTACTATTTCAAAGTATAGCATGTCAGAGACATGCCAAATAGCCAAATAGCTTATTCTTTTCCACATCCTATTTATGCTATTTAAAGTAACAAGTTACATGTTTATTTTCATTTTTTCCATAACAAGATGCATTGTTCCAGGTACAATCCAGAAAAAGAAATAAGGCTGAATCCACACTATAATTACTTACATTTTTTTTTCCAGAAAAATAAGAAACACAAGTAGGTCTGCTGAGACATATACTACTAAACATTCTTTAAATGTCAAATACATTCATTAGCTTTGATTAAGAAAAATACATTTACCTTCATAGAGGAGACACACCCTCTGTAAACAATATGCTATTAGTTTCTCCACTAAGACATTGAGATGACTAAGTAGAATGATCACATGTGCTTAGTGTTCCAGGACTATGGATACTGTTTATGATGATTTTAATTTTATTTCTTCAAACATTATAACATGATCCACTTAATAGGTTTTCTGTACCCAGATAATAGGTTTCTTCGCCAATGCAGTAAGGCAGATCAAGCCAAATTAAAAGGTAAAAGACCAGGATTATTTTGAGCAAAGCCATTCCCAGGTGACTCTTCCAGCCCTCAGGGACTAAGGAGGGAGAAGAGGCAGGAGAAAATCCCATGGCCAAATGAAAGTGGGGCATGCTTATTTGCCCTGTAGTTGAGGGGTGATGACTATCTACCACAAATTGGTTTTATGTCCAAGTATGGTATGCTTTGGGTGGAGACTTGGGCAGCCTCCAAGAATGTGGAACTCTACTTTTTGGTGATTTTTCTCTGTTGAAGATTCTCTGAGTTGGCGGGTTTGGAGAGAGAGAGATGGGGATTTTGCAGTGGCAAGCTGGAAGTTCCAGCTGAACACCACCTACTACCACAGATGACAATATAAATATAATATAAATACAATGCTAAAAGGAAATCGTTTCCTTGAACATTAAAAAAATAGACAACTACATGCTTTAACCTAATGATCACAGTATACCAAGTGATAGTTGATCCCTTGTTTTCCCTACAGAGGGAATTTTAAACTCATCCATTATTTAATCATAAAAATGTGTGTTAACTATAATTCTTTTTTTGTCATATATTAGATTTTTGTCCCAGTTATAAGGAGTGCTAAGGTTCAGTATATGTCTCCTCAAGATATATCCCTTTAGCCTATTGATTATTTTGACCTGTAGGCACTTCAGAAACAGCACATGAAGGGGGCACTCTCTGAATGCTAATCCTAAATTTTACATAATAAAAGAGTTCATAAAATGTCCTGTCAGAAATGTCGCCTCCCTACTATACTAAGAAAAGAGCATATCCATCACAAACTAGAAACCCAGAGTCCAAAGTAGCAAATCTATGCAGACAAGCTTAGCTTTGCTGAAATTCTCCATGTGTTTCCTAGTCACCACCATGCAATTTACTCCTTCATCCAAGTTGCTTTGGCCTGCTGTGTATCCACAGCACCCATAGGAAGGTGTATAAGCCTGTCTCTGTGTCTTCATTTTGCTTCTACATATTTCATAGCATTCATATAAAGTACCATGCATCCTTTTCTCATGCTAGTATGTTGTATGTATGCTAAATTCTTAGGCTATATACATGACCCAAGAGGATAAAAGGAGGTTTTATTCCCCCCACAAAAACATCACAATAAAACGTGAATCCAGACTTGCCTTATCAACTCAATAGTCTACTAATATTTTATGTGAAATTTTTAGCTACAATATATTGTTTCAAAGAGAAATCATTTTTTTTCATCTGATAAAAAGCTGTTTATTTTTGTATCATTGAGGTTACAGTCAAAAATCTGTGACAAAAATCCATAAAGAGTATTTATGAGGTGTCCTTTACCCTCATTATGCTGTTACTTCAGAATCCAAAGGAAACTTAGAAATTCATTTAACATTTTCTTTGAAATAAAAACCTTGTTATTTTTTGAATGATACATGGTCTTATAATAAAAGTATTTCACTAAATGTACAAATTCACTTATAGCCAATTCTAACCACTCAATCTGACTTTAGATGCATTGACTTCACGGAATCACAGAGTAAATTATTACTACTAGAATATAACTTCTTAAATTGAACAAAATGTATTTTATGATGAAAATCCTGTAATCATTTCTTTTAAATTAATGTATTTATTATTCTTTGGTGTGTGTGTGTGTGTGTGTGTGTGTGTGTGTGTGTGTGTGTGTGTGTGTGTGTTTAGGTAATGTCATGTGTGTATGTTGACTGAAGGAGCTGGTACTCTTGTTCCCTGGTGTAGGTCTCAGGGAAGCATCCTCAGGATATTAGGCTTGTTGACAGGCACCCTCACAGGTTGAGCCATGTTGCCCCCTCAAGCCCTTAGTCATCTCTTCTAATTTTACTTCTTAAAATCGGTAATAACCGTTGCCAACATCTCTTACTTGTTAGGAAAGTCAGCTTTTCATCATTGCAGCACAATATGAGGCAATCAATTCATAAAGAGGAAAGTTTGGCTTCACATTTTGCTAATTAGAGACTATGATTAGCTCTGCTTGTTTATTTGAGCTAGGTGCACAACACTTTGGGATGCTGTCAGAGCAACTGTTTATTCAATGGCTAAGGAGTGAAAAGAAGAGACTGGTGCCCATGATCCCTTCTGAACACACAACCTCCAGTGACTCCCTTCTTAAAGTTTCCATGACCTGTGAGCAACCCAGTCCCAAAGAGCAAGACTTAACCTTATAGACCTGTGAGAATACTTAAGTTCCCAATCATATTAAACAATATCTGTTTATGTGCTTTGTTATAAGGTACATGTACTATTTATTTTTTTAAAAAATTCTTGTTTCTTATTGGCTTTTCTATATGTGAGAGAATTTCTAGACTAATCTCTTTCCTGGTACTTATATTCAAAATTCCATGGCAATCTTAATCTAAAGCCGTTCTCATGACACTGAATGACAGCATAACCTTTCAAACGGAATACCTAATTGGGCGATAATTTTTATTTAACGTCAATGAAGGCATTGCTAGTCTCTAAGTACAAAGTTCATCACCAGTTATGTTCTAACAAGGTTTGTACTATGGCCTTTGTTTTGTTTTCATAAGAAATATTATAGCTTACAATGCATTTCACATTTATTGCTAGTCCTTATTTTGCCAATATTTTGAGAGAAGTGGTCTTCTCCTGGGAAGAACACACTAATTGGTTATTTTGTGCCACACAGTGTGCTCTGAAACAAACTTATAAGTAACATTATATTTTAGGTGTTTCTATATGAAGCTGAAAATTGTCCTTATAAGATCTGTGAATATCTGTGTTGGAATTTTGATGGAGATGGCTTGAATAAATATATTGCTTCAGATAGCATGGCCAGTTTTACTCTGTTGATCCTACTGATCCATGAACATGGGAGATAATTCCATCTTCTGATATCTTCTTCAATTTCTTTCTTCAATCTTAAAGGTTTTGTCATAAGCCTTTCACTTGCTTGGTTAGAGTTACACCAAGATACTTTGTGTTATTTGAGGCTACTGTGAAAGCTGTTGTCCCATGATTTTTTTCTCAGTCTGTCCGTCATTTATATAGGAAGACCACTGGTTTTTGAAAGTTAATTTTGTATCCAGCGACTCTGCTGAAATTGTCTTTCAGCTGTAGGAGTTCCCTGGTGGAATTTTTAGGGTCACTTACATATACTATCATGACATCTGCAAATAAAGGTGTTTTGACTTCTTTTCCAATTTGTATACTCTTGATCTCCTTCAGTCCTCTTATTCTCTAGCTAAGGCTTCAAATAGTTTACTAAATAGATATGGAGAGAGTGGAGAGCCTTGTCTTCTTGTTCATGATTTTAGCGGAATTTCTTTGAGTCAATTTAAACTGATGTTAGCTATGGGATTGCTATAAACTGCCTTCATTTTTTGAGGCATGTTCCTTTTATCCCTAATCTCTCCAGGAGATTTATCATGAAGGGATGTTGGATTTTGCCAAAATATTTTCTTCATCTAATGAAATG
Organism: Peromyscus maniculatus bairdii; assembly: GCF_049852395.1. Taxonomy (NCBI): domain Eukaryota; kingdom Metazoa; phylum Chordata; class Mammalia; order Rodentia; family Cricetidae; genus Peromyscus; species Peromyscus maniculatus. The sequence goes on from NC_134855.1 coordinate 32,893,769, forward strand.
ATAATGTGTTTTTGTCTTTCATTTCATTTTTATGTTTGATTACATTTACCAATTAATGTACGTTGAACCATCCCTGCATTTCTTGAATGAAACCTATTTGATCAGAGAGAAAGATCTGTCTGATATGGTCTTAGACTTAGTTTCTAAAAGTTTTATTAGTATTTTTGCATCTATATTCATAAGGAGAATTTGCCTGCAATTATCTTTCTTTGTAGAGTATTTATGTATTTTGGGTATCAGGATAGCTGTGGCCTTGTAAAATGAATCAGGCAATGTTCCTCAATGTTCCTTCTGTTTCTATTTTGTGAAACAACTTGAACTGTGTTGGCATTAACTCTGAAATTGAGGTAGAGTTTTATGCTAAAGCCATCTGTCCCTTGGCTTTTTTTCTTTTCTCTCTCTCTCTCTCTCTTTTTTTTTTTTTTTTTTTGGTTAGGAGACTTTTAATGACTGTGCTTCTATTTCACTAGGGTTATAGGACAGTTTAAATTGCTTATTGATCTTGACTTAACTTTGGTAAGTGGTATGTGTTAAGAAAATTACTCATTTCTTTTAGATTTTCCAATGTGTTGGAGTCCAGGATCTTCAAGGATATCATTATGATTCTTTGGATTTCCACAGTGTCTGTTGCTATGCTTTTATTTTATTTGAAACTTAGTTAATTTTGATATTCTTTTCCACATTTTAGTTTATTTGGATAAAGGTTGGTCAATTATATTAGTTTTCTCAAAGAATCTACTCTCTGTTTCATTGATTTTTGTATCTTTGTTTGTTTGTAACACATTGATTTCAGCCCTGAGATAAATTATTTGTTACTGTCTGCTCCTTTGGGGTATGATTTCTTCTTTTGTACTAGAGCTTTCATTTGTGCTGCTAAGATGCTAGTATGAGATTTCTTCTGTTTTTTTTTTGTTGTTGTTGTTGTTTGTTTTTGTTTTTGTTTTGACGTAGGCTCTTAGCTGTGAACTTCCCTCTTACAACTGTCTTCACTGTGTTGCATATCTTTGGGTATATTGTATAAATATTTTCATTCTACTTTAGAAAGTTTTTCATCTCAATTTCTTTCTTCATCCATTTTTCATTCACTAGTGAGTTGTTCAGTTTCCATGAATTTGTAAGTTTTCTGTTTTTGAAATCTAGCTCTACTTTGTGATGGTCAGATGAATGGTATTATTTCAACTTTATTAATTCTATGGTAACTTGCTTTATATCCAAGTATGTTGTCAGTTTCAGAGAAAGTTTAATGAGGTGATGAGAAGAAGGTATATTTTGTTGTGTTCTGCTCTGTTCTAAATATCTGTTCAGTTCATTTGATTTATAATGTCGATTAGCACTGGCATTTCTTTGTTTAGTTTTGTATCAATGACCTGTCTCTTGGTATTGGAGTGAGTGAGGTATTGAAGTCTCCCACTGTCAGTGTGTGAGAGTCAATATTTGATTTAAGCTACAATAGTGTTTCTTTTATGAACTTTGGTGCTGGTGTCTGGTGTGTAGATGTTAAGAACTGTAATGTCCTCTTGGAGAATATTTTCTTTGATGAGTATGTAGTGTCCTCTCCTATTTTTTCTGATTAGTTTTGGTTTGTAGTCTATTTTGTCAGATATTAAAATGGCTGAACAAATGGTCAATTTGTTTGGAATATCTTTTTCCATCCTTTTTTTCCTCAGGTAATGTTGATCTTTGATGTTGAGGTATGTTTCTTTGATGTAGCAGAAAGATGGATCCTGTTTTCCTATCCATTCTGTTAGTCTGTGTCATTTAATTGAGGAATTGAAACCATTGTTCTGAGAGAGTTCAGTGAGCATTGTTTGTTGACTCTTGTTTTTGTTTTTGTTGTTGTTGGTGGTGGTGGTGGTGGTGGCGGCGGTGGTGGTGGTGTGTGTGTGTGTGTGTGTGTGTGTGTGTGTGTGTGTATGCGTGCGTGTGTGTGCGCGCGTGTACACATTTTGGGATTATTTATTCCTTATTTTTTCTTGGATATGGTTAACATTTGTAGGATCATGTTTTCCCTCTATCACTTTCTGTATGGCTGGATTAGTAGCTAGATATTGCTTAAATTTGGCTTTATCACAGAATGTCTTATTTTTTCCATCTATGGTGATTGAAAGTTTTGCTGGGTATAGTAGTCTGGGCTTGCATCTTGTTATATCTTAGAGTCTTCAGGACAACTGCTCAGTCCCTTCTGCTTTTGAGAGTTTCCATT